>NC_047130.1:17091162-17398936 GCF_009829125.3 Periophthalmus magnuspinnatus
TCACACCAACTAACTTCAAGTCCATAAAGACATACTGAATTATGCAACACAAAAAACGGTTCGAAGTAATGTTTTTTTTTAATTTTACAATGTGATCTCATAATAGTTCTGATATAGATCCAGCTCATTCTAAAACTATTCAGAATTTTGTCCTATTTATGTGATTTTTTTAGGTTTAAATGAGTAGTATCAATACGTTTGATAATCCTACATCTAACCTAATGTTCTAAACACTTTAACTTAGAAATTAACTCTAAATCAACTAAATCTCTACTGTTTCTAGTCAATTTTTTTTTTACAATTTGAGCATGTTTATTTGCAGCTATGATCAAACTCTACCGCTGCGTTTTAAGAGGCTTCTCCATCCTCGTCATGAACAAACAGAACAGAATCTATAAATCAGAAAACATTGCTACATTCTTTTTAAAATCACATAATCGTATCCTTGTCTCCGTCCCATCTGCAGCTGTCCAGCGCCTGGGACCAGCCCATTGGGTCTCTCGTCCTCCCTGTGAGAGACCTCCTGTCCGAGCCTCAGCTGGTTTTGGACAAATGGCTGAGTATAGACGGAGCTGCACCTGAAAGTCAGATCCTGCTGCGGGCCGAACTCAAGGTGAGATTTTTACATTTGATATTTAAAGGTGCATTGCGTAACATTTTTAGAGGATCTGCCACCTGCTTGACTCTGCATAGATGTTATAGTTTTTTTCCTGAAATGTTCTACAGTATGGATTTAATCTAACTTTTTCCAGGCCAAGTTCAAGGTCAGGACATGCTCACGTTTCTAGGCTTCATTTATTGTACAAACTTATTCTAAACTTTAAACGTGGATTTAACCATAGTTATTAGTCTTATCAACATTAAATAAAAAACTGTAGTGATCCTGCCACCCTCTACACCTGAAGTCCACCTGTCTGTTTTCAATAAGATGGAAGAAGATCGAATCGACCCTCAAGATCGATCAGTACCGGGGGAAAAAATCGTTAGTTTACATGCTGCTTTCATCGCATATAACCCAACGTGATTTACAACTGCGATTAAATTACTTAAATAAAATGTTTGTCCAAATAAATCAAATCATAATATCGATCCTTTCTCGCATACCTGTTTTATTACCTGTTTTATTCATGTATTTTGTAGATCCTGGACTCACAGCTGACTGAGGTCCCACAGCTGTCTGTCCCTGGAGCAGAGGAAACTGAACCCACTTTTAAAGCAGTGATTGAAGACCAGAACCCCCCAGAACCTCTGCAACAGGAGTGAGTGTTTTTAGAGGCTGATATAAGACTATACAACGTAATTCTTGTAAGTGAGTGAATGTAGTTTTCCCCCTCAAGTTGATACACACCTGGAAGACGGAGCTGTACAGAAAGAAATGCTTCAAATCCACTCCCTTCTTCACTTTACCATCTGAAAAAGCTGCTTTTATTAAACACTTACACTTACTTTTCAGAGCTGTAGGCCTTTAGTTGTTGATCATGTCTTAATTTAGCAATATTTTAATAGCTGACTAATTACGTCATTGGGATTTTAAAACATTTACACTTATATCAGCCGAAAGGAGAGGGAATTGAAACGGAGCTATTAATACAGTTTAATCTGAGTAAAATGGAGATTTACTGTTCTCAATCTACATGTTCTTGTCTTGTTTTGTTAGTTTACTTTGGGTCAAATATATGGTCAGATCATAGAGATAGTTTTAAGTTGTTTTTTTAGCCAAAATCCATCCAACGTTCTGTGTTTTGTCAGTCCTGTTTCAGAGTCGATGCCTCAGGTCCAAGAAGCAGATGTGGAACCAGACGAGACGCATATCTCTCCTCACATTTTACCGTCTGCTCCTCCTGCTGCTGAGGTGAGATAAAAACACTAAACAGGTTCAAAATGGCCACTTAAGTTTGTTTTATTTGATCCATAACACTTTTCTCACAGATGGAGGAGGAGCAAGAAGAGACAGAACCGCTCATTCACTCAGGGCCTACAGCGACGGAGTGCTTAAAGCCGATGGGAGACACGAAAGGGTGAGTTTTGGTTTATTTTGTGTCTGTCTATGGATCATTATGTATTGAATTAAACCCTAACTCCACATCGTGACGCTTACATGTTTGCAAAAAGGTTATTTATTCATTAGAGAGGGGGTAAACATCAATTTCTGTGAGCTTTCTACCATGTTCTAATGGTGTTCCCTCATCAAAAACATGCCTGAAGAGGATTTAGATGTCATCCATGTTTGAGTAATCTAAACCAGGACTAAACTAGAACTAAACCTGGACTAAACCAGATCTAAACCAGGTCTAAACTAGGACTAAACCAGGACTAAATTAGAACTAAACCTGGACTAAACCAGGACTATACCAGGACTAAACCAGATCTAAACCAGGTCTAAACCAGGACTAAACCAACACTATACCAGGACTAAACCAGATCTAAACCAGGTCTAAACCAGGACTAAACCAAGACTATACCAGGACTAAACCAGATCTAAACCAGGTCTAAACTAGGGCTAAGCCAGGACTAAACCAGGACTAAACCAGATTTAAACCAGGTCTAAACTAGGACTAAACCAGGACTAAACCAAGACTATACCAGGACTAAATCAGGGCTAAACCATGTTTGAGTAATCTAGCAATCTCTCTCTGGCCCCTATTTGTTCTGTGCAAGGCTCCACCCAAAAGTCCATAAATATACAAAAACATGATACAAAAAATATACTACAACTTCACAAATCTGATGTGATGTGCAGGAGCTTCATTAGCGGGATGCACGCTGATTGTTTTGTGATATCACTCTGAAGGGGGGGTGATTTAGCTCGGAGAGCAAGGGGAGGGGGGACGCAGAGCATCAAGATGAAAGTGAAAGTTAAAACATGTTAATAAGTTGTTTTTGGTGAATACAGTATTTTCAAAACATTAAAAGGAAACATGATGATCTAAATGTTATGTGTTACAGTTAATACAGTTTAATACTCCATAGAAGTAAAATACTCCCTCTTTAATACCCCCTCCACCTAGACCAACTAAACCAATAATATTTTTCTGTTTACAAGCAGCCTGTTTGTGAAATGTATTAGTCTTATGCATTTGACTGTATTTCAGAATATTAATAATTGTTTTAATCAAAAATTACATTTGTTCTTATTTCTCTGGCTCCAGTTCTGGTCTGGAGGATCTAGTCCAGTCCACAGTCACTGGTCTCCCTGAAGAACCTGCTGAAGTTCTGCCTCCAAACACCACTCCAAACCACGACTTCGCCACAGAGGTAAATACAGGTTTTGTTTATCATTTTTGGTCAATATTTTTCTTAAGGATGAAAAAGCTGAATTTCAAGTTTGTGGTCTTTATAACTAAAATAAGATGGTAGAAATTGACTCTTTTACCTTCTTCTTATCACCCAAAATTAGCTTTTTAATTACAATTCAACATAGAGATGATATTGCTTTGATTGGAAAGCTCCACATTAACACTTAAACTCCATGTTTAAATCTCCATGGTGACAACAAGCAGCATACAGGCCACTAGAGTCGTTACCATAAACTGTATAAAGAAGTGGCCTAAGTGAGTGTGACGTCACCCACAGCTTTAGCAATGTCCATTTATATATGCAGTCCAAGGTTGTTTCTCAGTGGCCTAGAGGTTTGTCTGAAAGTCTCTCCCCACTCTTCACCCCCTTTCACGTTCATTATGGTCCAGTCTAATTAATAAAAACGTGTTATAAACTTTATAATCACAATAATATATATATTTTTTCCATTGTTTAGGGCTTGCTGAGGATTTACCTGCTGGAAGCTCGCAGTCTGGTGGCCAAAGATAATCTGATGGGTGGGATGGTGAAAGGAAAGAGCGACCCCTATGTGACCATCACCATCGGGAAAACTGCATTCAAAAGTCATGTGATCAAGGAGAACCTCAACCCCACCTGGAACGAGATGTACGAGGTATGAGCGGCCACTTTGAGTATATTTAATAAGGACATTTAAAGGTACTCTATTTAACTTTTCTAATGGAGGGTCTAACACTTGCTCGACTCTATGGAGATATTACTGTCTGTCTAGAATGCTCCGCAGTGTGTCAATCTTGTATATGTTTTTCAAGGTAGTTTTTAACAGTGAAAAGGTGCTGTACATGATTTTTACCGTCTTACAAACATGAAAAACAGAACTAGTTAATTTTAAACAGTTTGCAGTGAACCAAAGTTACTCCTCACTTTATGCATTCAGAGCATGCTAATGATTCACCATGATGAGTTTATAAGCACTTTTCAGAGGCCAGGGCAGAGTTTTGCCGTCACCGTAAAGCAACAACTAGTATGCTAACAGTGTACTTCCAGATTATCAGACAATAAAACTTTTTTATAATCGCGGATACAAGCGGCCGAAATGAATGTCCTCCATTAGAGATAGAATGAGGAGCTCAGTCACACAGGAGGAGCTCGGAGTTGAGCCGCTACTCCTCCACGTCGAGAGGAGCAGCTGGGGTGGCTTGGGCATCTGTTTAGGATGCTCTCTGGCCGCCTCCGGGGATGTCCCACCAGGAGGAGGCTCCGGAGGAGACCCAAGGAAAGACTATGTCTCCTGGCTGACCTTGTCTCACTGGACGAGCTGGAGGACATGCCTGGGGTGAAGGAGTCCCTGCTTAGACTGCTGCCCTCATGACTTGGCCCCAGATAAGCAGAAGAAAATTGATGGATGGACAAAACACATTTTAATTAGATATAGACAGCACACAGCGGTTTTATTTTCATCTCAAGAGCCGCTTATACAATATATCTGTACTGGGGCAAAATAAATTGTGCTCAAAATACATGAGAAGAAATTTGAGTACAGTAGTTTTAATGCCATGCTGTGGAACATTCCAGGCTAAGCAAAGCAATAACATATCCATGGAGACTAGCTAGTGCTGCGCCTGCACCAGAAAAGTTCTATACTGCACTTTTATTAGTTGTAAATGGGTAAAATGTGAGATTTTTGTGGTTGTTCCAGGTGGTGTTAAAAGCAGACAGTACACAGGAGATCCACGTGGAGGCGTTTGATAAAGATCTGGACTCTGACGACTTCCTCGGCAGGTGAGTTTAATCCTGTGTGAAGATGTGAGGACAGGTGAGTTTAATCTTTTGTGAAGATATGTGGACAGGTCAGACTTCTATGGATGAACTTTTAATTCTTTAAATGCAGATGTTTTGACTTGGTTTATGGTTAATATCTCTGTATTTACTGGGCCTATCCATATGAAACAAAAACTGGCTCAAAGTTCCATTTATTTTTTATCGGCACACATAAACTAAAGTTAAATGTGCCTTAATATAGTTTTACAACATGGCATTATTCATTCACAGGCATTATTGTTGTCAGAAAGGAGTTTACTTTCTGAGACACATCTGAGTTGGGAGTGGTAGCATAAACCAAATCATGAAAATGCTTAACGTGTCCATTCTTTATGTCTTATGATAATTTTCAAGCTCAGTTTTCTGCATTTAAACTAGACAAATGACAATATATGACCCTCTTTACTGCTGTCAGGGATCAAATGGCTCAAAAATAGTGACATCTGGGATATTTCTTTTATATAACTGGGACAAATCACTGGTTTTGGATAGATCTGCTGGGACAGGGGACACAGGGCTCAAAAGGGACGTCTGGTCTCCCTCAGAATGGCAGATGGTTTGACCTGTTTGATATATTGCATAATAGGCCCTTTTCACGCTAGTTCCGGTTCTCATAAAAAGAAGAGGCAGAGAAAGAAAGAGAAGAGGCAGAATAAAACCTTTCAGTCATATGCACAGATAAAAAAAAACCAAAACATTTGAGCCTGGATTTAAACATTGTCAAAGTAGAGGCTTGTCTCACATTTTCTCTGTGGATGGTGAGGTTTTCAAGCTGAAAGATGAACAAGAGACACGGGGAGGGAGGGGTCGAGCGGAGACAGACGTGTTTGGCAGAGGGTGATAGGGCTTCTGGGTAATTAAAGGTGTGGTGTTGCCGGGATAGGCTTGTAAAAATAGGGCTTCTGGGTAATTAGAGGTGTGGTTGAGGTGAGCTGTGGTTCGATGGAGTGGAGCAGGAGGAAAAAAAAGAAAAAAAAAACAGAAAAAAGTGTATTCACCTTATTCCAGAAGTTGCCGTGGGGCTGGCAGTCTTGACAGCAAATAAGTTATTACTATAGGGACTACAGAGCCGTTTTAAAGCCTCCCAGAGACAGGGGGCAGTGTTGGCTCGTTGGTCACATGAACAAAGAACATTTTATACAAACAAACTTAGTTTATATCAGATTTTTGAGGTCAAACTTTTCCCGAATTCACCATAGAAAAGAATGGGATTCCCTCTTAACTGGAAGAGCCACCACAAAGAAAAAGTAGTTTGGAGCATTTAGAGGCAAAAGTGGGCGGGGCCAAGTACGGTCAATACCTGCTATGGTTTCAAATGGTTGTGTTTATGGTTGTGTTTTTTAACTTAAATATCGATTTTTATCACAGGTTTAGCATCAAACTGAAGGATTTGATCAGGTCCCAGTACAGTGACCAGGTCAGTGAAGTCATGTGACATTGTATTTTTTGCATTTTTATAAACATAATTGTAAGTCTTAATATCTCTCTCTTTACAGTGGTTCACTTTAAACGACGTCAAGTCCGGACGCATTCACCTGATTTTAGAGTGGGTCCCTACAGTGTCCGACCCGACGCGACTGGACCAGGTTCGTTCATTAATACTTTGCAGTGCCATTACACTGGGGGTGTTTTGCATGCATGTCTATGGAGGAATGTGTAGCAGTTACAGTACAATAGCAATGCACACATTAGCAAACACACATTTTGTCTAAAAACTGAAGAAATAAATACAAAATGGATTTAAACAACACATTTTCGAGAGCCTATGATTAATCCGAGCATTCATGGTCTTGTTTAGAAGTTTGAGTTTCAACAAAACTTAGTGTGACTAACTGAAAAACTGTTGGCTAATGCTAGCTAGCTTGTGACTGTAATGTTATTTGAGAGGAACTTGTTTAACAGCACAAATCAGCTCACCTGTTGTAGTTCAGATAAATCAGTTCTTTACGGTCAGATTGTGATAAAACAAAGCTCAGATTAAAGTCTAACTTGAGTAACACCACTTCAGACAAACCAGTGCATCCAGTTAGCATCACATCCTCAGGGAATGTTGATGACATCAGCTGCAAAGTATCAGTAATCCTTGGATCTTACCTTCCATTTTTATCACTATGTAACATTGCTGTCTCCTCGAAACTTGAGCCTTGTTCAAATATTGTAGATATGTTGTTATCTGGCCACATTCCTACACGCAAGACTCATGAAACGCATTTTATTAAACTGAATTTTTGTGTTTTTTCAGATTCTTCAGCTCCAGTCTCTGCAAACTTATCAAAACAAAACCGTTCTATCGGCCGCTCTGCTCTTTGTCCACTTAGAGAGAGCTTATTCACTTCCTGTAAGTAAAATGGCATAGTTCTGACGACATGGAATTTCTTTTTTTATTACACAAAATTGACTCTTGTGAGCTTTAAACCATGTAATAACACTGTTACCTCCTTAAAAACAGACCTGGAGGTGTGTTTTGTTTCATTCACACATGTTTGAGTAACACTTTATTATTAGTCTGTAACATCTCCAAAGCTCAAAATGCTCTGTTCCACCTTGTGATGTCATGAAGTGGTAGTTTTCAAGTTAATAGCTCCTTTTACCTTTAGTTCAGTAGAGATTATTCCAGGGCTGAACACTTAAATGATTCTATTGAAGGTGTGTGGAGTTTAAAAACACAGTGGAGCACTTCCTGTATCACCACATGACATCACAAGGTGGATCGGAGTGTTTTCTGTTTGAGAGAAGAATTCTTAAATATGCAGGGTTTGTGTGTTAAACATGTGTGAATGAAACAAAACACAACTCCAGGTCTGTTTGTGATGAGGAAACAAGATTAAAACACAGATCAGAGAATAGTGTAATATGGGCGCTTTAAAGGTGCACCATGTAACTTTTCTGGTGGTCTGACACCTGCATTGTCTCCATGGAGATGGTATGGGTTTGCCTGGGATATTCCACTGTATATTTTCAAACTTATCTATCTACTTTCATTTGTTTTATTGCTCAAAAACACATGACAAAACAAACATTCTTTTGGCGAGTGCGATTTTGCCTGCTTGTCTCCATGGAGATAGATACGTTGAATGCCTTACTGTGGTACATTCCAGGCAAAGCAATAAAATGTCCATGTCCACGAATTTGGATTACATAAGTGAGGAATGAATGGCACCTGTTCAGAATCACAAAACAAGACTCTTAACTTGAAACGACAATAGAAATATATTGAAAAATCTAGATCTACCAACTAAATAAACCTAAACTGGTCAAAACTAGTCAAAGATTTAAAAATCCAAGCTGTTTTTTGTTTTGTATGTTTATAGTTGTCATTAATGTATCGTTCATTGTTATTTTACTGTTTTCTAGCTGAAGAAAAGTGGAAAGGAGCCTCGAGCTGGAGCCGAGCTGGCTGTGGGACAAACTTCATATAAAACTCAGGTAAAACTCCTGGGAACATACATGATTTTAATAATGACCATAAATAGATTGAATTTACAGTGTATTAAAAATAAATAAACAAAAACACAACTCCGGTTCTGTTTGTGAAGAGGAAATGACATTAGAACAGATCATAAAAACAGCATATTCCAATAAGTTGCCCTGTGAAGGCTGTGGACCTGCACCAACTCTGCTCTTTACTGATGCAAAAATATAAATCCAATTAATATCATTTATTTTTTTCGTAATTTCTCGTTTTGTAGTTGTGTGAGCGCACATCCAACCCTGAGTGGAACGAGTCTTTCTACTTTAACATCAAAAACCCTAAAAACGACATGCTGGTTGTGAAGGTACGTATCCCTGGTTTATTATGTTACACTTTGATTATATTTGTTCAAACTAGGGTTGAAATATCGAAAACCAGACACTAATCGATATCGAACCTAGATACTCATTTGACCACGTGTCGATACTTAAAAAAGTCATATTCACAGGAGAGAAATTAACCTTTCCTGAATATATTTAGAATAATGTTGGGCTGTATCTTTCACAAGTATAAGACACATAGACTAGTGTACACCCATGGACCACTATGGCATTAAACTTGTCTATCTCCATGGAGACAAGCATGTGGATCTGTGGAGAAGCTGCCACACTCACCATGAGAAGGTTTGTTTTGTCATGTGTTTTTGAGAAATACAGTGGAATATCCCAGGCAAACCCATAACATCAGCAAACCCACCAGAACCTTTAAAGGCCCTATAGATTTAAGGCTAAATGGTATCAGAATCAGTATCGAGCCTATTCCTTAGTATCGAAATCTAAATTTTAGTATCGTGACAACACTAGTTCAAACTAAACGTGTTCACTTTCCCCTGCAGTTGTCCAGTGGGTGGGAGCAGCCCATGGGGTCGGTGGTGGTCCCGGTCCGGTCTCTGCTCTCTGGACCAGGTCTGGTTCTGGATCAGTGGCTCTCTCTGGACGGAGCCGCACCACAGAGCCAGATACTGCTCAGGGCTGAACTCAAGGTACACTACCAGGACTAAACCAGGACTAAACCAGGACTAAACCAGGACTAAACCAGGACTAAACTAGGACTAGATCAGGACAGAACCAGGACAGAACCAGGACAGAACCAGGACTAAACTAGGACTAAACCAGGACTGTTTTATTATGGAAAGTAAATATACACCTAACCCTGTAGTTTAGACCTCTGCACACAGACTTGTGATTCTTGTGATTCTTCTGATTCTTGCATTCGTTTATCAGCTCCACTGGTATCTGCATGTGTGTTTGCAGTGTTGAAAGGACATTGAGTTTTTTTTCCTTTTTTTCATATTATTTTTTTGATTCAAACACCATTTATTAAAAATTCTTTCAGATCTGTGCAGGTTTTTATGTCAATATGGAGAGTCCCAAATGTGGAATGAGTAGCTTCCCTTGTCATGAAATATCCACAGAAACCATCACTCTGTTACCAGTCTGTAGATGTGGATATTACATCATGTTTGTTCTGTTTTCTCTGTTGTTTGTTGAATAGATCCTGGACTCCAGACTGGTGGATCTGATGCTCGCTGGGTCTCTGCCCTCGGCCTCTGGGAACGGTCAGGTCAAAATGACTCTGTTTTACCAAACTCCAGAGAGGAAACTCAGCATCATCGTACATGAATGCAGGTCTGTTTGGAGCTAATTAAACAACATCTAGATCAGGACCAACCCAAGACTAGAACAGAACCAACCCAAGTCTAGAACAGGACCAAAGCAAGTCTAGTGTCTAATGTATTTTTTCTGCAGGGACCTGTTGTCTCAGAGTAAGGACGGTGTTGACAGCTACGTGTCGCTGGCGCTGCTCCCGGACAAACACAAATCTACAAAGAAGAAGACGGCCGTGAAGAAGAAAGTGCTCGACCCGGAGTTCAACGAGAGGTCATTTAAGACGCAATTCTCCTGTTTCAGTTTTGTTGATTTGGTATAACGTAGATTCCAGATTGACTTTTTGGTTGCCGTGATACTAGCAATCGGAATTCCAAATATGAAACTCTGCTCCAAATCCCCTATAACTGCTCTAGTCTCGATGTGGGTGACGTCTAGGGATGGGACAATAAATAATAATATCATTTATCGTGATAAAAAGGGTCGACAATAATTGTTCATGGGACATTTTATATAATTAAGATAATCGGCAACAAAAATAATCACCATTATATCACCAAAATATACAGAAAAAAACGAGTTATCCACAGGGGAGTCAGCGGGGGGGACAAAGGGGTCTGTTGGGGCTCAGAATTGGACTTTCTTCCTATTAATTCATTTCATTTATTTATTTATTTTGAGCACATGCATCAGGTACACTTACAGCACATTTCACAAATTAGTCCTAATACAAGCTCGAAAAGGAGTGGGAAGAAGAAAACTATTAATTTTTCCCTGCTCATCCATAATATTCTCTGTTAAAGTTATAATTATTCATATCCATAACAACTTTAAATGTGATATAATTGTTAATTGCAATTATTTTGGGCATGATATTCGTGTTAATCACAAAATGTCAATATCGTCCCGTGCCTTGTGGCGTCACACTCACTTAGTCCACTTCTTTATACAGGCCGCGCTCCAAATAGAAAATATTCTAAATGCCGGATTAAAGATGCTTTATGTAACTTTGACAATTGACTTGGCATTGCTTTGCTGTGAATGTTACACAGTATGGCATTTAACGTATCTCTCTAGTGTTGTTTGTCAATTAGAGTTTTTATTGTTAAAAATTATTGGGAAAAAAATATATTTTTAACTATGAGGGGACACACCACAGATCTGATTTGTATGAGGCCTGGTACCATTACCTGCTTGTTTCCATGGAGGTATACAAGTGTCATATCATATATTTTACACAAAGCAATAACATCTACATTGAGATAAGCAGGTGGCTACAGCATAAAACGTTCCACAGTGCAACTTTAGTTCTAATGTTCAGTTTTTGCACATATTTACATATTTACTTCCTGTTTTCAACCAAACTCATTTCCTGTTTGTGATTCTGCTACAGATTTGAGTTTGACTTGTCGCTGGAGGAGGTTAAACAGCGCCATCTGTCTGTGTCGGTGAAGAACAGCTCATCTTTTAGAGGACCTGATGTGATTGGACAGGTACAACTAAAATAGAACACAACACAATACAATACAATACAACACAACACAACACAACACACTCTAATGTAGATAAACATGCAGGGGTCTTATTAAAGTGTTGCCTTTGTTCACACAGGTTCAGATCGAGTTGGCTGAAGTAAACCTGGAGTCTGGAGTTACTCAGTGGTAAGAGTCAGACTTTATTTAAAACCAAACTAAAACAACAGATTAAAATGTGTCATTCGCAGGTTTCACACACATGTCCTGTATGTGACACGTGTCATACTGTATTTCAAATGAACTTTATGTAAGATTTAGATTTAAAATTTCATAAACATGTCTACATCATATCTGGGGACACAGGTCATGTTTAAATCAAATACAACATGTACTGGTTTATTCTTAATTACAAAAACACTGGATTTGACGGACAAGCTGTTTGTTATAATTTGGTAGTGTATCATGTATTGTGGAGAGCAGGTGAGTTTTGTATCAGTTTAGTGGTTCATATTTCAGTCTCTCGAATGTAAATGCTTCTGGTTTAAAATGTTTACTATCAGAGGTGGGTAGAGTCACCAAAATGTACACAAGTAAGAGTAACATTACTTCAAAATAATGTTACTCAAGTAGAAGTGTAAAGAAAGTCCAAGAAATTACTTAAGAATAGAAAAGTATTTGGGAAACGTCCTACTCGAATAAGAGTGACTTAAAGAGTAACTTAAAGAGTGACTGTTGAGATGTAAAATCTGATTTATAATTTGAAGTTAATTATTAATAATGCTCAAAATCTGGTATTTTCAAAGGACAGACACATAAATGAGACAAACTAAATCATATTTGAAGGAGCAGTGCACAAACCACATATTCAAAACGTTCAAATGATTTCATACTGTTGACATAAAGCTCAAGTCACAGTGGGGAGAGTAACCAAAACTACTGAAATAGAGTAAAAGTACTCTATGGCCTGACATTTGTGCAGTTTGAGTCTGTGCAGTGTCAGTGTTTTCACAATAAGGCTCGTTCAGCAATGGGTAAATGTAGAGAGTTTATTTTGAAAGCTTTATGGGAAGTCATATGCTATATAAGCGTCGCCTTAACATGCATAAACATCGCAGGAACTTTTTCAGGATCAGTTAAACAGAGAGAAACACGAGAGAGGAGAGAAAGCACGAGTCGGCCGCAGACAGACGCTCCTCACAGAGTCGGAGTTTGCTCACGAAAATAAAGATTCTGCAGCTGACGGTGAAATGCGAGACACAGCCCCAATTTGCCTGATGCAGAATTTGAGTTAAATATGCTGTTTAGTCCCTCAAAACGGCACATCTGGTCACCCTAAATGTAACTGAGTACCACCCATGTCTGATTACAGCGTCCAAATAGCCTGATTCCTGTCCATACTATTACGTGCATTTACTTACATATTCTCTCCTTTGTCTCCCAGGTTCACTCTGAAGGATGAAGCTGAGTGATTTCTTTGTTTTTTTTTTGTTTTTATCAATGCTGTATTGTAACGTTGCACTGCGCCTACAACCACTCACACTGATGCCTTTCCTCCAGCCTGAGTCTGCAGCAGCCTTACCTGTCTCTCTGCACGTACACCGAGCGGCCGCGTCGTTGGCTACTCGACGGAGGTCAAGGTGTCAGCTTCAAATTTGTGAACAGTTTTGGATGAGTTAAAATGTTAAATTCAGAATTGTTTTGGTTTCTGGCTATTTAAGGACTAAAAGAGGACTGAAAGAGGGCTGAAACCAGGACTAAAGCAGCACTAAACCAGGAAACTAAAGCAGGGCTTAATCAGGACTTAATCAGGACTTAATCAGGACTTAATCAGGACTTAATCAGGACTTAATCAGGACTTAATCAGGACTAAGCCAAGACTAAACCAAGACTAAACCAAGACTAAAGCAGGACTAAAGCAGGACTAAAACGGGACTGAAAGAGTGCTGAAACCAGGACTAAACTAAGACTGAACTAGGACTAAACCAGGACTAAAACTGGACTAAAAGAGGGCTGAAACGAGGCTAAACCACGTAAGAACCAAGACTAAACCAGAACTGAACTAGAACTAAACCAGGACTAAACCAGAACTAAAACAGGACTAAAAGAGGGCCGAAAAAAGACTAAACCAGGACTAAACCACAACTAAGCCAGGACTATAATAGGATTATAACAGTACTAAACAGGACTGAACTAAGACTAAACCAGGACTGAACCAGGACTAAACCAGGACTAAACTTAGACTACACCAGGACTACACCAGGACCAGGACTAAAATATGTAGTTTAGTCCTGGTTTAGCCTTGATATAGTCATGTTTTAGTCTTGGTTCCTTGTCCAGTCCTGTTTTGTCTTGGTTAAGTCCTTGATTAGCCCTGTTTTAGCCCTGCTTCCCTCCTGGTTAAGCTCTGTTTTACCTCGTTTAGGCCTGGTTCAGTTCTGGTTTAGTCCAGTTTTAGTCCCGCTTTAGTCCCGCTTTAGTCCCGCTTTAGTCTCGCTTTAGTCCCGCTTTAGTCCCACTTTAGTCCCGCTTTAGTCCCGCTTTAGTCCTGCTTTAGTCCAGCTTTAGTCCTCTGAGAGCTGTAATACAGATTGACCTGTTCACAGTGCCCAGTTGTACCTAATAACGTGTCCGTCCGGTGTACACTTAGAGTATTCCTCACCAAAGATAACCACGCTCTCCATATACGACGTACGAAGTTCAAACTGTTCAGGAAAGACACAGACTGAAGATTTGACATGAAGAAATAATAACAAGAATGACAAGAATCGTGTATTTAATTAGCTTCAAAATTTTTAAAAATGCTAAATATTTTTACCAGTTCAGTATTTTATGTATAAGTAGTAAAGTAGATGAAGGATTGTTTTTATATATTACACTTTGAATACGTTTGCAATGCATTTTCTTTTACAGTTAAAGCCGATGTGAGTTTTGTGTATATTGGTCATGAAGAAAATATGACAGTGGTTGGATTGTGAACGTGGACTGGGTTTGTTGAAGGAAACAAACTAAATAAACGTGAATTTGCACACATTTTGTTAGTGCTTTATTACTACTTTAATTATTATTCATGTATTTTGTCACCTATACCGTCTCTGGTGTTTAGTGTACTGTTTAGTGTGAGTTTTGTGGTGTGTGTGTTGGTCGTGGGCTGTTGGCGCAGATTGGCCGCCTCGCTTCTGCACGTCTACCCCAGGGCAGCTGTGGCTACAATCAGTTGTGGAAGGTAAGTAAAAGTAGTAAAGTACTGCACTTAAATATCATTTTTAGGTTTCTGTACTTCACTTAAGTACATTTTAAAGTGGATGCTTTTTACTTTTCCTTCACTACATTTGAGAGCAGTATCTGTACTTTCTACTCCACTACATTTTGAACTGGACTGAAAAGTAAAGTTATTTTTAATATTGTTTGAAACATGCTGAAAAGGCTGATGGTTTAATCATACAATTCACAAATAAAACAGCTAGAAAAAAAACTAATTGTCTGTTGAACAAATATACAAGACAAGAAGAGAGTACAGGAGAGATTCAACAGGTCACAGTAGATTGTTAGGCCAATGTGAATGTTTTATCACAAGCTGCAACAAAAATAGATATATAATTTAATGGCATTAAATTAGATAGAGATATAGAAATAGAGATAGATGAATACATACATACATAAAAATATAAATACACATATATAAACCCTGGGCTTTTTTTTTTTTACATTTTCTTGGCGTTTTTTGGGAGCACACTGGGCTATTTTCTATTTGATTTTATTTATTTATTTTTAAATAAAATAAATAAATTAAAAAAAAAATATATATATATATATATATATATATATATATATATATATATATATATATATATATATATATATTAATTTTACTTCTTTGGGAGCACACAAGGGCTTTTTTTTTTTGTGTGTTTTTTTTTTGTGTTTTTTGTTTTTTTTGGTAGACCTGGCAACGCTGGTTTTCTGGCACAGTGAAAGTGAAAGTATGAGCTGACTGAGAAACAGAGGAGCTGCTTGACTCCAGCGCACGGTGAGATCTCCTCCACCTATTTATGATCTACAGTGTTTGTTTTATGTTTTCTCTGCTCCAGTTTATGTCTAAAATCAGGACATTGTTTGGTAAAGTGCGGAAATAAGTGAATCAAGCAGATGTTTGTTAAAGCAGAGACACGGACACGTCGAGTTACGCACCTTAAAAAACACTGAAAACTCAAACTGATTAAAAACTGATGTTTATTTACAGTGATGGAAGAGGAAGCTTAATACTGTTACTTAAGTGAAAGTGCAGATACTGGAGCAAAAAATAATAATAAAATATAAAAAAAAATAAAGTAAAAGTATCACATAAAAATGTACTCGAGTAAAAGTATTAAAGTACACGTTTAAAAATGTACTTAAAGAGTAAAAAGTAAAAGTATTTCGTGCAGATTTTGAGTCTTATAAAGCTTCAAATGTGGTGATTTGGATAAAGATTTGAGTTAAATTTTGTTTAACAGAAACAACTGAATCAATCTTTTTTTCCCTGTTTTTATTTGTTTAAATTATGAATATGTTAAAAATAAACCCTCAGCCGTTTCAGCAGGTCTCAGACAATAATAAAAAATACTTTTACTTTTCAGTCCAGTTCATTAATGTAGTGGAGTAGAAAGCACAGATACTGCTCTCAAATGTACTGAAGTAAAAGTAAAAACATCCAGCTTAAAATGTACTTAAGAAAAGTAAAATTTGTACTTAAGTTTAGCACTTTAGTACTTGTACTTCGTTAGGTTCTACCCCTGACTTACTGTGTGCTGTTTATGCGTCTTTAGAGTCTGACAAAATGGAAGGCAGCTCCAGGAAGTTCAGACATGTAAGTATTTGGATCAATTCTATGACAACATTAAACTAAAGTGAAAGTAAAAAGCCAGTGTGAAGTTGTTTAGATTTAACAAACAGATACTCGCTGTGCTCTCTGAAAGACTTTTTTTGTCCATTATTTGTATTGCTTTTCTTGCCATAAGAACAAAGGTTTTGTGGTGCTTGGAGATGCCCCAAACCTCTGAGCAGGAGCGAAAATACAGGACAATTAATGAGCAATATAACATGAACGTGAAGTGGTTTATAATCTTTGTCTGTTATTAATGTTCATATCTTGATTTACAAACACAATATTGGAATAAATACGAACATTTAAGACCAAAATAATGAGTTACAGAAAGTTACAGAAAGAGGGGACACAGTTTTCTAATATAAAGTGAATTGGAGCCATAATCGATGGAGCTGGAAGCAAAGTCCATGATCACTTCCTATTTGGTTTAAACACTTCACTTATACATTTTTTCCCTCTAGGGTGGCAAAAATGAATCTTGTGTTGTACCTTTGGACCTGTATTGTTACATGATGAACGCTCACACAGACAAACTACAGCGCCTCGAGAGAGAAAATGGCGTCAGAATCACTGAACATGTGTCAGTGTCCTTCAAAGTCGACGAGGAACATGGAAACCCCCAAAAGGCGGCAGATGACTTTATGAAGCTGGTCCAGTCTTGCCTCGGTGAATTCAGTGGTTTTACTCTCAATGAAGTCGGTCCTGTAGAAGGAGGCGCTGTGAAAAACCAAAGTGCTGCTGAAGCTAAGGAGGATGAGAAAGACGATATCTGCCCCGTGTGTTTGGATGATTTCACCAAAAAGACTCAACTCAGATCCTGTAAACATGAGTTTTGTGAGGAGTGTCTGGAGCAATCGGTGAAAACACAAGGAGCCGTATGTCCAGTGTGTAAAGACGTGTTTGGTTTGGTGGAAGGAAACCAGCCCCATGGGACGATGACCTGGGTCACATGTCCCTCATCCCTCCCTGGGTACGAGGGCTGTGGCACAGTAGAGATCATCTATGACATCCCAAGTGGAACTCAGACGGTAACTTTTTTACTTTTATCATAGTAATATTATCACACTACAAAACACACAAATGCATAATTGCAAAATAGAAAAGTTTAATGCCACACTGGAACATATGGGCCAAAATAATTTCCAAAGAGACAAGCATCCATAAACTGTATAAAGAAGTGGATTAAGTGAGTGTGACGTCACCCACAGAGTCCAGCTCCAAATGAAGCTAATTGAGGCTAACAGTTATAGCGGCTAATTTGAAGCAGAATTCCATATTTGGAATACCGTCTTTGAGTATCTTAGCAACTACAGAGCCAATCAGGAGCAAGACTGTTGAAGGCAACGCCCCTTCCTGCTCACATTGGTTTAGCAACACTGTCAACACTGTCGCTAGTTTTTCAATAGAAAGTGAATTGGAGCCAGAGTTGTTGAAGCCGGAAGTGCGCCCATGAGCACTTTAGATTTGGAACGCAGTGGCTAGCAGGTTAGCTATGTCTATTTATACATACAGGCTATGCAAGCGGCTGGCCCTGCACCCGAAAAGTTACACAGTACACCGTTTAATGACTATTACAGGGAAATACTGGGAAAACAGTGAAGCCTCTGAGATTAAGTGAACCATATAAATATCATCTCCTCACAGGCTAAACACCCCAGTCCTGGACAGAGGTATACTGGGTTACACAGAACTGCGTATCTACCAAACAACAGAGAGGGTAACGAGGTTCTGCATCTGCTGAAGAGAGCCTTCGACCAAAAACTCATCTTTACTGTGGGAACGTCACGGACCACCGGAGCCAACAACATGGTCACATGGAATGACATCCACCACAAGACGAGCACACACGGGGGACCAGAGAGGTGAGAGTTGAGTCCCATAATGTTATGTTTTTACAAATAATCTCCTGAATACTGTCTGTCTTTGTCATTCCAGGTTTGGTTATCCTGATCCTTATTACCTGAGCAGAGTCAAAGAGGAGCTGAAAGCAAAAGGCATAAAGTGATCGCCACATTTATCACATGCACTACAATATATATACATGCTTGGTAGTTTTCACCAAATTAACCTATTTTTGATTTTTTTTTTATTATTATTTCTTGTTTCGAGTTTTTTTTTCTACTAAACTGTGTTTATGTTTTTTTCTTACATATTTTGGCACCTTCAGTGCAAACTAGGTAAATTTGCAGCTAAAAAAATGTTCAGATAAAAAAAAAACAAAAAAAAAAACTCCTGCCTAAATCTAAGTGTGTGCTGCCTCTGCAATTTCAAGTACTATGTAACATTCCACATGACTGCCCTGTTTACAGCTGGCTGCAGGGCCAGAGTTTGAAGTGTAGATACCTGTTCAACCAACCACACTGTTCCTCAGACCCCGCCCCTCCTCCCTCACTCTCCCCTTTAATGAGACACACAGGCCTATAAACAGAATGGAGAGACAAAAACGAGTGAACACGAGACACATAAAGCATAAATAAACAGTAAAGTAGTGTCTCAAACACAAAGTCAGACACAACAGGGACTGACACAACTGAGACACTTACAGCCTCAAGCAGGTGTGGACAATCTCCTTAAAAGGGAGGTGGCTGCAAGTGAGACGCAGGATTGACCAGGTGGGAAAACAGTCCTCCGATTCACAGCGAACGCTCACAGCCAGGATTCCATGAGAAAACGGGACAGGATTCAACCTCACAAATATAACAGACAAATACTACAAGGGGAAAGAGTCGAAGGCTTGGGCCTGTAACAAAGATATCAAACTGAATCATGAGGGGCAAAATATTACACATTTTGACTAATGCAAATCATTATCACAACAAATATGTTTCAGCTTCACAATTTTATCATAATATTAAAAAAAGCAATATATATATTTTTTTATTATGTTTTGTTTACTATGGATCATATTGGGACAAGGGAGTACACAGACATAAATAATAAACATTTCTTTGCACTGAATTGTGGGCCATAACAGTTTCAGGTCACTTTCAGGTCACATGTTTGTAGGTCACTTTGCTGCTAAATTATATCTAATTATTACCATGGGTGTAGAGTAGTTCAGTGGATGAGATGTTTTTATATATTATACTGGAATGAGATGAGAAATGAGAAATATATATGAAAAACTCAGCCATGATCAGATTGTGATTGTGCAGCAGAAGCTCTTTTCTGAGGGGAATTTAACAAAATAAAAGTGAATTGCATACTCATTTTGAGACTGTGGTTATTTTTTATGTTAATCAAATACTTTACCTGGGTCCTGCTGTTTAGTGTAGCCCACTCTGTGATATAAGGAAGTGAGCCACTGCCCAACTACACTCTTTAATATGGTGGGACAAAAGCAGAGAGAGGACACGCGCCACACAGACTCAGAACTAACCACTCTGCTACTGTCCACCTGCTCTACTGTCAAACTCAGTGAGGAACAAAACAAGAATATTTTTATTAGCAAAGTACTTTACTTTTACAGTGGATATTTTTTACTTTTACTTCACTACATTTAAGAGCAGTATCTGTACTTTCTACTCCACTACATTTTTGAACAGGACTGAAGAGTAAAAAGTACTTTTCATATGACTGGAGGGGTTATTTTTTACCATGTTTGTGAAAACATCCTGACTAAAGTTTTCCAGTTCAAGCTTCGGCTTTGAGCAAAACAAAAATAAATACCCAAAATTCATAAGGAAAACTAAGAAATTGATTTGCATTATTGATCAAAATATACTAAAAAAATCAATATTACTACATTTACATTAACAAATAAACACTTTTTAAAATTATATGTGAAGTACATTTTTAAACAGGTACTTTAATATTTTTACTTTTTTTTTCATGTGATCCTTTAGTTTTACTTGAGTAACGTTTTGTCTCAATATCTGTATTTTACTTAAGTAACAAAACTGAGTACTTCATCCACCACTGGGTTTTAGTTTAAAATTATTAGCAAGAATAAAAAACAAACCGGACTAATCTGTGATATTTTTGTCTATAATTACATCAACAGAATTATTACACAAGAGGGAATTATTTATTACACACATTTAAAAGTAGAAAATAATAAATAATAATTAGATTTATTTACAATTTTTTTTTTTTTTTTTTTTTAAAGGGTCCGTGACGTAGCAGGTTACGTAAACGTCATGACGCAGCACAGTTTCAGTTTCGTGTCTGCGGAAAAGGAGCTGCGTGTCTCGAGCGTAAGGTGAGCTCAAAATAAACACGCAAATCCACAATATTCTGACATAAAGTGTTTTCCCGGGACATTTTAAAGTCATGACAAGTGTTTCTTAAAGTTAAAAGTGCAAATAACGCGCATCTCGTAGCTGTTTGTTAAGGCTGTGTTTGGACAGGTCTAAATGTGAAGAGACGTCGAGTTTAAGATAAAGATTAAAACGTGTAAAAAGTGTTAATTTGTGTCGTTTTTGTCTCTTAAGTTGGACGAAATGGCGAGCAACGAGGAAGAACCTATGGACTGTGTGAGTATTTGGATCTGTGCTAAAATGATTAGCCTGCAAGTTAAAGTGAAAGTAAAAGGTAATGTAGATATTACTCGTTATAGAAGTACTTAGATCTGTTACTGAAGTAAAATACCATAAAGTAAAATTATCACATGAAAAAAATCTACTTAACTAAAAGTATTAAAGTACCAGTAGTAAGCACAAGTAGTAAAAGTATTTTGTGCAGATTTGGAGGTCTAATAAAGCTTCAACTTTAGTGATTTTGATAAAGATTTGATCTAAAAAATAAACCCTCAGCCTTTTCAGCAGGTCTCAGACAGTAATAAAAAATTGTTTTACTTTTCAGTCCTGTACAAAAATGTAATTTAGTACAAAGTACAGATACTGCTCTTAAATGTAATGTAAAAAGTATGTAAATGTACTTAAGTAAAGTACAGATACCTAAAATTTGTACTTAAATATAGTACTTTACTACTTTGTTACATTCCACCACTGATGTCGTGTACACATTTCCTCAAACCTATCTGAAAGAGCTGTATTCTTGTTTTTTTAGGACACTCAGGACAAAGGGCCGCTGGCGAAACAGAGTGACTTTTCAGCTGTAAGTGTCAACGAATAGAGACAAACTCTATTACAAACTCATAATTAATTAAATATTTATGTCTACTATCATTTTTTTATGTTTCATCTAATATTAATCACTCAAGTTAAGGGCTGTACTCACATGGACGTGAATATTCATGGATTTTATGAGGGTGTAAAATTAAGTTTACACTAGAGCTGATTAAAATGTTAACTCTCAAATTTTTTCTAATCCTGGTTTGATCCCAGTTAAGTCATGACTTTGATTTGGTTCTGTTTTAGTTCAGTTTTAGTCTTGGTAGTGATGTCACGATACTAACATTTACAACTTGATTTCTATACTAAGAAATAGACTGATTAAAACTGATACTGATTCTGATATCACAATAATAAAAAGCACTCATAGAATGTAATTTTCAGCATGTGGCCTTATATCTGTGTAATCCCTCAGTGTCCAGTAGGTTCATAGTGGTCCATGGTGTAAACTAGTCTATGTGTCTTATACTTGTGAAAGATACAGCTCAACATCATTATAAACATATTCAGGAAAGGTTCATTTATGTTTTGTGAATATTTCTTTTTTAGTATTGAACCCTGCTCAAATGAGTACCTAGTTTTGATACTAGTTTTAGTATCAAGTAGTAGTATCTGATTTTCGATACTTTTGACGACCCTAAGTCTTAGTCCAGGTTTAGTTTCAGCTTTAATCCCAGTTTTGTCCTAATATTGGTGTTATATATGTGGAAGTGTGAACGCAGAGATGCGGTGAAGAGCTTGGGGTAGAGTCGCTGCTCCTCCACATCTGAAGAAGCTAGTTTAGCTTTACTTTCTTCAGCCCAGGTGAGACTGGAGCTCAAGAAGATCAGACCCAGGAAGGTAGCAGGACCAGAGTATATTTTTTTTAATTATTTTAAACTATTTATCTATTATCTTGTTTTATTGCATGTACCATTTTCCTTCTGTTCTTTAACTGTGCAGTGCAATACTGGAATTTCCCCACTGTGGGACTAATAAAGGCATATCTTATCTTATCTTTAGCTGACAGATCTCGGGATTTGTTTCAGGCTGTTCACATTGGATTTATGAATGACAGGCCTGTGTATTATTAATCCATTATTGACAAAATGCAGAGAAATATGATTTGTGGCAGAGTGATAAGTGAACTGAACGTGTTAAACATAATTGTATTTTTTATGCTTGTTATAGAAGAAAGATGTGGCTGAACTCAAAGTGTCACTGTCGACGGCTGAAGAATTTGAACCAAAAAAATTTAAGTCGATAATAACCAAGACTCTGCAGAGCTGGGCTGCCAAGAATAGCATTAGGGGAGAGTTTACAGCCACTGAGATCTCTGAGGACGGGAAGACAGCTGTGATAAAGATTGTGCCTGCTGAAGGTAAAGTACAGTTGAGAGACATGACCAAAAATGTATCACCTGTTTCAATAGTTTTTTATTAAAACAGATATGAACCTCATCTTGTGTCGCTCTATAGCAGTGGTTCTTAGCCTGGGTTCGATCGAACCCTAGGGGTTCGGTGAGTCAGTCTCAGGGGTTCGGCGGAGGTCAAAACACGCACCCAACTAATATGATTAGCGGACTGTGAGCGTCTCCAGATGTTGGCCCAATTCAACAAATGTACCCTTTGACGTGTCTATCGAAGTACCTGCCCAACTTAAATGAGCCGTTTGAACACTGCTCCCAGCTCACAGTCCTGCGTAAAGACACAGCCCTGATTTTCAGACGCTGTGCGCAGGAACAGGAGGATCAGGAGGACGTAACTTTCGCCCGTCCCTCATGACGCGCTAAGAAGCTTGTCTGTAGATGTATAATGAAAATCCTGATAGGAAATCGCCACAGACATCTATTTGATGTAGTAATAAGTTTATTATATCTGTGATAGATCTGCTCTTGTCTCCGCAATGACGTATCACGTATAACACATCAGACACGTCGCCCAAAAGTAGAGCCACAAGCGAGTGAAGATGAGCCAAAACAAAAGTCTTTGGAGAGCTTTTTAACAAAGGGGAAAAGGCCAACTGAAGAGCCAGAAGAGGAGACTACGACCTCCAAGAAAAAGGAAGTTAAATTTAAGAGACAATACCAGGAGTCCTACTTAAAATATGGGTTTGTCGCTACAGGTGATTCTCACGCGCAGAGTCCGCTCTGTGTAATAAAAGCCAACGAGGCAATGAAACCTTCAAAACTACTTTGGCACATGGAGAATAAGCACCTGGGATTAAAAGATAAGATTTAGAGTTTTTTGAAAGAAACTGCAGAGCAGACTAGACATAATCACACTGCGGGTGTTATTGTCTCTCATCACTCCTCGATGGGACCACCTCATCCCAAAGACACAAGTGCAGGGCTCCCTCTGATGCAGCGGTTTGGTGAGTTGTATTTTTTATGCACTTAACTTATTTTTGCCATATTTATCTGCCATGTGTAGAAGGCTTGTCCCTGAAAATAAAACCTAAATTTTTCTGTTACATTATTATTATAATTACATAGAATGTTATCTTCATTTTAGATGTCAAAAAGTATTTGCGTGTTTTTTGCGGCTCCCAGTGTTTTGTTTTCCGTGGAAACTGGGTCCAAATGGCTCTTTGCGTGTTAAAAGTTGCCGACCCTGTAGCGTGATGGAAATTAGGTGATGGTTGTGTGTTAAAATGTTAAAAATAATAAATAGCATAAATACAATAAGTTCATTATTGAATACATAAGGTTAAAAATTTAAATAATTTCAGTGTGGTAGAATTAAAAAAGGTCATGTCTTTGTAAAAAGGTATGTATGTAATTTGTTGTGAGTTCATGCATTTTATTGGTTTTATTCTTTGAACACAGTGATGTTAATACAGGGTTCATTTTGTGCACCAGTAAAACATCCATATGTCTTGAATTTGAAAATATATATATATATATATATATATATATATATATATATATATATATATATATATATATATATATATATATAATTATTTTTTTTTCAATAAACAAGGGTTCGGTGAATGTGCATATGAAACCGGTGGGGTTCAGTACCTCCAACAAGGTTAAGAACCACTGCTCTATAGGTATAATCTACGACACTCTTGGATCATTATATTATAATTAGCACATTTTAAATTACAATATAAAAACAAATCCACTGACTTCCATGTTAAAAAACTGCGGTGCCCAATGGGAGCTGATGTCGCCGTAAATGTCATCACAACAAAGCACCGCATGCTGTCAGCGCCCCCTATGGACAGCTGCACATCACACTAGCAAGCAGCGCATTTTTTCATTTGCACCAAAATGACTACGCGATGCTGCTGAATCCTACGAGTATCACCAATTAAGAAAATAAACCTGGCGAAGGAAGTGCGTACGTCACAGTGGGTGTGTACGTCACAGTGGGTGAGTACGTCACAGTGGGCGTGTACGACACAGTGGGCGTGTACGACACAGTGGGCGTGTACGACACAGTGGGCGTGTACGACACAGTGGGCGAGTACGTCACAGTGCTTGTGTACCTAACAGTGGGTGTGTACCTAACAGTGGGTGTGTACCTAACAGTGGGTGTGTACCTAACAGTGGGTGTGTACCTAACAGTGTGTGTGTACCTAACAGTGGACGTGTACCGGTGGAAGTGAAAACAGGTGGTGAAAACACACAATTCAAACCCACAGAGCTTTCACTGGTCGACAGATTCGACAAAGCCTAGTTCCACTTTCCATAGACTTAAATGGCTCCAAACACGAGCTGGCCTCAAATTCCTGTGAATATTCAATCATTTCATCAGATGTCATAAATTAAGATGCAAATTATGTTTTCAATGAGTTTTGAAGAAAATTGAATTAAAAAGCTTTGTGAGGAAAGGCCACCATCTTGCTATATGTAAACACTGGGTTTTTGCAGAGGTTTTAGGCCTTAAAATTATGAAAAAAAAGGATAAATCCAAAATCAAGTAAATATTAATGTAAATGATGAATGGTGAGATGTATATTTCATAGAATTGTCAGTCTGGGGTTTGAAAGAAGTTTGTCTGAAAGGCTAAACACAAACATAAGCAGGATTCACTGAATCCCATTGAAATGAATGGGGAAAATGACTGGGCTCATTGGAGCTTCAACAAAAATCTAACATTTTTCCAAAACAGCACCTGCACTAAATTTAGACCTCTCCCGCATTCCTGCTCACTTCTTATGTGAAACGTGGAGACTAGCAGGTTAGCTAAGTCCATCTATATAAACAGTCTATGGTTTGGCTGGAGGTTTGTCACTATGACTCCTCTGGATTCAAACAGAAGGTAGAAGGGACTGACTGCTCAGGGTCAAGTTAAGTAGATTTTGAATAACTTGTTTTTTTTGTTTGTTTTAAAAGCCCTTCAAGAGCTGCTGAACATCAGTGGAAAAGAGCTGAATACCAAAGAAAAAAAGACATTTTCAATAACTCCAATTAAAGCAGAAGAACAAAGTCAGGAGGACAAGAAATCTTCAGGGGAATATTCCTCTCTCAAACTGCAAAAGGCGCACAATGTAGGTGCAGATCAAATCCATTTGGAAAACAAAATAATAATACAAATTTTTAAAAACTTTTTCCCCCCACAGGGTTCAGTGGATTTGGGTAATAAAGATTCTCCTGCCAATGACGACAGTGAAAAAACTCTCGTAGCTTTGGGCCCATATTGGTACATGAAGAACATTCACAGAGACGACATAGAGCGCATCGAGAAACAAAATGGTGTCAGAATCACCGAAAACGTGGCAGTCTCCATCAACGCCGAAAAACATGGCGCAGATCCCAAAAAGGCATCAGATGAGTTTACTGAGCTTGTTCAGTCTTGCCTCAATATCTCCAATGGTTTATCAATCCCTCTCAAAGATATAGGCCCCCAAGAGTGGAGGGATACACTGAAATTCCTCCAAGCAACAGAGCACAAATGTCAGATCACGATTTCGGCTGACCAAATTACTATTTTTGGACCGCAGCAATATCAAACCGCCATCTTGAAGTCCCTTAAACGCACCAAAATTAGCACAAATTTAACTGATGAAGAAAGAAAGGATGACTACAGTATAACTCAGGGCGCTACGTCTTCCAGCCGTTACAACGAAGACCACAGAAATGCAAATCGAAATCGAATTAAAATAACTTCAAGCATTAAAGATTCGTTTGTCACGGATGGGTTGCAAGTTGAAGAATATTACTGGAAACTACTTCAAGACCAGTACAGAAAAGAATTAGATCGTATTAAGGACAAGTTTAATGTTTGTGTTAAAGATGCTGACACCACCCCAGGCCAAAAAGTCATCAAAGTTTTTTACAATACAATGGAAGGAAACATGCAAATGGAAAGCCACGCCATTAGAGCACTGCTGCGACTCTACCAGAAGGTGGCGACATCCCAATTCTTGAAAAACAATGGGACGTTTCATGATGATCAAAGTGATGATGAAAAAGATCTGTACAGTTCCCCTGATGAACCAAAAGGAGCTGCTGGCAAAACCTACGTACCAAAAGAGAAAAGTAATACCAATGGATGGACAGAAGGGGGCGCTGCGAAAAACCAAAGTGCTGCTGAAGCTAAGAAGGATGAGAAAGACGATATCTGCCCCGTGTGCCTGGATAATTTCACCAAAAAGACCCAACTCAGATGTAAACATGAGTTTTGTGAGGAGTGTCTGGAGCAATCGGTGAAAACCCAAGGATCCATTTGTCCAGTGTGTAAAGACGTGTTTGGTTTGGTGGAAGGAGACCAGCCCCCGGGGAAGATGACGTCACGTAAACGTTACACACCCCTCCCTGGATACGAGGGCTGGGACTCAATAGAGATCATCTATGACATCCCAGATGGAATTCAGACGGTAACTTACTTTTATGTGTCTATTTATGTTTGCAAATAGTAAATCATTTTCTAAAAAATAAATAAATATGCAGGGATTATGGGTAATAAGTCCTTAAATATTCACATTAGACTTGAATTCGAAACCAGAAAAATAAGGTCACATTTTGAGAGTAAAGTTGAATATTTATATCTTATCTATCGCTAGCTTAGTGCTAGCCGAACAGCATTTTGCACAGCTGATTGCACAGCTTGCTAGGAGCAGCGCATGATTTTACAACAACCATGAATTAATCTGAATAACAAAAACCTCCTGGGACCTGGCGTCTACATATGTGGACAATACATTCTGGGTTGTCTAGGCCACAATATATTTTTTTTCTTGACAAGGTCCTGGTGTCCACATAAGAGGACATTATACTGCCTTGGTTTAATAATTATGATATCGTTAATCGCGATTATTTTAGTCACAATAATTGAGTCTAAATTTTAATATCGTCCCATCCTTACTTAGCACTGAGCCCCTGTTTGACTGAGGTCAGCATAAATCTGTACAACAGCTAAAGAACGATACTTCATCCCGGCAGGTAAATTCAAGTGTTTTCCAGATTTACACAGGACATTGTATTTTTAACTTTGTCTTGTACAGTGTCCTTGAGTGTCCTGAAAGGCACTTTCAAATAAAATGTATTATTACACTGGTCAACACTAAATTTATTGTCTAAGATTTTTTAGCTGATTTAGGATCATTTTGATGTGCTGAATCCAAAAATCACATTGGTTTTGCTCAATCAGGTCAGCTTTCTGAACTAAGCTACATATTTGTTTTTTGACGATTTTGTTTACATGTATGAGTATATAGTTCTACCTGTTTGCATGTTTTTTCCTCAGTCCGGCTCCGTTTTTCAGCCTGTTCCAGCCCTTCTTTTGTTCCCTCCCTGGTTTCCCTGCAGCTGCCTCTCGTTTTGTTAATCAGCCCAGGGTAGCCTATATATACTGCTTCTGTTTAGTTAGTTTTTGCTAGATGGTTGACCAGTCAAGAGCAACGTTGATGCTCATCTGAAATACTCTGTTGTTTGCATTTCTGCAATTCTGATCTTGCATTTGTCTCTGTTTGAGTGACCTGTTCCTGAGTTTATTTTCCCCATCCTGTTTCCCTTATTGAATCCCCTGTGTGGAAGAGATTTTCGTTGATATTAAATAAGACATTCCTCAGTTGTTTATTCCCTGATTTACCATATTCTGAATTACCTACATAAAGGACACTTTCTGTTGTAGTTTATAGGACATTATATTACAAGTGAATGAAATGGCTTCGACTAGAAGATCTTGCAAAAATAAGCCTGACATATTCTGCTACATCTGCGGTGAATACACCAATGTTCCTAACAGGAATCAAGTCACAAGTTTCATAAAGTGTGCTTACCATGCTTATTTTGTTATTAAATTTGGTGACCAAGATAAAGCTTGGGCGCCACACATGGTATGCAAGTCATGCACCGAGTGTCTGCGTCAGTGGACTAAAGGCAAGAAGAGTTGCCTGAAATTTGAAATTCCCATGGTTTGGAGAGAGCCGACAAGCCTGACTGCTACTTCTGGGATATTGATGTGACTGGGATCAACAGAAAGAACCGAAGCAGCCTCAAGTATCCTGATCTTGAATCAGCACGTCGTCCTGTAGCTCACTGTGATGAAATTCCAGTACCTGTCTTTGAAGAAGTTCCTGACATCAGTGACAAAGGTTCCTCCAGTGTTCCAGAAGATGAAGAACAAGAAGAAGTGTTTTTTAATGATGATGCCCCACATCCTTTTTCCTAAAAGGAGCTAAATGATCTAGTTCGCGATCTCAGCTTATCAAAGTCCTCTGCTGAGCTATTGGCATCCAGATTGAAGGAAAAGAACCTCCTCTCTGACAGTGTTCGCATAACCTTTTACCGCAATAGACATAAAGAGTTCCTCCGTTTTTTCTTTGAAGAGAAGGACTTGGTGTACTGTACAGATATTGCTCAGCTTCTGCATAAGCTTGGAGTGCCACAGTATGAACCCAAAGATTGGAGACTGTTCATTGACAGCAGCAAGCGATCGCTGAAATGTGTTCTGCTTCACAATGGCAACCAGTTTGCCACTGTACCCCTTGCTCACTCGACTACAATGAAGGAGAAGTATGAAGTGGTGAAGTATGATCATAACAAATGTGAATTTGTTATGATCAGCATGAGTGGCTTATTTGTGTTGACCTGAAGATGGTGAATTTTTTGTTGGGACAACAGTCTGGCTTCACCAAGTACCCATGCTTTCTTTGCATGTGGGATAGTAGAGACACTGCTCAGCATTATACAAAGCAGGACTGGCCTGTGCAGGAGGAATTGGTGCCTTGCAGAGCAAGGAACATCATCAACCATCCTCTGGTAGACAGAGACAGGATACTCTTTCCACCACTGCACATCAAGCTCGGCTTGATTAAACAGTTCACCAAAGCTCTAGACAAGGATGGTGGCAGCTTCACTTACTTGTGCCATGCTTTTCCAGGATTAACCATAGAGAAGTTGAAAGCTGGCATCTTTGATGGTCCTCAAATCCGTCAGCTCATCAGAGATTCTGAGTTTGAAAACTCAATGAACGAAGTGGAACTGCAAGCATGGAAGGCTTTTGTTCTGGTCGTGAAGAACTTTCTTGGCAACAACAAGGCCAGGAACTATGCAGAACTTGTCACCAATATGCTGACTGCTTTCAGAAACCTTGGATGCAACATGAGTATCAAAATGCATTACTTATTCTCACATATGGATTGGTTTCCTGAGAATCTGGGATTACTGAGTGATGAGCAGGGGGAGAGATTCCATCAGGACATAAAAGAGATGGAGACCACGTATCAGGGACGCTGGGATGCAGTCACGATGGCTGATTACTGTTGGACTCTGAAGAGAGACATCCCTGCTGCTGAGCATTCAAGGGGTTCAAAGAAACGGAAGTTCATGTCCTGAATTTTGCACAATGATAAAGTAACTTTCAAATTTACATGTACTTACCTTTATCAATTAACATAACGTAACATTTAATTAATACATTCTGTTAGAAAACTATTTTTTTATCTCCTAAAACATTTTTGGATGACAAATATTAAAGAAAATCAACTGATAATGTCACAAAATTGTAATCAATTTAGTCAGAAGATTGGATTTTTCTAAATCAAATTAGCATTAAAAACTTGACCTGATTGCAAAAAATGGATATCATTTTTGGATTCTGCAGTGCAAAATGGTCCTAATTCAGTTGAAAAAACACAGACAACTTTCAAAAATGTTTTTTTTTGTAACCCAGTGTTATTATTATTATTACATAATTATTAAAAATTTGACAGGGGGCCGTGTTTCTAACCTCCATGTTAGGTCCCTCTGCTGTTCTGTGTAGCCACAGTCTTATGTAGAGGACATTCACTGGAGATGATGCCTGCATCCTGTGCCAAAGCATCCCAGCAGATTTAGACAATACATTACAAAAGTGTTCAGATTCATTCATACACCCATTAATCTCTTAAACTCTTCTCAGGATAAACACCCCAGTCCTGGACAGACGTATACTGGTTTATGCAGAAGTGCGTATCTACCAGACAACAGAGAGGGTAATGAGGTTCTGCATCTGCTGAAGAGAGCCTTCGACCAAAAACTCATCTTTACTGTGGGAACGTCACGGACCACCGGAGCCAACAACATGGTCACATGGAATGACATCCACCACAAGACGAGCACACACGGGGGACCAGAGAGGTGAGGGAAATGTTCAGTCTTAAAACATGACATGATTAAAAACACAATATCTGTCTTTGTCATTCCAGGTTTGGTTATCCTGATCCTAACTACCTGAGCAGAGTCAAAGAGGAGCTGAAGGCAAAAGGCATAAAGTGATCGCCACATTTATCAGAAACACTTCAATATTATCTTAAAGGTGCTGTACCTGATTTTTACTGTTTTAAAAGCATGAAAAAACAGAGCTAGTTCATTTTAAACTGTTTGCAGTGGTCCAGAGTTATTCCTCATTTAGCTTATGCATTCAGAGCATGCTAATTATTCACCAAGATGAGTTTATAAGCACTTTTCAAAACTTTCAGAGACCAGTTTTGCTGTCACTGTAATGCTAACAATAACTAGCATGCAGACGACACACAGCAGTTTGACGTATGAAGAGCTGTTTTTATAATATATGTCATAGACTGTATGTATAAATGGATGGGTGCAGTTCAGGCTCCATCAACTCTGGCTCCAATTCACTCTCTATTTAAAATCTGTGTCCCCTATCTCTGTAACTGCTGCTGTCAGACTCAACATTTTGGTCTTAAAACGTTCATATTAACCCACTCTTTTTATTTTGTGTCCGTGATTCAAGATATGAACATTAATAACAGACAAATCAGTCCATTCCTTCAAACAGTCTGATACGTTTGTGCTGGGGTAAGAAACATTTTGGGGATACCATGGGGAAAAATCAGGTACAGTACAGCCACTTTAATATAATTGACAAGATTTGATGTAATTTTGTGTCTAAAAACTACGAATCAGTCTATGTTTATTTTAAGTACATTATAGTTTGTAAATGCAGAATTATTGTTTAAATATTTTGACTATAGTGTTGCCTAAAGCTTGTTCCTGTTCATGGGTTGTTGTTTTTTTTCAAGCTACGGCGCCGTCCTCTGTGGTCATAGCGATTAAGCAATTCAAATCAAAATGTTCTATCCTTTGATTGGAGAAAGATGCTCTATGGGTCGTTTGAATCAGGAAGACTTTGTTTGTCTGAAACCCATGAATAGAAACGTGCCAAGTTTAACAACATACTTGGTGGGTTTTAGATTACATCACAGTTTATATATAAATCTGTAACATTTAATGGATCTGAGAGAATGTCACAGTTTAACGTGTCCAAGAGCTCAGAGACATATAAAATCATAAAGGTTAAGGTTTACGTAATCGCTGTAAGAGTATTTTTTAAATGTTGGTAGTCTAGTGCTACTACCAGATTATAATTTTTGTTGTTTTTATTGCACTAAATAACATAACAAAAAACATGTGTCCTTACTGTGAGCGGGCTTGCGTCTCCACAAACCTGACTCCTCCTGCTTGTTTCCATGGAAATTTTGTTTTTCTGTAGTGTTGTTAAGTTATAATGTCACTTCCGGGTCCAACCAGAAATTTCACAGCTTTTTTTTTCCAATTTTTTTGTTTTTATTCATCAAATCCGAGACAATTCCTTTTCAAAACTGTACCAAATATGTAAATAATGTTGCAATAATCTTATCGTAACACAGGATTACCAATGTATAAGTCTCACAAACCGGTCCTTATTTACCCTGAACAGTCGCAGTTTTGAGCCATTTGTCCCATGTCCCAGTGGATTTATCCAAAACCATATAGCTTGTCTTAGTTTTACACAAGAAATGTCCCAGATGTCCTATATTTTTGACCCATTTGATCCTCGCCAAAAGTAAAAATGGTAATATATCATTAAATCTTCAAATACAGAAAACAGAGCTTCAAAATCTCCCCTAGTTACAGTAACAGAAGTCGCTCATGTTTCATACTGATGTTAAATTTGACTAAAGTTATAACCTGATTCATAGATGAGCTGAGAATGGGCAGAGATTTTAGTTTTTTGTTTTTCTTTCAGGGGTTCAGAAAAGAGGGAGCCACTGTCTGTGTGAATGGTCATGTATGTTAGCTTAATAATGTTCTTAATAACATGGTCTTTTCACAAGTTTATTATTACCAACCACTTCAACCCGGTGTGTCCCAGTTTTTATTGTCTGTGTAATTCCGCAGTTGTCCAGGTCTGATCCCTTGTAAAAGCTAAAAATGAAATCTGTCAACTGGACAAAAAATGGTAGCAGTGAAGACGTTTGGCTGCTCATCCAAGAGGCTTCTCCAGTTCTGGTCAGATTATTGCTGGACAGTGCCTTATATCTGTCTGAAGGGAGGAGCTAACTACACTGAAACTGGAAACAGCTTTTGTTTAGTTTCTGTTTGAAGGCTAGGTCTATTAAGTGTGCATTGTGCCTGAGACATTCTTAGCTATTAATACAACTCTTAATGAGTGCTTTTTTTTTACACCTAGTGGCATCCTGGCTAGCTTTTGTTTCCTTTGTTTGCTTTGGGTCTGAGGATGGAGTTATAGATGGGGGATAGATGATGTCTAAGGCCCCCATTTCTGTTCAAATAATGCATTTTCTTTCCGAACAAAAACGGCTTCTTTAACTCCCCTCTCAAACCATTTCTTTGGCTAAGATCTGTACCTCACTATCTTCAAAGGAGTGGTCAGTGGGATGTAGATGTACAGCAGACTGGGGTCCTGAGGAACTCTTGCAACACGCAGATGAGATTTTGCTTTTGGCTTTGTTGTTTTTAATGTCAAAATCTAGTCTGTTCTTACCTCAGCCTCTCTGGTAAACTCCCTGTCAGTTATAACCATAGATCCATGGCTTTGACCTTCTAAACGACTGCAATCTTGAGTTGCGTCATCGCTAAAAAAATGGGCTCATTGTTTTGAATCAGCTGATGTACCCAGAAGTGACATCACACTTAACTCTATAACCTCTCACAGTAAGACTTAAAATGTATCTGTGTTCATGGAGAATGTTCCGTAGTATGGTTTTAACTTTCTGTTTCTGTGGAATTATGAAGGTGACGTCATTGGCCACCTCATGAAGGTTACATACCATAACTTTGAAAGAGATCACGATAATTACATCATATACTTATGGAGAAAATCACTTGTATTTATGGAAAATCTTGCATTGTCTTTAAATAAATGAATACAAATCAACTGGACATTTTTTCTGTACAATTTTAAAACTTTATTTATAACAATATCTGTTTTAGTTTGTAAAGTACTCCAGCGAATGAAAGAATACTGTTTTTCCAGGAGAAAGTCTGCGCCTCCATGCATCGTGTACTACAAAAAGCTATGTGTCAGGTTTCATTAAAAAACACAAGGATCAAAAACAAGTCTCAAACGCATTTACGATTCTTTAAAATGATTGTACTTTTCGTTTGACTAAAGACAGATTTAAAATAAGACACAAAACTTACTCAAGGTACATTATGTGTGGTGGTACTTGTCACATGCATTTTAATATGGCTGATGGTTCAATAGGTTGGGTTCACGTGATGCCGTCGTTTAATAGTGAGCTGGAGGACGGGGCAGAAATCTGTAATTACTGGGTCTATCTACAAAAACAACTTCTCTCAATATAAATGGACTAAAGTAAAATTTTAATATAGCTTCAAGAGGAACTGAAGTAACTGTTGTCATTTGAACGGACTTTTAGCCTTTTATTTTCAATGGGAGACCGCAGGGAATACCAGGAGCCACAGGGGGGCGCCAGAGACAAAACACCCAATGCGCTTTGGGTACAAAAATAAAACTAAAAACTTGCAGCCTTTTCTCTTGGATGGGAGACACTTCACCCACATTGCTGAGGATGAATGTGTTGGAGGACGGAGGGGCCGTTTGGCAGCCTCGCTTCTGTCAGTCTGCCCCAGGACAGCTATGACTGACTATAATAGAAGCTTAACAGAGAGTACTGCAACGTAAGGCGCTGTATAAATCCAATGCATATTTCTGGATCATGTTTTCCTGTTTAGGCCCCTGCCCTCCATCTGCAATCTCAACGTCAGATTCTAAAGTCGTGAACACAACCTATTTTCACATAAAGCAGCATTTTTGGGACACAGGCTAAGGACACAGAGCGACCACAATGGTAGCAGTTAGCAGCAGCAGACCACACAAAACAGGGAAATACACAGGGCTGCACGAAATACTGCGAATTTCAAATCTCAAATTGGCAGATGCAGTACTCAGTATTATTCTCACACGAAACTAAATGTATTGCAATTATCATATGCTTTTTCTCCAAATCATATCTAGTAGTGTTGTCACGATACTACAATTTCGATACTAAGGAATAGATTCGATACCCAATACTGATTCCGATACCACGATGACGCTAAAAAACACTCTTTAGATAGATCAAGAGAATGTGATTTTCAACATTAAATGGTAGAACTTTCTTTTATATTCCCACTACGTCCTACTTGTTCTGATTCAGCTCAAGATCATTCTAAACATATTCAGGAAAAGTTCATTTCTGTCCCGTGAATGTGACTTTTTCAGTATCAGTACCTGCTCAAATGAGTATCTAGTTTCGATTCTAGTTTTAGTATCGATAAGTATCTGATTTTTGAAACTTTTGCCAACCCTACTGACAAGACTTTATACATACTTTGGATTTAACACTTCTAACATTAATCATTTCGATATTGCCTGGTTCAAAATATTGCAACATTCAACTTTTCTACGATCTATTTATATCATCGTGCAGCCCTAAAACACAACATCAACAAAGTAATGCACTTAATACACTTAATTGTGGACAAAATTTCAAAATTGAACCACAAAATTTGGCAGGAAAAAACACAAAAGAACATATCGAGAACTCTCTTCCTCTGATTTTAACGCAGTCGCAACTTGCCTTTGGAGGAAGACACTTACAGGCAACTGAATGGAGCAACAAGACGTCCCCTGTACCTTCTACGGCCCTGTATGTTTTAATAGGTTCACGTGACGTCGTAACATTTGAAGCTGAGTTGGAGGACAGGTCAGAAATCTATGGTTGAAGTTGCTGTTTAACTGTCAAAACGCAGATGCTTTGACCTGGTTTATGCAGAGGAGGGTAGTACTCAGTTACATTTACTTAAGTAACTTTTAAAAAATAGTACTTTTCAGAGTACTTTTCTAGCAGCATACAGTTACTCCTACTCCAGTTGTGGTTACTGTTCCCACACAAAAGCGTTATGTCGAGAATATGAAATGATTTGAACACCAGATTTGTGCATTACGTCATGTTTCATCCTTCACATTACATTAACTTTAAATTATAAATCAGATCTTGGGTCCTGACAGCGTTGTTTTTAGTTGAAAGAACTTTAAAATATTACTTTCACAAGGGATATTTGCGAAACCAATCCCTAACAACATCCTGTTAACAGGTATTGATACTTTGCAGTGACGTCATGCTGGGGGATGGGGGTTTCTACATGCAAGTCTATGGCGGAATATTCAGCAGTTACCGTGGACAATGTGTGACCGATGCACACATTAACAAACACTGCCATTTAAGATTGTTTAAAAACTCAAGAAAAAAATTACAAAATGGATTTAAAACAAGACGTGTCCAGGAGGAGTAACCAAACTTGAGACAGAGCAGTGCCCCTAGTTAGCATTACACATGGCCTCAGCTGCAAAGTATCAGCACGCCCCTGCCCTCCATCTCAAATTATAACTTTTCAAATTTGCCTTTTTACAATGTCATGAATGCAACCTATCACCGGACCAAAAACACGGAAACATCTCCAAATGGAATGTTTAACCCGACTCAACATTTCTTCAGTAAAAAAATTCAAAGTGCCTCATTCTTTTGACACGTAACACTGTCAAACAAAGTGATCAACACAATACCTGCTTTACACATCACAGCGTAGGGCCCACAGCACTACACTGGCAAATCTGTGCAAGGAAGACGCAACCATCAGTCATGACATGGGTCTATGAGAAAAAAAAACACATGGGAAAGAAATACTGCAGGAGTCAGGGCTGGGTGATGCCTCTGAAGTAAAACGAAACACAACGGTTTTCATGGTTTTTGAATTATGACTTCGTTTTGTGGAATAGTGCCTGTGTTTATGGTAAAGGGTGTTTTCATTAATTTGTATTAATCTAAACATAAATATTGTACCGTTTATACAAGTTTTGGCCCTTGTTTACATTATGGTTGCTAAGTAACAGTTATGGAATTACTTCTGTGTCATAATTAATGTCCAAGGAAGTAAAATAAACTTAAAAATAATAATAATAAACAAAAAATAGGAGTTGCTTTTAGTCAAATTTTAAATATAATGATGTTTACTATGTTTTAAGCTTAAAATTTTGACTTGAATGGATCTGCTAAAAAAAGTTATTATAACAGTTATTATAATACTTTTAAAAAATACTTTCAGAGCACATCACCCAGCCCGAACTGCAGTATATGGTATCCACAATTTACATCTTATATTAACAAATCTATCCCACAAAATTCAAAAAGAAACAAACATGTACCAACTTTTTCCTGCTTAAATTCAGACAACAAACACGACTTGGCACTGGTGAGATGGAACAACGTCCCATTTTCTTCTATACAATTCATACAAAAATAAAATTGTGTAACTCGCTCCAATGATCGCACATCATATCTGATTTCTGTTCTCCTTGTGTTCACAGAGGTAGTGGCTATTTAGGTAAAGGGTGAAAGGGAAAAGTTAAAATTAAAAATCTCTCTCATAGAAAATGTTATTCGTTTTTGACCAGAGGAAAAAATCTGAAAAGAACAAAAAAATATAATACTGCAATCACATACAAAAGTAGTCCTTCGTTTTGTACATTTTTACAGTGTTCACACTTGATTGGATGTGGTTTGTATTGGTCTAAAGGCATTGAAGGAGATGGGAGGGGCCAGTCTTTAGGAGAGCGGGTCGACCAGCGGTTCTTCGTCTCCGCGGGACAGCAGCTCCTTCTTCTCGTCGGTGCTCGCCAAAGAATTCCTGCTGTTGTGCGCTCCCATGTACAGAGTTGCGTACACCGGGTTTGTGAAGTTTGTCGGCTGCAAACACAAAAAAAAGGATTAAAAGTGAAAACAAGAAATTTGTGAGAATATAGTGGTGGGTTTACAGCCGACACATCAGAGAGAAAAATCTGAACTTTTGTACGATGTTAATGAGTTTTTCCGTCTGCAAAATCCATATCGATCAGTTTATATTAGATCATTTTAATTTTTTAATAACTAAACACATCTATATCTTATGGTACAAAATGTATTGGAATATTGTATTATTGTATGTTACCTTGTGTGTTCTGAGTGTTACCTTGTCTGTTCTGAGTGTGTTACCTAATCTGTTATGAGTGCATTAACTTGTCTGTTATGAGTGTGTTTCCTTGTCTCTTCTGAGTGTTACCTCGTCTGTTACGAGTGTGTTGCCTTGTCTGTTACGAGTATGTTACCTCGTCTGTTACAAGTATGTTACCTCGTCTGTTGTGAGTATGTTACCTTGTCTGGATCGAGAGTGAAGTCTGCGTCCAGCAGCTCTCCCGCGTCATCGTCCGGCTCGCCCTCGTAGATCTTGTAGGCGGGGTTTCCGATCTCCACGTTCATGGCTCCGTTGGTCATCCTCTGGTGCTGGAAGCCCTTGGCCCTGGACAAACATAAACATACAAACAGTCAGTCCTCCATAAGTCCAACATGTAAACAGTTGATTATTATGAAGTGTCACATGACTCTGATCACCACGGCAGCTGAAGGAACAAGAGCAAACAACAACGACGACAAACCCAGCATTTACACAGCAGTCCTGTATCAGTGGTTCTCTCTTGCTCAGATCTTGCAGGTGGAATTTGCCCATTGTTTAATCCGACTGTATTGGGAGCCTACACTCATTTATATGTTTCAGCCGCTTGGCACAGACTTTAACACATGATCGTCTAGTGATTTAGTCTAGTTCAGCGATCATATTCAAATTAGGATTGTTAAAAGTATCAGAAATCAGAAACTAATTGATACTCAAACTAGTATGAGAACAAGTATAAGACACATAGACTAGTATACGCACATGGACCACTATGAACCTACTGGACACTGACGGATTACACAGATACAAGACACATGGGAACAGGAAAAAGTACTACCATTTAATGCTGAAAATAACGTTCGGTATCAGTATTGAGTATCGAGTGTATAACTTGGTATTGAAATTGAGTTCTTGGAAAGCAAAAACAGCTAAAGAACCACTGTTTTACATGGACTTGATCCAGTTAAGACACTTGTCATAATGTATTTGAAATGCTGGGTTTATGGATGCATTCTCAGCCTGTACGAATGTCCTCATCAGAACCATTAAAACCACAAAGTCACAGCACAGTACAGAACAATACCACACTACGATAAAAACAAAACAATAACTGCAACGGCTCAATAGCTTGGCCTGTTAAAAAGATGCACTATGGAACTTTTCTGGTAGAATATCTGTCACCCGCTTGTTTCCACGCGGAGGACGCTTCACCAGAGAAGTTACATTGTGCAGCTTTAAATACACAGACAGATCTATTTGACTGTAGCTTTAATAGATCCGAGCACATCACAGGGCCAATGTAAGCCACACTCTGGTCACCACGGTAACACTGCACAGCCAGCACCACAACAGCTGAAACACAGTCATATCTATACAGAAATGTGCCGTAATATGAGAGTCAATGACAATGGGGAGGGCATCCTGGTTAAAGTTACCCCAGACGTTTAGAGCCAGGTTTTCCCAGTCGGCTAGACCTGAGGAGCAGAGGAAAGAATGTTACAGAGGAAGAGAAAGAGAGGAGAGGAGGAGGAGAAAGGGAGAGAATGAGAAAGGGAGAGGGAGAGAGAGAAAGAGAGAAGGGAGAGAGAGGAGTGAAGGAGAGGCAGAGAGAGGGAGGAGAAGAAGGGAGGAGAGAAGGAGGAAAAAGGGAGAGAGAGAGAAGGAGGAGAGGGATAGAGAGAGAATGAGGAGAGAAAGAAAAAGAGAAGAGGGTGAGAGAGGACAGGAGGAGAAAGAAGTGGTAGAGAGAGGGAAGGAGGAAAGAAAGAGGAGGGAAGAATGAGAGAGGGAGGAAAGAAAGAAAAAGAGAGAAGGGAGAGAGAGGAGTGAAGGAGGAGAGAGGGAGAGAGGAGTGAAGGAGGGAGGAGAGAGGCAGGAGAAACGGACGAGAGGGAGAGGAGAGAAGGAGGAGAGAGGGAGAGAGAGAATGAGGAGAGAAAGAGAAAAAGAGAAAAGGGCGAGAGAGGACATTAGGAGCAAGAGGGGAGGAAATAAAGGAGAGAAGGAGAGAGCGAGGGAGGAAAGAAAGAGAAAAAGGGAAGGGAGAGAGAGGAGTGAAGGAGGGAGGAAAAAGAAAAAGGCAGAGAAGGAGGGAGGAGAGAGAGGAGAGAGGAAAGTGAAAGAGAGATGAAACATTGGGGCATGTTCAAGAATAAGTAAAAGGGAAGATGAAACTAATTTTCTGAGCACAACATCAAAAATCCCACAGAATCACTTAAACATCATGAATCAATCAAAATACCAGTGTGAGATAAGTACAGTAATGAAGGAGGAACACTGTTATAACATGTCTATGAGCCGACTCTCTGTCTTATCAAGGTAAAGGGACAACTGAAATTAAAAATAAGTAGTCCTGCATTAAATACACGGTGAGCTACCATTGTATACAAAAACTACAAGAACTCCATCTGTAAAAACACATTGGATGATTTGGATGACTGTTGTTCATATTTATTTCTTCATAGGTAGTTTGGGTTCCGAAAGTTGTGAAAAGTTTAACATGTAAATATGAGACCAGCAGTGTAAAACGTCAGCTCCACACTGCCCCTTGTGTCCGAGTCTTACCCTCTCATTCTGCGTCTGTACCAGAGCAGAGCCCCCACAGCCAGAAGCACCAGCAGCAGCAGCAGCACCACCGGGATCACGATGGACGCCGTGCCTGAACAAAAACATCAGGTTTAATAGAGACAAGGAAATAAACATGATGTAAACATGCTGTGTTAAAATGTAAGTGAAACTCACGTCCGCCTGTCCCTGGTTCACCACTAGGGGCCAGTACTGCACACCTGTGTCCTGTCCAGCCCGATGAACATCTGCGAACAGGAGATTATGTTAGAGGGTCATCATCAGGGAATTGTAACATGAACAAGATGGAATTTTAAATATGCTCATTCTTGATACCAAAAGTTTCATGTTCTAATACAATATTTGTTTATTTTATTTTTCATCACTGAGTTTTTTTTTTATCAAGAAACGCATCAGTTTGACAATATACATAGGAAACTACTCAGGTTAACATGCTCATCAAATAAGTTCTTTAGGGGCTACAGAGCCGTTTTAAAGCCTCCAGAGAATTATTTTCTGGAATAAAAGTCACACCAGCAAAAAATGCGACTTAAAGTCTGTAAAATACTGTAATTATGTTTTATATATATAATATTTTTGCATTGAAACTTTTCTCGAATTCCCACTTAACTAAAAATGCCAGAACAAAGAAAACGCTGTTTAGGAGCATTTATGGCAAAAGTGGGTGGAGTGGAATTAGGTCAATAACAATAACAACAATAATAACAATAATAATAGTAATAATAATACTACTAATAATAATAGCAGTAGTAGTAGTAAATACATTTCCCTCACCTGCACTCTGGGAGGTGTGTGAGTGAGTTTATTGAACACTGTCCGTTGGCGCAGTACTCGTTGGTGTCACATGTGTAACAGCTGGGCTGGACTCGGCCGTTTGAGCAGCTGAAACAGACAGAACACACTTTAATAATAACACTGTACTATAATGTGCTGACAGTGGAAAAAGCCGAGTTTCCTCACATGCAGGTGAACTCGGGGATGGACCCAAAGCCATTGTTGGGGATACAGCGCCCGTCTCTGCAGTAGTGACACTTGTCGACTTCACACTGGCCTCCCGTGTACTGAGGGAGACAGCGACACCTCCTGGAGCCGTCGGAGCTCTGCAGACACGTGCCCCTGTTCTGACAGTGGCCCTCACAGCTGGCTGCAGCACACAGAAATACACAGGAACTTTTAAGGTCCTGCATAATGCATTGTTTGAGCTTTTGAGCATATTGGTTTAAAATTGAATTATTTCCTTTTCCAGGACAAATAAGAGGCAGGTTTGTGGAGATGCAAGCCTGCTCACAATAAGGACGCATGTTTTTCTATGTCATTCAAAGACATCTAAAATGTCAAAGCATGTTTTTTAAGTCTATGGTGTAGCTAAAAGGTTACACAGTGGAGCTTTAAATGTAAAATGGGGTGAACCTGCTTGGTTTAGTGTCAGATGGTTTGGTTGTGGAGCTGTTTTAATTACTTCTACTAACACACTACAAATTTGAAAATAAATTAATAAAACAGTTGTAATTTTTTGATGATTTTAATGGCTGAAATCGTATAGACTTACTGTACTGGCACTGGTCCCCGAGGTGCTCCGGGGGGCAGTGGCATGTCGGCTGGTTGCCCGCCGTAACCGAACACGTCCCTCCATTTTTACAGTAGCCGCTGCAGGTGCGGAGGTTACAGGTCGGGCCCGTGAACCCGGTGAGGCAGCGACAGGTGGGGGAGCCTGGGGACAAGACACAACTCATTACATAAATGTTTTAGTGTCTGTGAACCAGGCAGTGATGGTGGTGTGCTGTTAGCATGCTAGGTGTTCTTGGGAGCTGTGAAAAATTCTTATAAACTCATCATGGTGAATAAATAGGATGCTTAGACTACATAAGGTAAGTGAGGAATAACTTTTAAAATGGACTAGTTCTGTTTTTCATGTTTTTAAGAATAAAAAAAAAACATTTAAAGATTGTACACCAAATATGACGTCCAAACAGTTACAATTAATCTTGTACTAGCACCAATAGAGAGGTGCAGTACTGGTGTCTGACCTGTAGGGGACGGTGTGCAGGTGCCTCCGTTCCTGCAGTAGTCTCTGCACTGGTCCAGTTCACAGCGATCTCCTCCGTAGTTTGGCTGACAGCGACACTTGGGCTGTTTGTGAGCGTTCAGGAAACAGCTGCCTCCGTTCAGACACTGCACGAGGCATGGGCCGCTAGGGGGCGCTGTGGAGTAAAAGTGGAGTTGTGAAGTGAGCTCCTGATGATGGGACTTTTTGTGTTTAGGCTAAATTTAATTCAATGTATTTTTTCTGAAGTCAAAACTCACAGCAGATCATTAACTCCAGTATTCCGAGTCATTTTTTGGCTATTTTTAGAGCTTTCAGGTCATGTATAAAAGTGGGTGTGTCCTGGCTCCAGTCGCCATTGAAAATACAAGTACTGTGTAACATCACACATGACTGCCCTGATAAAAGCCAGGTGTTTCTGATCACAAACACCTGGCTGCAGGGGCTGATTTTGAAGTGTGGATACCTGTTAGACCAATCACACTGCTCCTTATACCTCCAGACTCCGCCCCTTCTCCCCCCTCACTCCCCCCTATACTCCCCCCCGGCCCTGCCCAGTTTAGCAGCTCTAATTGAAATGTGTTTTTAGTCCCACTTTAAATGTTAAGGTTCCTTCCTTAACTCAAAAATGTTGGGATAATATTTCTTACTAGCATATTCATTCAATAAACAGAGAAGTAAGGATCTTTGTACTTTGCATTTTTTTCAATTTCTTTCAGTAAAAATAGAGATTTATATTTTAGGAAAAAGTTGGTTAATATGACGTCATTTTGCCTTTAGTTTTGTAGATCCTCAGATGGACAGAGTGAGTTGTTTAAAGAGTTGTGTCCTGTTAAACTGCCTGTATAAACTCACAGATGGGGGACAGGGTGGGAGTGGGCAGCTCCACACATGTGCCATTGTCCAGTGTTCTTCCATTGGGGCAGGTGCACACAGGGCCACTGGGGCTCAGCAGACACAGCCACTCACACTTCTTCCTGTCACAGGGGTTTGTCACTGGAAACACAAAGTATCGTCACAGATTATGCAGGAGAATCAAAATTTGAACAGTCCTGCAGATTAGAAGTAACACAATTTCCTTCCCAAACATCAAACTCTCCTGTGTTATGTTAAAACCTGCCAATCCTGTAGTTTAGACCTAAACGTGTTCTGAAAGGCGTATGCTTCTTAAACTTGTGCAGCTAAATAAATTCTTGTGATATTAATGTGGCATGATCCCGCTGGCGTGACAGGACTGGACCAATCACAGAGCAGCACTGATGTTTGGTTGGATGCCAAAGGTGAAGCTTGTAGTGTGGATTACAAGCTCCCAAACAAACCAAAACAAACATGGCGGCACCGAGAGAGATACTTCAGCCTATTATTATTATTATTATTATTATTATTATTATTATTATTATTATTATTATTATTATTATTATTATTATTATTATGTTGTTGTTGTTGTTGTGACGCTCCAGCCAATCAGCTTCAAGTAGGAGTACTGGCATGAGTCATGTTATATTGGTTCTTGCATTAGTTGTAAACATACTAACTCTATATAGTATAAGGATAAAGCGTTAAAGAAGCATTGTGTAACTTTTCTTGTTGCGAGTACGCCACCTGCTTATCTTGCTTAGAGTTTGATACAAGGCAAAGTAATAGAGACAAGCAGGAGGTGGACCTGTCCCAAAAAAGTTACGCAGTGCACCTTTAAGCATCTACATACAAAGTACAGAATGTGGATAGACATAAGGTAAAGGTAAAGTATAACTGCACATGTCTGCAGCAGAGTTTAGTTATTGAATGTATATTAAAGGGTCTATATTACACAAAACTGACTCTTGTGAACTTTAAGTCATGTTATAATGCTGTTACCTCCTCAAAAAAAGACCTGGAGATGTGTTTTGTTTCATTCACACATTTAACACACAAACCCTGCATATTCAGTTCTTCTCTCAAACTGAAAACACTCTGTTCCACCTTGTGATGTCATCATGTGGTAATACAGGAAATGCTCCATTGTGTTTTTAAACTCCACACACCTTCACTAGACTCATTTGGATCATTTCAGCCCTGGAAGTGCCAATCTCTACTAAACAAAAGGTGAAACGTAGCTGTTAACTTGAAAACTACCACTTTTGAGCTTTGGAGATGTAAATTGACTCCAGGTGTGTTTTTGAGGAGGTAACATTATAACGCAGTACGGGCCGTGCAGGATGGTTCTGGACTCACTTTCGGGCTGCTTGTAGCGGTGGTACAGGACCAGGTCTGTGGCGTGGTTCATTCCTGTGGTCAGATTCTCAACTGGACCTTTGCCAAATTTATTCACCCTGAACACGTAGTTGTTGATGTAGGTGACGCCGTAGATGTAGTCCTCAAACACGTCGATGCTGAACGGCTGGTGGATTTCTGAGAGAGAGAGAGAAAAAATAGTATTTATAGTAGTATAAATATTATTCATGTGTTTGATATTTAAAGGAACTGTGTAAGATTGACCTGTCCATAAGTTTGACCTATTTGAAAATAAGAAAATATGAGGTAAACATGTTCAAATCAAACATAACTTTTAATGATAACAACTGTAATACTGTTTATTCATAATTACTAGAACACTGGACATGATGCCAAGTTGTTTATGTTATAATTTGGTGTTTTGGTGCAAGACGATTATCCAATGAGAAAGCAGAATGAACGTCACATGACTCTCTTGTGTTGCCAGGTTCAACGCTGAAATCCAGTTGGTTTAAACCTAAAAAGACTCTTTGATCTGAATCCTCACTACCTAAACGTCAGTACGTACAGCCAGTTGTGGATGAAGTAATTAATTTTGTTACTGACACAGAGGTAAAAAGTTACTCAAGTAAAAGTATTAAAGTACCTGTTTAAAAATGTACTTAAAGAGTAAAATGTAAAAGTATTTCACGCAAGTGTTGATTTGTTAAAGTGTAAATGCAGAGATATCGTTTCAAAATGAGACATATTTTGGTCACAGTGTCAATACGAATTGATTTCCTCATTTTTTCTTATGAATTTATTTTTGTTTTGCTCAAAGCCGAAGCGTGAACTGGAAAACTTTAGTCAGGATGTTTCCAGGAACATGGTAAAAAATAACCCCTCAAGTCATATGAAAAGCACTTTTTACTTTTCAGTCCTGTTCAGAAATGTAGTGAAGTAGAAAGTACAGATACTGCTCTCAAATGTAGTGAAGTAAAAGTAAAAAGTACACACTGTAAAATGTACTTTGAGGGCCCATATTACACTGTTTTCTGATCTGTTTTAATGTTGTTTCTTCATCACAAACAGACCTGGAGTTGTGTTTTGTTTCATTCACACATGTTTAACACACAAATCCTGCAGATGTAAGATGAGTTCTTCTTTCAAACTGAAAACCCTCTGTTCCACCTTGTGATGTCATCATGTGGTAATACAGGAAGTGCACCACTGTGTTTTTAAACTCCATACACCTTCACTAGAATCATTTGGATCATTTCAGCCCTGGAATTGCCAGTCTCTACTGAATTAAAGTTAAAAGGAGCTACTAACTTGAAAACTACCACTTCATGACATCACAAGGTGGAACAGAGCATTTTGAGCTTTGGAGATGTAACAGACTAATAATAAAGTGTTACTCAAACATGTGTGAATGAAACAAAACACAACTCCAGGTCTGTTTTTGAGGAGGTAACAGCATCATGGCATGGCTTAAAGCTCACAAGTGTAATATAGGATCTTTAAGTAAAGTACAGATACTTTACTACTTTTATTCAGTTACCTTCCACCACGGCCTCCAGCTTATCAATAAAAGGTAAACAGTCCATATGCTGAGAATGAGAAACTCTCTATCTGCAGGTTAAGGCTCTGGACATTTCTATCTCTTCAAACTTTACAAGTGCAGGTCACATACAGTTCCTTTAATTTGATAATAAAACTTTAACTGATTTAAAAATATAAATTCTTACTATTCTTGATGCTGCTGACGGCGACCACAGCGTCACTGCCGTTGAGTCGAATGCTCCCGATCACTGAGAGTTTGGCATCCGCCCAGTACAGACGCTCATTAAAGTAATCCACAGCCAAACCTGGAACAACAATCAATAAACTTTGGCTTACTTAAATAAAATAAACTTTCTCCATAAATAAGGCAAGACAAGGGAAGTGTATTTGTATAGGAAAGTACTTTACAGAATAACAAAGGCTTTAAAAAAAAAACAGTGCAGGCTAAAAGAACTAAAACCATATTAGAAACAATACATTAAAAACAAGAACACAAACATGGCATCTGTGCAAAGGAGGATATAAATAACATACAGATAATTATAGATAGAATTAGAAATAACATCAAAACTTCACTGTTTGTCCTGAACTTGATCGAGTTCATCTGGGACCAGACCACAGAGAGAATGGTCCAAATCACATGTCATTTCATTTATTTATTTAGAGCAGATTAATGAACACAAGACGTCAGTATATATCCATGCAGTATTTTAAATGTGCTGTATAAATAAAACTTAATTAAATTGAAGCTTCCTTTTCAGTTGAACAAAAATATATATATAAATAAATTCTATTCATGACAGTATTTGCATCAAAGGTTCATTGACAGTAATAATTTCGATGTACAGTGTTGCTATAATAACCATTAGGCATTTTTAGGCTGCAACAGAAAGAAAAACATCCTAACAATGGCCAGAACAAGAATACAGCGATGGTACGGAAACAATGAGTATAAAGTGGAACCAACACTGATACGGAGAAAGTACAACATGACAATACATATAACTGGTCTCTCTCTGTATCAGACCAGACCAGGTATTTATGGAGAAATCTTTATGAAAACGTTTGCATTACTTTTGTTGTATATCAAGTGGTTCGAACAGTAGGTACGCTAAAATGTCCATAACTTCTCAAATGATAAGTTCTCTCCTTGTTACCTCTCTGCAAATTAGACTAAAAATATTTAGTCTTGGATGGTAGCAATGTTTCTGTCATTTTTTAAATATTTTTGCCATGAACTATTTGTTATTTGAAAACATTTTTGCATTAGTTTCAGCTCTAGTATTAATAATATTCAGATATACAGAATACTTCATGTACTTAACCTGTTGCAGTTGTATTTTACCTGTTGGCCACTGGATGTTCTTCTCCACCAGAGTCTCTCTCATGGTGCCGTCCATCGCAGCCGTCTCGATCTTAGGATGGTTTCCCCAATCGGCCCAGTACATTTTTCTGTCCAATGAAAATAAATACTTTAATATAAACTCTATCAGCAAATCCACAAATATAGAGCTTATAAGTTATTAGTTGGGGATTGGGTCGACAAATGTACAGACGAGTTTATGTTTCATGTGGTTAGGCCCAGTAACTACAGCGATATTAACCATAAAACAGGTGAAAACATCTACATTTTGACCGTTGACTTAAAAAATTGTGTTTTTAGACCCAACCATGAACGTCAGATGCATATGTAGCCATCTCTTATCACAACTGCTCCTTCAGGTGTAACAAGAACATCATTTTTATCTCAGTTTGTACAGCAGTATGAGTACAGTCCACGTCCTCCCTCACTTACCCTCTGTGTGGGTCGACCACGATGGCGTAGGGTTCGTCGATCATCCCGGAGATCAGGGTTTTGCGATGGCGTCCTCCGGTCAGCTGAGCCACTTCGATCACGTCCCGCCCTGAGTCGGTCCAGTACAGGTTAGCGGCCACCCAGTCCACAGCGATGCCACGCGGCATCTTCAGGTCAGGGATCTAACACAAACATTCATTCATAACATTATTTCAGATTTAAGATGTTCCAGGGACAAGTTGGAGGAAAAGATTAGAATTACTCAAGTTTTTCATTGCAACACAACCAAAATGTAAAATTATGCTGTTATTTCACTAGTAAAAACTTACATACTGTGGCTTTAAGTTTAAGGTGCACTTTAATATCCCTCTGTGAAATGTCACAGGGGAAACCTGTCAGGACTTTAGCTGGAGGATTTTAATTTTTTATTACTTTGGCTCTGATAAATGTTTTGTCCTTTTCTTTTCTGGAGGCAGGGATGAGACTTAAACGACAAAACTGAAAACTCCTTTTTAACCTTCTTTCATTTGTGCTTTATTGTGTTTTGTTCTATCTCTCCCCATATCTCCATCTATCCATCTCTATCTATCTATCTACTTATCTCTTTCCATCTCCATCCATCTCTGTCTCCATCTTTAACTGCCTATCTCTCTCCATCTACCCATCTCTCTCTGCACCTGTATCTATCTCTTTCTATCTCTATTTCCATCTCTATCTATCTACCTATCTCTCTCAATTTCTCTCTATCTCTCCATCTCTTTATCTATCTATCTATCCATCTATCTATCTCTCTCTCTCTCCATCTCTATCTCTAAGCATCTATCTCTATCAGTGTATCTATGTATAGATCTATATATCGATTAAAAATAAAATAACACACACTTATTTACTCTAAATACTTTTCTGAATGTTTTTTCTCTTTCTTTGCTAGAGCTTATAACAATAATTTGGATAAAACCCTGAGAGAAAAAAAGAAAAAAACTAAACAAAGCATCAGCCTACGCAAGAATACACAAACGCACCTCCAGACACAAAAGTACCTCCAGACACAAACGCACCTCCAGACACAAACGCACCTCCAGACACAAACGCACCTCCAGACACAAACGTACCTCCAGACACAAACGTACCTCCAGACACAAACGCACCTCCAGACACAAACGCACCTCCAGACACAAACGCACCTCCAGACACAAACGCACCTCCAGACACAAACGTACCTCCAGATGTGCGACCCTGGATTCGGCCTGGCGTCGGTTGCGGTTGCTGTTGGGGGAGGAGGATGTGGACGGGAGGTCGTAGGAGGAGATGCGTCCCGTGTGCCAGTTGGTCCAGTACACTTTGTTGGTTTTGATGTGGACGTCCATGGCGTTGATCCGAACGTTGGCGTCTCCCTGAAAGATCTGCTCATACCTCCAACTCGGCACGCCCGGGTCCAGGCTCCGGATCTCGTTGTCATCGGCGATGTACAAAACCTGACGCAGAGCTGAGAGAGACAGAAACAGAGTATTAATGTAGAGCAGGGGTGTAGAACTTTTCTCATTAAGGGCCACATATAAAAACACAGACAAAGCTGAGGGCCGATTGAGGGCCATAGACTGGTCTCCAATACAGTGAATACTTCAAATCTGTGTGTTTATTACAAGTTAGACTGAACCACTAGACCTTTATTCATGCACATCCTCAGTGGGACACATTAAATATTTGATATGAGCTTGTTAAAGTAGATTTTTAGAAATGTACATTAAAAAGTAATGTTTAAGGTAATATGGGCCAATTCACCTGGAAGCTTGAGGGCCAAGAAAAATTGGTCTGAGGGCCGCATTTGGCCCCCGAGCCACAGTTTGTGCATGCCTGATGTAGAGGATACAGTCCGTGTGGAAAATTTGAACTTCAGTTTTAATTGAAGATCAAAATATGACTTCACGACTTTTCTTGATATGACAAGTCTGTACAAAAACATGGCCAAATCTGGAAACGTTTTTTGAAATATAGACATTTTGACTACTATACAATTATAAATACTACTGTCTACTGTAATCCCTCAGTCATCCAGGTCTGATCCATAGTAAAAGAAAAAATGTAATTCTGTAACTGCAATGATATTTATAATATTTTTTCTCACAATACTTAAGATTAAGGTGCACTTTAATGTCCCTGTGTGAAATGTCACAGGGTCAGGACTTTAGCTGGAGGATTTTTATTTTTTTATTACTTTGGCTCTGATAAATGTTTTGTCCTTTTCTTTACTGGAGGCAGGAAAGAGACTTAAACGACAAAACTGAAAACTCCATCACCCTTTTACCTTCTTCTTTCATTTGTGCTTCATTGTGTTTTGTTCTATCTCTCTCCATCTGCATCTATCCATGTCTATCTATCTATCTATCTATCTATCTATCTATCTATCTATCTATCTATCTATCTATCTATCTATCTATCTATCTCTATCTATCTATCTATCTGGCAAGCCTGTACAAAAACATTGCCACTACAATATATACCATTTATACTATTATTGACACTACTCTCTATGTAATCTCTCCAGGTCTGATCCATAATAATAAAAAAAAAAAAAATAAAAAAAAAAAATATATATATATATATATATATACACACACATATATATATATATATATATATATATATATATATATATATATATATATATATATATATATATATATACATATATATATATATATATATATATATATATATATATATATATATACATACATATATGTATATATACATACATATATGTATATATACATACATATATGTATATATACATACATATATATATATATACATACATATATGTATATATACATACATATATGTATATATATTGTCAACTGGACAAAATTTGAGTGAAGATGTCTGGCTGCTCGTCAGATCTGGTCAGATCACTGGTGGACCCTGCCTTATATCTGTCTGAAGGGAGGAGCTAACTACACTGAAACTGTAAACAGTTGTTGTTTTCAGTTTTTGTTTGTTAGCTCAGTCTTATGAGCTACATTAAGTGTGCACTATGCCTGAGTCATATTTTACATGAGATCAACCTCAAACCTAAATCAAACCAATGAAAACAATAGTGCTAGCCAGTATGCTAATAGAATGCTAATAGCCAGTATGCTAATAGCATGCTAATAGCCAGTATGCTAATAGCATGCTAATAGCCAGTATGCTAATAGTATGGGAGGTCCCTTTAGGTTGAAGTAGAGCATTTATGTGGTTCTGTTTAGCTGTGCATGTGACTGAAAGGGTTTATTCTGCCTCTTCTCTTTTAATGTTAACTTTATGTTGATTATTTGTGATTACTCATGTTTTGATTTGTTATATTGTGATTTCCTGTTGTCTTTTTTATTCTGTAAAGCACTTTGAATTACTTTGTGTACCAATTGTGCTATAGAAATAAACTTGCCTTGCCTATGCTAAATATGACTCAGGCACAGTTCACACTTAGCGTAGCTCATATTATAAAAAAAGCGTGTACTCACAGTCGGCCTTGCACGTGTCGTTGATCCTGCTGAAGTACTTGTGACAGCTGCACTTGTGAGAGCCTTTGGTGTTGTTACAGATGTGGGAGCAGACTCCAAACTCACTGCATTCATTCTTATCTGCAAACAAAACAAAACGGTCACAGGCCTGGAGACAGAACATGACCCGTCCAATGTACATGTAGAACAAGGCCGCAAAATACTGGAGAAACAAAGGAAAGGCATCCAGCTGTTTGCAGAAGATATTTTCATACCTCATCACTACAGCCTTTACCATCAGCTCTATTCAAACTGCAATCAACCTCGAAACCCTCCAAAACCCGTCTTTTATTGTAAATATCTATGTTTGGGTGTGTACCTTGGCAGCGGTTGTGTCCGACGGATTTGAACCCGTGTTTACATGAGCAGAAGGAGTCGGTGCCGTTTATAACACAGTGAGCCTCGTCTCCGTCTCCACACACGGAGCTGTTACTGCGGCAGTCGTTCAGAGCGCCATCTGAGAAGAGAAATGGGGAAAAATAAGATAAGAGAACATTTATGCGCAATGAGAAATTCCAAAAGTAACAGCAGGTGAAGAAACAGAATCAAAATATTATGATACAGAATCTGCAACATGTCTCATAAAAGTTGTCTGCAAACTAAGATTATTTTAAAGGGCCCATATCGTGCTATTTTTTATCAGTTACTGTTGTTTACTCATCACAAACTTACCTGGAGTTGTGTTTTGTTTCATTCACACGTTTAACACACAAACCCTGCATATTTAGGCTGAGTTCTTCTCTCAAACTGAAAACACTCTGTTCCACTTTGTGGTCATCATGTGGTAATACAGGAAAAAGTGCTCCTCTGTGTTTTTAAACTCCACACACCTTCACTAGAACCATTTGGATCATTTCAGCTCTGAAACTGCCAATCTCTACTGAACTCAAGGTAAAAAGGAAGATGTTAACTTTAAAACTACCACTTCATGACATCACAAGGTGGAACAGAGAATTTTGAGCTTTGGAGATGTAACAGACTAATAATAAAGTGTTACTCAAACATGTGTGAATGAAACAAAACACAACTCCAGGTCTGTTTTTGAAGAGCATTGAACAGCATTATAACAGGACTTACATCATGAGAGTCCATTTTGTGTAATATATGACCTTTAACCTCCATTTTACATAAGCAGACCTTGCTTGTTGCAGTTGAGCTCGTCGGAGCCGTAGTCCTCGCAGTCGTTGAAATAGTTGCAGCGTAGGTTCACACTGATGCAGCGGCCGCTCGAGCACTGGAACTCGTCCTTATGGCAGACGGGAGGGGAGGGGGGCACTGTGCGGGGGGCAGAGAGAGAGGGGGCGGAGTTAACATGACCAGTGTGGGACATCCCCCCGATAATCAAGATGAAATTATGAACTTGAACATTATGAACATTTTGTTTTAAAGGGTAATGCTGCTTTTAAAATAGAGAAACCAGGTCTAAACCACGACTAAACCAGGTCTAAACCAGGTCTAAACCAGGTCTAAACCAGGTCTAAACCAGGTCTAAACCAGGTCTAAACCAGGTCTAAACCAGGACTAAATCAGGACTAAACCAGCGCTAAACCAGGACTAAACCAGGACTAGGCCAGGTCTAAACCAAGACTAAACCAGGACTAAACCAGGTCTAAACCAGGACTAAACCAGGACTAAACCAGGTCTAAACCAAGACTAAACCAGGACTAAACCAGGACTAAACCAGGACTAAACCAGGACTAAACCAGGACTAAAACCAGCCCTAAACCAAGACTAAACCAAGACTAAACCAGGACTAAAACCAGCCCTAAACCAGGACTAAAGCGGGTCTAAAACACTAGCTCTGGGTCAAACTGGGACCACCGAGGACAGTGTGACTCATATGACGTACAGCAGTTGAGTTCGTCGCTCTTGTCTCCACAGTTGTTGACTCCATCGCAGCGTTTGGACACAGGCAGACACACGCGGTCGTTATGACAACGGAACTGACGCGTGGGTGGGCATTGGAACCTCACTGAGGGGTAAAAGAACAGTAAATATAACCACGCATTTAAGCCATAGATTAATACGATTAAAGATCATTTATAAGATGAATGTGATTGCACAGTGATTCTTACCACACTGCTCTGGGTCCTCGTCAGAGTTGTCTCCACAGTCGTCCTCTCCATCACACATCCAGCCCAGAGGTTTGCACAAGGTGTTGTTGCACTGGAACTCATCCAGGGGGCAGTGTCTATCCACTACAAAGATGAAAGGGATGTGGACTTAGTTGTACAGTATTTAGGAGAGCTGTTATGTGATCATGTTTTAGTTCAGATTTTTCAGTGAGGCCTTCACCACATGTTTTATCCTTTGGTTAAAGGCTCCAATTTATGCAAAACTGACTCTTGTGAGCTTTAAGTCATGTTATAACACTGTTACCTCCTCAAAAACAGACCTGGAGTTGTGTTTTGTTTCATTCACACATGTTTGAGTAACACTTTATTATTAGTCTGTTACATCTCCAAAGCTCAAAATGCTCTGTTCCACCTTGTGATGTCATGAAGTGGTAGTTTTCAAGTGAACAGCTACTTTTACCTTTAGTTCAATGGAGATGGGCAATTCCAGGGCTGAAATGATCCAAATGATTCTAGTGAAGGTGTGTGGAGTTAAAAAAAACAGAGTAGAGCACTGCCTGTATTACCACTTGATGACATAAGGAGGAACAGAGTGTTTTCAGTTTGAGAGAAGAGCTCAGTCTAAATATGCAGGTTTGTGTGTTAAACATGTGTGAATGAAACAAAACACAACTCCAGGTCTGTTTGTGATGAGGAAACAACATTAGAACAGAGATCAGAGAATAGTGTAACATGGACCTTTAAACAAGACTTTGCTTTGCGAGCAGCAACTAACAATGAATGTGACTAAATATTACTGTAAAACAGCTGGATTTTTCCTGAATATTTTTAGAAAGGATCTAGTATAAGATCACAATTTGAGTTGAAACTTGTATGTTTTAAATAATCAAAACTGTGGATTCCAAATTTCTAAACTTTTCCTAGGTATTAAAATAGATTTTAAAATTGTGCACTTCAGGGCTACCGTACATATATAAACCATGGCTGTGTCTGAATGTCTCCCCCAGCCCCTCACCCCTCGTTCACTCCACTTGTGTCATAAATAATGATCAGATTGGACTGGCACAAGTCTTTATGGACTAATAATAATCACACAAGTTTATGTTAAGATGTTTTATTCATAATCAGGATCAACAGTGAAATAAACCAGAGCTTCTCTCTGCTTCATTCAGTCGTGTTGTGTCCAGTTAAAGACCTGTCTCTGTCCCCTGTTGTTTATCCAACTCTCACAGTGCATGATGGTCTATATTGAAAGCTCTAGTGAGGACTGATGCCCACTACTTTTCAAAGTGCATTGTGGGAAATTTTGAGTCCACTAAAATGTCGTAACCCTAAATAGTGCCCCCTGTAGGAAGAGTGTGGACATTCAGACACAGCCTCTCACGAAGTATGTTGCTCACCTCCGCTGTCACACTGCTGCTCATCGCTCCCGTCCAAACAGTCTGGATCTGCATCACATCTCCAGCGAATGGGAATACAGTGTCCGCTTTTACACTGGAACTGGTCACTGTCGCACTTCAGATCACAACCATTCTGCAAAAAAATAAATAAAAACAACACGTCCTCTTTTTAGGGTCGTCAAAAGTATCGCAAATTCTAGTATTGAAACTAGACTCATTTTTGCAGGTATCAAAACTAAAAAAGTCACATTCACAAGACAGAAATGAAGCTTTAGAATGATCTTGAGCTGTATCAGAACAAGTATAGAATAATATACACACATGGACCACTATGGGACCTACCAGGACCACTGAGGGATTACACAGATATAAGGCCCATAGACTGTAAATATAAATGACATAACTAACTCTACTCATTTGTATCAACATTTTGAACATTTTTGTATCCTAACAACACTGCCTCCTTTAGCTCCACAAATCTACAGCCAGAGTGAACCAAGCCAAGCAGAAAATAGAAACACGATGGTTTACCTCGTCTGATCCGTCTGAGCAGTCATGATCTCCGTCGCATTTCCAGCGCCCGGCGATACAGCGTCCATTGGTGCAGGCGAACTCGCTCTCCGAACACTGACGAGGCACTGGGGGACAGAGGGGGATGTTAGCAGATTTAAAGGACAGATAAAAGTCAAGATGGAGCAGAGAGGTGTGGGAAAATGCAAGGAAAGAATAGAGGAGTAAACTGCAACCAAAGGGCTTCATAGAAATACAAGGAAAAAGGAGTTATTCAAGTAAAAGGTTTGAAGTAGAGGCCACAAAAGCACAGGTAAAGAACTGGAAGAGGTACAAAATATAGTAGCCTGGCCAGCACATGGGTACATCTGGATGAATACTTGGCAGGGTTAGACATAGGTGGGTTAAGTGTCCTGCCCAAAGGCACAACGGCAGCATTCATCTATGGGAGCTGTAATCGCACAGCCAGTCTGTGGGGCAGTGGATCTGATCGCTCGACCAGTGATGTTTATGTCGAGAGAGGGATTGGAACCACCGCTCTCACAGAAAATCCAGACTAAAAGATAAGAATTAGACCAACTCTGTGTAGAAAAGAGACTAAATGAGCTGGACAGGCTACAGAACAGGAACTACTGGGATGAACAGGGCGAGCAAAGGCCGAGAGAGTATCAGACATAAGGGACGAGGAAGAGAGAGAGAGAGAGAGAGGAGAACGAGAAAGAGGAGAGAGGAGAGAGAGAGGAAAGAGAGAGAGATGAGAAAGGGAGAGGAGAGAGAGGAGAGACAGAGGAAAGAGGAGAGAGACAGGGGAAAGTGGAGAGAGAGAGAGAGAAAGAGAGGGGAGAGAAAGAAGAAAGAGAGGAGAGCGGAGAGAAAGAGGAGAGCGAGAGAAAGACAAAGAGAGAGAGAGCAGAGAGACAGAGAGAGAGGAGAGAGGGGAAAGAGAGGAGAGAGAGATAAAGAGAGAGAAGAGAGAGACAGAGATAAAGAGAGGAGAAAGAGAGAGGAGAGAGAAAGAGCCTGGTGGAGCTGAAAACCTACCTCTGCCACAGCCCAGAGAGATGCAAAACAAACATGAGATGAACACATGAAGTGAAGTGAATGAGACAAGTGCGTAATGTGTTCAAAAACACACACACAGAAGATATTACACACAAACACAAACAACCACACACACACATACACAGAAAATACCACACACACACACACACACACACAGAACCAGACACACATACACACACAGAAGATACGCTTCGCCGGTAAAAATATTTCAAACAACACTAAACCAGAGGTGAAAGGAAAACTCAAAAGCTAATGTTACTTCATAAACTACTACTACTACTACTGCTGGTACTACTACTACTACTATCCTTGAATATGAGTAATGTTTTTGTCTGTTATACTCAGGCTAAAGTAACTACAGGAAAGAAACCTTGGTAAAAAATAACAGCCTTTGCAATGTGCCAATTTGATCCAGTCAAATAGTGATTTTGAGCTCTGTTATAATCCATAATAAAACATAGACCCATACCACACTTGTCTTCGTCTGAGTTGTCTCCACAGTCGTTGTCATAGTCACACTGCCAGCGCCCGGGAACACAGCGGTTATTCTTACAGCGAAACTGGTACGGCTCACATGTCCTTTCATCTGTGGACCATACAAACATTAAAATTCAATTCATATTTAGCATAACCGTTCAGGCCCTTAATGGTACTCTCACACCTATTAGCACACAGGCTATACCTATTATTTCCCTTGTTTACATTACGGCCTGAGGATGGAGTTGTAAATAGGAGATAGATGATGTCTAAGGCCACATTCCTGTTCAAAGATGGATTATCTTTCCTAACAAAAAAGCGCTAAAATAATATTTAACAGCTGAAGTGCGCTCTTACCACACTCCTCTTTGGGTTCGTCTGAGGCGTCTCCACAGTCGTCTTCTCCGTCACACTTCCATCGAGCCGGGATACAGCGACCTGAGTCTTTACACCGGAACTCATCCACTCCACACGTCATCTGGGCTAAACACACAAAGGACAACGTTATTATCACACACTTATGAAACTCAGTGATATATATTCTTTAGTACTAATGTTTTTGAAGTAATGTACCAGTGTAACACTAGTGGACTTAATATACACATTTTCACTAGTAAAGTACTAGGGATGAACCGATACTGGATATTGGTACAGATCCTGGATAATTTGATGATTCAGGTATCGGTTCAAAAACATCGGTTCAGCTGATATCCTTAGTATCAAGTATCGGCATCGGTATATTCTATATTTTTATGATAATTTAGCATCAAACTTTCTCAATCTACAATGACTCAATGAACCCAGACAGAATTACAGAAGAACGACTTGCTTTGATCACAGCTTTGCACACTTTCTGTATCGCTGTGTTGGCAAAATGTATAAGTGATTTCCAAAAAAAATTCCATATATAAGCTTTGAAACTAAGATATTAAAATCTTGTTTCATGTATGTGATGCCTTCAGTGTGTATGTGTCCAGACTTTGACCGGTGGTGTACGTGTATGTCTAATCTAATAATCCAGTTCAATGTTTTCAATGTTTTTAGATGTTGTACTTCCTCCAGTCTGGTATTATTTTAGAGTGTGTTTCTTACTCCAGGTTGTTTCGTATTACAGTGGTCCCTCATTTATCGCCGGGGTTATGTTCTAAAAATAACCCGCAATAGGTGAAATCTGCGAAGTTGTCAGCTTTATTTTTTACAATTATTCTATATGTTTTGCAGCTGTAAAACCCCTCACCACACACTTTATACACTTTTCTCACACAGGCATAAACATTTTCTCACATTTCTCTCTTGTTTAAACTCTCTCAAAGTTCAAACCTTCGTAGGCGCCTTTGTCGGTGCAGAACGTTTCATCGACAATGTAGGTTTTGTCAGGAAGAAAACTTACAAACATACAGCACTTCAGAGTCACACTGTGATCCAACATTTTTGTAAATTTGTCTGAACACATTCTGTACTGTACAGGAGACACTGCACAGAGGAGACTGATGGACAATGCTCTACAGTCCCTCAGCCAATCAGGACACAGAACACAATGCACGTTTATACACTGTAAAAAAGCATGTACAATTACAAGGACACAAAAGGTGAACCGCGACATAGTGAGGGCCAACTGTATTTCAGAGTGTGTTTCTTACTCCAGGTCGTATTCATGTAGGGTGTTTCTTCCTACAGTTTTGTATTGTTTCAGAGTGTTTCTTACTGCAGTTGGCGGGCTCATCGGAGCCGTCCACACAGTCATTGTCGCGGTCACAGACCCAGACTCGGGGGATGCAGCGTTTGGTGATGGAACACTGGAACTGGTTTGGAGCACACGTCACCTCCGCTGAAAAACAACATGTAAATAATGTAAACAAACACTGAGGAACAGAATTACTCCAGAGTGACTGAAACATACTGTGTACAAGTGTCTCAATAATTAACATGAATTTCAATACCATAATGATAATAAAGTGTAATTTTAAACATAAGATAAAAGTATTTTCTTTAATTACCATGTAGTCTATTACTATGGATGAAGGAAAGGTCAAAGGTCAGGTTTGTACTGTTTATGTGTTTTGTTCTGTTTTTAGAATTGATACTTGTTTAAATGAGTTTCAATACTAGCTGTAGTATTTCTGATACTGAGACAACTCCAAAGATCATACATATTATGCAGTAAAACGCAGGTCCAGCTATACACTGTTTATATATATGGACATAGCTAACCTGCTAGCCACCACATTCCAAAATGGGCCGTGAGCATGAGCGCGCTTCCGGCTCTATCGACTCTGGCTCCAATTCACTTTACATTGAAAAACTGTGTCCCCTCTCTCTGTAACTGCTGCTGTCAGACTCATCATTTTGGTCTTAAAATGTTTGTATTAACCCGCTCTACATCGTCCTGGGTTTTTATTTCACTATTGTGTCCATAAATCAAGATATGAACATTGACAACAGACAAATCAGATGCCTTCTTTTCCTGAGGTTGCTCGCAAATAAGTAACTTGGCTCCAAATTCACCCTATAACTGCTCTAGCCTCGATGAGCTTCATTTGACTGGAGCTGAACGCTGTGGGTGACGTCACACTCACTTAGTCCACGTCTTTATACAGTCTATGGGTTGGACGCGTTGTTTTCTAAGTAAAAGTTTGTGCAAAGCTGAAAATTGCAACACTAAAAATAGTTTACCGTAAATTTCGGACTACAGAGCGCACCTTGATATAAGCCGCACCAGCTAAATTTGAAGAGAAAATCAATTTTGTACATATATAAGCCGCACCTGAATAAAAGCCGCAGGTTTTCATATTGTAACATGAGATATTTACACAGAAAGACGCTGCACCGACACGCTTTTTTTTAAACTGTGCCTGAAAATTGGAACCAACACGACAACAACACGGGATGAACACATCTGCAGGTTTAGAAAATAAAGCTGCACCAACACGGAAAATCTGCTTTTATTTCCTCTGAAAACTTTTGTCGTCTTTTTACATTGACCAAGTTGGATTCATTGATGTCGAGCTTACGTGCAGTGGCTCTATTTCAGGGGTCGGCAACTCGCGGCTCCGGAGCCGTATGCGCCTCTTTCAGCCTCATACTGCGGCTCTGCGTGGCTTGGGAACTAACAGACACAGCTCACAGTCCTGCGTAAAGAGCCCTGATTTTCAGACGTTGTGCGCACAGGGGTCAGGAGCAACTTTGGCCCGTCCCTAATGACACACTAATAAGCTCGTCCGTAGATGTATCATGAAAATCCTGCTGGAAATCGCCACAGAAATCTATTTGATGTAGTAGCAAGTATATTATCTGCTCTTGTCTCCGCGGTGACGTATCACGTATAAAACATCAGACACGACGCACAAAAGTAGAGCCACAAGCGAGTGAAAATGAGCCAAAACAAAAGTCTTTGGAGATCTTTTTAACAAAGGGGAAAAGGACAACTGAGGAGCCAGAAGAGGAGACTACGACCTCCAAGAAAAAGAAAGATAAATTTAACAGACAATGCCTACTTAAAATCTGGGTTTGTCGCTGCAGGTGACTCTCACGCACAGAGTCCGCTCTGCGTAACATACGGGAAAAGCAAATAAGGCAATGAAACCTTCAAAACTGCTTTGGCACATGGAGAATAAGCACCTGGGATTAAACGATACGCTACGAGTTTTTTTGTTGTTGTTTTTTTAAAGAAACTGCGGAGTAGAGTAGACATAATCACATAATCAGCGCGATGCATGATGCAGCGGTTTGGTGAGTTGTATTTTTTTAATGCACTTAAGTTGTTTTTGCCATATTTATCTGCCACGTGTAGAAGGCTTGTCCGTGAAAGTAAAACCTACATTATTCCGTTACATTATTGTTATTATACAGTGTTATCTTCATTTTAGATGTCAAAAAGTATTTGCGGCTCCCAGTGTTTTATTTTATGTGGAAAGTGGGTCCAAATGGCTCTTTGCGTGTTAAAGGCCGACCCCTGCTCTGTTTCCTTTCTGTTTCTTTATCTTAAAAACTGCATCATATCCATTTCATGATGCGCAAAATGATCGTTCAAAATCAAAACTAGTGAATTCTTCAGAGCAGAATCTTTCCCCACGTCTGTCTCACTTTTACGTTTACAGCTAGAGAGCGCCCCCCAGGGTCCGTTATCCAGTAAAATTCCATATATAAGCCGCACTGCTGTAAAAGCCGCAGGGTTCAAAGCGTGGAAAAAAAGTAGCGGCTTATAATCCGAAATTTACGGTAGTTGCTTCTCACCTTACTCGTCTAAATGATGAACTCGTAGTTTTTTATTCTATTCTTAACGTGTTTGGCCGAGGGCTAACATGTGAGCAGGTGTGACAGGTGCAGGTGACGTCCCAGTGGAAGATTAATGGTTCTATAAAATGTCACAGCGATCATTTTTGTGCAGATTTTGTGGTTTTGGCTGAAGGTAAAGGTCAGGAGACTCTCAGGGCGATGGGGACGAGGTCTGAAATGATTTTAATAATAGCCTCATTTAGCGCTGCATTTTACATGTCACGGAGTTTGGACAAAAAGATGTCCTTAAAAATGGATTTGGATTCACCCTGATTTTCATAAATGTTGAACCTCATTGTTTCATGTTTGGGGATTTTAGGGGCTTTACTACAGAATATGAATGTGATGGTTAATATTCCAGCTACTGTCTAAAACACCACCTTTGTGATCAGACACAACTTTTAGATGAACAGAGAACAGTATAAAGTCAGTTTAGCTCATTTGCATTGACAGATATGATTAATATAATGTGATAAAAATCCTCATTAAATCCATTATTTTATTTAAAGAAATCAATATATATCATAATACTGGTATATTTGAAGAAACTTGCACAAACCTAAAATTATCATCTGGGTAAATCTGGCTAAAGGTAAGTATTTTGTTTGTCTAAAGAGTAGTACTAGTCAAAATTAGTGCCATTATTTGTGCAAATTAAAAAGTAAAAATCTCCCTCAAATTACAGAAAATGGGTATGGGAGCATGAAAACAGGAATTTATGTTTATTTATATTAAAGGTCATATATTACACAAAACTGACTCTTGTGAGCGTTTAGCCATGTTATAATGCTGTTACCTCCTCAAAAACAGACCTGGAGTTGTGTTTTGTTTCATTCACACATGTTTGAGTAACACTTTATTATTAGTCTATCTACATCTCCACAGCTCAAAATGCTCTGTTCCACCTCGTGATGTCATGAAGTGGTTAATAGTTAACTTTTACCTTTTGTTCTCTGTGAATTTCAGGGCTGAAATTATCCAGATGATTCTAGTGAAGGTGTGTGGAGTTTAAAAACACAGTGGAGCACTTCCTGTATCACCACATGACATCACAAGGTGGAACAGAGTGTTTTCAGTTTCAGAGAAAAACTCAGCCTAAATATGCAGGATTTGTGTGTTAAACATGTGTGAATGAAACAAAACACAACTTCAGGTCTGTTTGTGATGAGGAAACAACATTAGAACAGATCAGAAAACAGAGTAATATGGGCCTTTAAGATTATTTCTTATGAAAATACATTGCGGCCAGTAGGGGGAGCATTACATCATCCCTGTGCTGTGTTCTGTACTCACGACAGTCCTTCTCGTCCTCTCCGTCTCCGCAGTTGTCTTGTCCGTTACAACGGAATATTCCCGGGATACAGCGGCTCGGATGGGTGCATTTGAACTGACTGGGCAGGCACACATGGATATCTGCAAATGGACAGGAAAAATATTAGACTTGAAATGGAAACTTTATGAAAAAATAAGTATTAAAATGTGGGAGAATCTTGCATCAAAATGTTAATGGTCATAGTTAACAACTTTCAATGGCTGCTGTTAGTTAGGTAAAGATACCGGAGCAAAAAATACTCAAGCAAAATTATCACCTGAAAATTTTAAGTAAAAGTATTAAAATACCTGTTTAAAAATGTACATTAAGAGTAAAAAGTAAAAGTATTTCACACATATTTTGAGATCTAATAAAGCTTCGTAAAAGTATTTCACACACATTTTGAGATCTAATAAAGCTTCGAATGTGGTGATTTTGATAAAGATTTGTGCTGAATTTTGATTAACTGGAAGAATTTAATCTATCTGTGTTTTTTAAGGCTAGAATGAAAACCCACCTGTTCCCCCTGGCATTTAATACACACTATTCCCCCTGGCATTTAATACACACTATTCCCCCTGGCATTTAATACACACTATTCCCCCTGGCATTTAATACACACTATTCCCCCTGGCATTTAATACACACTATTCCCCCTGGCATTTAATACACACTATTTTCCTTGGTATTTAATACACACTATTCCCCCTGGCATTTAATACACACTATTCCCCCTGGCATTTAATACACACTATTTTCCTTGGTATTTAATACACACTATTCCCCCTGATATTTAATACACACTATTCCCCCTGGCATTTAATACACACTATTCCCCCTGGCATTTAATACACACTATTCCCCCTGGCATTTAATACACACTATTTTCCTTGGTATTTAATACACACTATTCCCTCTGGCATTTAATACACACTATTCCCCCTGGCATTTAATACACACTATTCCCCCTGGCATTTAATACACACTATTTTCCTTGGTATTTAATACACACTATTCCCCCTGATATTTAATACACACTATTCCCCCTGGCATTTAATACACACTATTTTCCTTGGTATTTAATACACACTATTCCCCCTGGCATTTAATACACACTATTCCCCCTGGCATTTAATACACACTATTCCCCCTGGCATTTAATACAAGCTAGACACTATATCTTGGTGTTTTAATGTTCTTTTTCTATGCATCTTATTATCTGTATATAAGTTGGGGTTTTTTGTTTTGTTTTCTGTTTTACTTTCATGTGAAGCACTTGAAGCTGAAGTTGTTTTAAATTTGCTTTATAAATAAACTTCCAATTAAAGTCTAACCAAGATATCGGCTTAACCGTTACCATGGAGCCCAGGTCCAGCAAAACATCCTGGATGAGCACCGGTGCATTTCTAATCAATCCAAATTTGATTTTAAAATTGTTAAGTAGCTGTTCGGATTCAAGTGTTTTCTCAAATTTGAATGTCTCTGGATTGATTTAAAACTCTGCTCCATGAACTGAATCCTCATTTTAAAACATAAAATCACAAATTGTACCACATTTTCAGCCAAAACCGTGCAGCTCTGATGTTAAAAATGTGCATGTGTGTATCTCGTCATACCGCAGTTGGCTTCATCTGAGTTGTCCTGACAGTCGTTATCACCATCGCAGATATAAGCAGGGTTTGTGCAGATCCCTGTCCCACACTGGAACTGCCCTGGTCTGCACTTAAACTCAGCTAAAAACACAAGACAATGCCATAGATTGAGCTCATTTGACATCATTAAATCATAACGTTTACATAGTTTGAAACTGAGCTGGAGGACGGGTCAGAATACTTTGGTAATATGGAGTTTTATTGTGGAAATGCAGATGTTTTGACCTGGTTTATGGTTAATATCCATCTATAATTACTGGGCCTATCCACATGAAACAAAAACTGGCACATAGTCAGTGTAAATAAACAAAAGTTAAACTATTTTTTCACAATAGCTTCAGAAAATGGTGCCATTGTTCAACCCCAAAGACGTGATCCCTGAGTTGTGAAGCCAATCTTTAACAAAAACATTTCTGGATTTTTAGTTTGGTCATTTATTTCTAAAGTACCGGTAATACATCTTTTCTAAGCCCCTGACATCAAATTCTATATTAAGATTAAAACTGCTAGAAAAATCCTGACTGATTTTGTGTGTAATAGTTGTGTCGACTCACGGCAGTCTGCAGGTTCATCTGATCTGTCTCCACAGTCGTCTTCAGTGTCACATTTCCACCAGAAGGGGATGCACTTGTCATTTTTACACACAAACTGCAAGAAAGAGAGACGCCAGCATTACACTTTCAATTTTTTTTACTATTAAAACTGAAAAATGGAAACTGAATCCTGAGTTCAAATCCCAATTGCAAATCAAATCAATACTTGTCAAGGAAAAAGAATCTCAATTTTTTTCTATTTCACAAATATTTGCTTTATTTTAAATGGATTTTGGTTTACGGGACACCTGGATAATGAGTGTTTTGCCTGCATCTCTTTCACGGTGGGCCCAGACAGCCATTATGTTGGGAAGGAAATGATTGGTAAGTGAGTGGAAAGCCCCTTCAGTCCCATCTTTTCCTCATTGGTGTACTTCTCTTGGTCAGCTAGCATCTCTAGAGGGATTATTTTACAGACTTTTGAATAGAGCAGATGATTATAACAGCAAGTGGCCGCCTTACTGGTCATATGTTCAATCAACGGCGTCTCCAGCTCAAGGAACCTCGGTATCTCTGGTGTTTAAATGCACTTGTAACACTGGTTTTACATTTGTGTTAGAAATGTAAGTTTATGTACAGTATTTACACCTGCTCCACATCATGATACTCATCTGTGATCTGAGTCTGACCTGATGTGGAACTGCTGTATTTTGTTTATTTGGAAATAAAAAGTTCAAGTAATTTTGGTTTACTCATACTGGGTCAGAGTACAGCTGCTACACTCAGTCACGGGATGCACCGATGCGACACTGGTTTTGGATATCGAAGCCAGTTTGGACAATAAACTGTGTGATTAGATGATTTTCTGACCACTGTTGTGCCAAAACACCTCGTAATTCTGCTGATAAGAAAAATCTAGCCTCGTACTTTAACTTGTCCTGAGGTTTTTACCCGACGGACTCCAAACTGAGGCAGCATCATCAGGACTTATCTGGGATCAAAAGTTGTTAAAAGAATTTACTTAAGCCTCAGTGTGTGGTCATAATGAGCCTTTAAAGAAGCAGACATTTTGAAAGTATATAAATCCCTGTAACCTTTTCAAACATCATTTAATCTAGATGGACCCTATGTGGTGTTTGTGTATTTCATCAATCTGGACATAACGAGGTGTGAAGTTGACTTTTTTTTTGTTTGTTAGTGGCTCTCCAGCGCCCCCTGCAAACTTAACATGAGACAGAAACCTTTATCTACAATGTCACAATGGAAATATTGAATCACGTCAGGCCAGGGTTGGCAGCCTAAATATGAAGGGTTTGTGTGTTAAACATGTGTGAATGAAACAAAACACAACTGCAGGTCTGTTTATGATGAGGAAACAAGATTAGAACATAGATCAGAAAACAGCGAGTGTGGAACTTTTTGTAACACAATGATACAGTACAAATTGGTAGTAGAGATTGGAAGAAAGTTTATAAGGAAAAGTGAGGGTTCTGTACTAACCTGACTCGCCGTGCAGTTGGAGAGACACTGTTTGTTGTCTGCAGCCAGGTAGAAGTTGGTGGGACAGGCGCATTTGAACCCCCCTCCAGGAGACAGCAGGCACAGGTTACTGCAGCCACCATTGTTGATCTGGCATGGGTGTCCCTCCACTGCAAAACACACAATATCAGTCAGGAAATGTAATTATGGTTTGAGCACAGGGCAGAGCTGACAGGCTGGAAACGAGTAACAGATCTGGGGTTTCAAAATGTGGAGACCCTCGAAGGTGTTCAGGTGGTGGTCATTTTTGAGTGATTTTGGCTAGTTCTTGGGCAATTTCACAAAAGTAGCTAACTCCAAGTCAGCCTTATTTAAAGCTCCACTGTGTATTTTTTGCCCCTGCCTCCCCAAAAATGGACAAAAAATAAAAGCATGATTTTTCACTTTGTCTTTGGGGCTGCATTTGCACTGGTTTTGTCTTAAAGGTACACTGTGTAACTTTCTAGAGGCACCATGTCACCTTCCATGGAAAAAGAAACTATACTTTGGAACATTCTCCACGGAGATAGACAGGTTTAATGCTGTACTATGGAGTATTATAGCCATCCTCCAGTCCAAGAGTCACGTCTGTGGAGAAGCAAGCCTGCTCAGAGTAAGTTTTTCTTTCATCTTTTTTTGGTGACAAAGTTACTCACTGTGACTTTAAGTTATACATAACTAAGTCCTGATTTAGTTTTGGTTTAGCCCCAAATGTTTCTAGTATTTTCCCAAATCTATCATATATTAAAGTAAGTCCATATTTTTGAGTTAGTCCTGGATTAGTTTAAATAAAGCCTTGTTAACCGTATAAAGTGGACGATCAGGAGCCTGAACATTCTCGTGTCTGTTCGTTGTGTTTTTTGCGCTGTACCTTCAGGCTGTCTGCTGGCGTGGTAGATGTGGATGTCCATGGGTCTGTGGAGAGTACTGATCAACATGGTTTTGTTGATGCCTTGGGTTTTATGGGCTCTGCTGATGGACTTTGTCTCCCAGTCGGTCCAGTAGATGAACTCTTCAAACAGGGTCATGGCAAAGATGTGAGGGATGTCCTGAGTCAGAACTGAAAGAGGGCAGGCACAAAAAGCACTTATATTGAGTTAAAACTAAAAAAAACTAAGTCTATTTAGGAGATTTAGGTGATTTTTATTTTATTTCTAAGACAAACTCTATAGATTCATAGGGGGAAATTACTTGAGCAGAGTAACTAAAAATGACAATTTAACACCAGGTAATTTGTCATTTGTGAAATAAACATGTCTAAAATATTTATGTAAAATTGTTTCAAAAATCTATCTAATTTTATACATGTATAATAATAATAATAATAATAATAATAATAATAATAATAATAATAATAATAATAATAATAATAATAATAATAATAATAATAATAATAATAATAATAATGTATTCATCTTATAGAGCTCTTTTCCAGATCAAGTTGTTTTAAAAATGTGTGATCGGCCCCTCCAATCATCATCAACACTCACCACTCATTCAAACTACGCAATGTGAGTGAAGTGTCTTGCCTAAGGACATAACAACAGTTTTGCCTCTGGTGCCCTGTCATTGCAGTTCAGAATTTCTGTTTCTATTAGTGGGGTCTGTTGTCCCGGGGTTTAGGGGCCCAGAATTGGACTCTCAAATTTCAAAATCATCCCGTGTCTACCTGTGAATGTGACTTTTTTAGTATTGCTACCTCCTCAAATGAGTACGCAGTTTTGATACTAGTTTTAGTATCAACATCTCAACTTGCTGTACCTATGTGTCTGTTGGTGCCGTCCAGGCTGGCGAAGGCGATGTAATCCTCCCTGGCATCGGCCCAGTAAATGCGATCGTTGATAAAGTCCAGAGTGAGACCGTTGGGCCATGTGATTTTGTCCTCTATGATGACGCTCCTGTTACTCCCGTCCATCCCGATCCTGCCGATGTGAGGACTGTCCCCCCAGTCCGACCAGTACAGGTACCTGAGAGACAGAGAGAATTACAACTACTATTAGACATACTGTAAAGTGGAGCGGATTATACCTGCCTAACCTCAAACTAGTCAATATAATTATGCAAAGTTGTATTTCAGTGTGCAAAATTGTGAGACTGTTGCACAAAGCTCCGACCTTTCGCATTTGAAGGTGCAAGTATGGAAGATGGGAGGAGGAAAGAGTGTGTGTGTGTGTGGAGCTGTGGCATTTCTTATTACTTTGGTATATAACTATTTCAGAATATGAGCATTTACATTTTTTGTCACACTCCACCCCTAGCACACCTGCACTTGGTTGATTCATACAAAATAAACGATCTTCCTCTTGCTAACAGTATAATTTTATAAGTGCATACCCATATCTGACGTCCACAGCGATGGCCCGAGGCTCCCTCAGGCCTGAGTTGACCAGCACGGTTCTGTAAGCTCCGTTCAGTTTGGACACTTCGATAGTGTCTCTGCCTTTGTCGCACCAGTACAGGTTTCCTCCAACCCAGTCCACTGCCAGACCATCGGGGTTACTCAGGGACGTCCGGTGTAAGACCTGAGAAATCATACTTATCAATATCACACGGTGTGGATAATATATAGTTTTATGTTTTCTTTCTTGTTATTCATGGATTAAAGCTTCCTGTTTATAGGCGCCATTTTGAGTACTTTCACCATTTACTCTTTGGGTTTCTCAGGGTGGTCCTGTGTTAAGACCTGATAAATACTACTTATCAATATCACATGGTTTGGACAGTACAAAGTTTTATGTTTTTTTTTCCCCGTTATTAATGGGTTTATAGCTTTTTAGATAGTTTATAGGCGCCATTTTTAAGACTTTCATCATTCACTGTCTGGGTTACTCAGGGACGTCCAGTGTAAGACCCGATAAAGCAATATAATCAATATCACACAAGTTAGGATAATGGAAAGTTAAATATTTTCTTTCTTGTTATTCATGGATTATAGCTTCCTATTTATAGCCGCCATTTTGAGGACTTTTCGCCATTTAAAAGTGAATTGCAATGACAGTGCTGGTTTTTCATCACTCTGAAACCTATAAATACCACACCTTGGGACAATCAAATGAGAGAAACTGTTTTTTTGTTTTTTTTTAAACTAAATATTATGCAAAAAATAAATAAAATAAATGTAAACATAGCTGTAAATAAAGTATCGGTAAGTAAAATAGTAAGTAAAATAAAGTATGTTTCTTTGGTATAAAAAAAAAAAAAAAAAACAGTAAAAAATATCTCAGAATAATAAGACTAAAGGCAGAATTAATTTTAATATAATAAAAATACACATATTAAACTATATGAATGTAAAGTTGAAATGAAGTAAACTTGGATACCACAGAATCTCCGAGGAACTTTAATTAGCAAACTTAAGCAGATGGTTTATGACTTAACCAGATGCGAAATTGCCAAACAACTCTCACCAGCTGCCTTCACAGACTTTAATTAGATTTTATTTCTTTTTTACCGAGTTGTCACAGAACACACCTGCACGTCGCTGCCGTTCATGTACATTCTCCGGATCATACTGCCCTGAGTGGTCACGTCGGTCCAATAGATCATCTGCTGTCTGTAGTCGAAGTCCAGAGCCACGGCGTTGTTCAGTCCCTACAAAAACACAGAAATACATCAGGAGTCAGGCAGTGTTTAAAGAGGAGGTATTTACTTCTATGGGGTATTAAAGAGGGGGTATGTTGTTAGCTCCTCAAAAACAGACCTGGAGTTGTGTTTTGTTTCATTCACACATGTTTGAGTAACTCCTTATTATTAGTCTGTCTACTAATAAAGCTCAAAATGCTGTGTTCCACCTTGTGATGTCATGAAGTGGTAGTTTTCAAGTTAACAGCTCCTTTTACCTTTAGTTCAGTAGAAATTGGAAATTCCAGTGCTGAAATCATCCAGATGATTCTAGTGAAGGTGTGTGGAGTTTAAAAACACAGTGAAGCACTTCCTGTATTACCACATGATGACATCAGAAGGTGGAATAGAGTGTTTTCAGTTTGAGAGAAGAACTAAATATGCAGGGTTTGTGTGTTAAACATGTGTGAACAAAACACAACTCCAGGTCTGTTTGTGATGAGGAAACATTAAAAGAGAGAAAATAGTGTAAAATGGGCCCTGAGACTGTAGCTTTTCTCACCTGTTTGATGAGTGTGTAGTTTGAGCCGTCTAAGTTGAGTTTCCTTAAGTAGTACCGGTTGGCAAAGATTAGGAAAGGCTCTTCATCTGTGGGAAAAAAACAAACTTGTGTCTCTATGTAAATGCATCATGACTTTAGAAATTCGGGTCTTAAATCAAACATTACAGTGCGTATGGCTTTTATGATTGTTTCATTTCTACATTATTTTATGAGATAATACCTATTGTAAACATAAATGATAGTTGTACACCAATGAAGAAGAAAAGTAAAAACATATGCTGAAAATTACAGGAAGTAGAGGATTGTATTTTAAAGACCTGTTTGTTTTTGACATGAACACACCATGCGTCCCTCTGATTGGTTAATCCACCTGTCAATCATACTCTCTGAAATCAGGGAGACAGGACACGGCTCCAGATCCACTCGTCTTTGTAATGTTTTATCAAAGAGTGTGGCTCTGACCTGACAGGTAAGTCTTAAACTGTGTTAAAGACTGAGAGGAACTGACAGGAAGCTTAAACAAAGCATTTAATTTATGTTTTAAAGGAAGGCAGGGGTGGAATTTAACAGGATTTTTTTCTTCCCAGTCCTTTTTGAGCTTAAATATGAAAAAATCTGTGAAATGTGCATTAAGTGCTCTGGATACATGTGTTCATTAATCTGTTTGAAATAAATAAATAAATAAAATGAATAAAGGAATGATCTGACAGGCAGAGGGCGCTCTTCTATGGTCTGAGCGCTGCCACAGAAAAGCCTCTGTCACTTCTGGTCTTGAGCGCATGTAAGTAGAGCAATCCGTCCAAACCAAAACCACCGTATGTCCCATGTTTAGGGCTGCAGTGTAAATAGTTATTAAATCAAATGTGCGCAAAGCACAAAGACTACAGTTTTAGAAATACCACAATTGTCTCCAAAAACAACAAAATAAACACATTTTGTTGTCTTATTCTGCATAAAAGCTGCTAACCCTGTAGTTTAGATCAGCACCAACATGTTCTGAAATGTGATTCATGCATTTGTTTGTTAGTTCATATTTCAGTCAATTCTTCTGGTCGGGTTTAAAATGTGAACTTTGAACCAAACCCCATTATAAAAACATAAACCACTAATCTAAACACAACTGCAACAATGTCAGACAAATAGAACTAGACATTTTTCCCACATGGTTGCTCGCTGCTCGTGTCCTCACCTGAAGTGGACTTGCAGATGGTGGGGTTGTTGGGGCTCAGCTCAAAGCCGTCGACACAGAGGCAGTGGAAGCTCCCGTGGGTGTTGATACAGCGCTGGGTGCACGGATACGAGGTGCTGCACTCATCAATGTCCACACACGTTTTCCCATCATCCTTCAGTCTGAAACCGGGGTGGCATCTGCACTGTGAGCCACAATGCACAACAGTATAAAGACCAGATAGAACTAATACAATCCAGTTTATTTGTAAGGGGTAATTTAGAGGTTCCAAAAGGGCAACACATAGTAGTATTTTTTTTATTTGAATAGGTTCTTTTCCAGACCACAGTTTAGTTTGTTTGGAATGCTCACGAACGCTCTTCCTCAGAGTGGTCATGTGATGTTGCTGTGATGTGTCCAGTCTGCTGATTTAAACAGGTTTTGGCGCTGTGTTCCTAGCAGTGCCTAAACCAGGACGAAGGGGCCTTTTTACTCTCCCACACCTGAGATACTGTCCTCAAAGAGTTGGACTGCAGATGGTGCTGTCCTCCTGCTTTCACCGGTAGGAAGACAGTGCCATCACCTGAGGAAGAGCATGAGCAATCCAAACAAACTAAACCTTAGTCTGAAAAAAGAGTGTTTAAATAAATGATGAGAAGACAAGATGAACCTCATTGGACGACTGCAATGTAGGGGATAGGAGTGTGACGTAGTGTTGAACGGCAAGCAAATGAAGCTCACCGAGGCTAGCAGATCTGGTAGCAGATCAGAGCTACTCTGCAACCAGGGACCATACTTGGAAATCTGACTGCAAAACCAAAGAGCCAATCAGGAGCGAGGCTGTTGAAGGTGCATGCTCCCTCCTGCTCTCTGCCCGGGTTTGACAGGGGGCGAGCACTTAGCAATGAAGTTGTCAGTCAAACCTGTCGCTAATGATAGTGACAGTGACCTCAGGGAAAGAAGGCGCCTTATTGGTCTGTTATTAATGTTCACATCTTGATTTAGGGACAAAATAGCCAAATAAACACCATGATCATGTTTAAGACCAAAATGACAAGGCTGACAGCAGCAGTTACAGAGAGGGGAGTGACAGTTTTTAAATCGAAAGTGCTAGGAAAGTGTTTGGAACACGGCGGCTAGCAGGTTAGCTGTGTCCATTTATATATTCAGTCTATGGTCCATGTTTGTTTTGGCTATACTCTTGAACCCCGGGTAACCATATTAATGCTTACTTTGAACCTGATCTTGACAACAACAAGAACATTTGATTATACTGTATTATATGTAAATGTTTTTGTTTTTTTTACAGCTTTACATCTCTTCACATAGATTGTTTCTTAAATATAGTATTGCTGGGTTTCAGACGACATTACAACATTCCTTTGGCCAATGATATTATAAACAGATGGAGGTACTTAAAATGAATATTGTTAAAATGCAGATTTGTGTTGTGATACAGTGAATTCTTGGGTCTAGTCACTAATAGAAATGATCAGGTTCAACACTTGTGAATTGACCTTTTGAATATTTCATGGCAAAGTACATCAATCAATAGAGAAAAGTGGCTCTTGCGCCCCCTTTTGGGAGTATGACATTATCACATTCTAGTCTGAAAACAACCTTTTTTTTTAACAGTTTTAGATTTCTTTTAATATACTCTTGAACCTAGTTCACCCGGGTTGAGCCTTACCTTGAACCCGATCTTGAGGTCCTGGCAGAGCTGGGAGCAGCCGCTGAGTTTGCTGTTCAGACACTCGTTTATGAAACAGTTGAGTTCGTCTGATCCGTCTCCACAGTCGTCTTTATGGTCACACAGCAGTGTCTCGTTCACACACTTTTCATTGGTGCAGGCGAAGGCAGTGCCGTTGCATTTCTTTTCTGTGACAAACAAATAAATTATTTCAGTACAATTAAAGTAGTACTAAGCTGTGCAGTCAAATATTCAAAACATCAAGTCCATTTTGAAGAAAACTGTTTGAAGGTTCTATATTTCACATAATTGACTTTTGGCTTTAAACCATGTTATAATGTTGTTGCATCCTCAAAAACAGACCTGGAGTTGTGTTTTGTTTCATTCACACATGTTTGAGTAACACTTTATTATTAGTCTGTTTACATCTCCAAAGCTCAAAATGCTCTGTTCCACCTTGTGATGTCATGAAGTGGTAGTTTTCAAGTTAACAGCTCCTTTTACCTTTTGTTCAGTAGAGATTGACAATTCCAGGGTTAAAATTATTCAAATGATTCTAGTGAAGGTGTGTGGAGTTTAAAAACACAGTGGAGCACTTCCTGTATTACCACATGACATCACAAGGTGGAACAGAGTGTTTTCAGTTTGAAAGAAGAATCAGCTTAAATATGTAGGATTTGTGTGTTAAACATGTGTGAATGAAACAAAACACAACTCCGGGTTTGTTTGTGATGAGGAAACAACATTAGAACAGAGATCAGAGAATGGTGTAATATAGGCCCTTTAATTCACTAACTGTAATGGTTTTTCACCTGTCCCGGTGCAGTGTGGGTTCTTTGGCGCTTCGTCGGAGCGGTCGTGACAGTCGAAGTCTCCGTCACACTCCCACGAGCTCTGGATCAAACAGCGGCCGTTTGCACATCGGAACTCGTTTGCTCCACATGTCGGGTACTCTGAAACAAAGTCATGATGTTAAAACCATAGACTGTGTAAAGAAGTGGACTAAGTGAATGTGACGTCACCCACAGCGTTCAGCTCAGGCCAAATGAAGCTCATCGAGGATAGAGAAGTTATAGGGGCGAATTTGGAGCCGAGTTCAATGTTTGGAATTTCGAGTGCGAGTATCATAGCAACCAAAGAGCCAATCTGTAGTGAGGCAGTTAAAGGTAACGCCCCTTCTGCCTGCACCACTGGTTTAGCAGGTTCAATCATGTAGAGTGGACCAAAACAATGAGGAGTGGGTTCCAGGACATGTTATTGTATTATATGAAAACCAATCTCAAATGAAGTCTTAAAAAATATATAAAACAAACATAAAACCTAAAGTGCATTAAAGCTCTATTTGTGTATTCCGTACCACACTCTGGAGACTCGTCGGAGCCGTCGCTGCAGTCCCGGTCGTGGTCACAGACAAAGTGTTTGGGGATGCACTGCTGATTCTGACACATGAACTCATTACTGTTACACGTGTTGTTGAAAACTGAAAGAAAACATTTAAACACAATTATTTATTATTTAATCATCATCTTTATTTCAAGATGTTTAAAGAGGTAAAAAAAATCTCGAAAATCCTTATGTAGTAATAATAAACTCAAAGTGCCAAATTCAGGCACAAAAGTTATATGAAATACTTTTTTACAAGTAAATAAATGTGTGTGGTCAATAAGTAAATAAACCAGTACTTAATCTACAAAAATACAATTAATGTTGTGGTTTCATTAGCACATATAGCTATTTTTGTACAGTGTCGTGTCTAACTCTCTCTCACCACATCCAGCCTTGACACTCTCGTCGGCTCCATCTGGACAGTCCTTGTCCCCGTCGCACTTCCACCTCTGAGGGATGCACACGTGAGACGAGGGGCAGTGGAACATCTCAGGGCTGCACGTCTTTGTCTCTGTAATACAAAGAGTCACATGTATGTGTAAAACTTTAAAGGGCACATATGACGCTGCTTTCTGATCTGTTATGATGTTGTTTCCTCAGCACAAACAGACCTGGAGTTGTGTTTTGTTTAATTCACCCATGTTTAACACACAAATCCTGCATATGCTCAAAAAGAGTCAATTTGTGTAATATAGGACCTTTAATTAACTTTAGCTCGTAAAATTTTGGTTTTATCCTTGTCCTCCATTCAATTATTTTAAAATATCTTTGACGCAAACAGTTTGTCTGGTTCTATAATTGGATTTCAAGAGCTCTCAGAAGAAAGGAATATAAAATTAATTCTGAGGGATTTAAATGGAAATGGAAAAACAAAACGGTTAGAATCAACTGTTCCATTAATCTGCAGACGCAAATATAAAGCTCATTAGAAAGAAAAGAAAAAAAACATAATGGATTTAGACACTTGTGTAAGATTACAATACGAATGCAATAACATAACGACAGGCAGAAGGATGAAAGTATAAAAAAGTTATTTAAATTTAAACTATACTCCATCAAGTTATCCCAGGATTACATAATTACATTTCCTGACTGATATTGTGTGTTTTGCAGTGGAGGGACACCCATGCCAGATCAACAATGGTGGCTGCAGTAACCTGTGCCTGCTGTTTCCTGGAGGAGAGTTCAAATGCGCCTGTCCCACCAACTTCTACCTGGCTGCAGACAACAAACAGTGTCTCTCCAACTGCACGGCGAGCCAGGTTAGTACAGAACCCTCACTTTTACTTATAAACTTTCTTCCAATCTCTACTACAAATTTGTACTGTATCATTGTGACTTAAAGGTCCTTTACTACGTTGTTTTCTGGTCCACAGTTGAAATCAGACGTTTACATACACTATATAAAAAGACACATAGCTTTTTTCTCACTGTCTGACATGAAATCAGATTAAACTTTTCCTGTTTTGAGTCAGTTAGCGTTATCAAAATTATTTCTATTTGATAAATGCCAGAATAATGAGAGAAGGATTTTTTTTAGACGATTTTTCATGACTTTCTTCAAAATCAGAAGTTTGCAAACATTTCATTAGTATTTGGTTTCATCGCATTTAAACTGTGTGACTTGGGTTAAACATTTTGAATATCCTTCCACAAGCTTTTCACAATAGTTGGCAGGAATTTTGACCCATTCCTCCTGACAGATGTGTAACTGAGTCAGGTTTGTAGCTCAGGGCTGTGGGATGGCCACTCCAAAACATTGACTTTGTTATCCTTAAGCCACTTTGTAACCAGTTTGGCAGCATGCTTCAGGTCATTATCCATTTGGAAGACCCATTTGCGCTCAAGTTTTAACTTCCTGCCTGAGGTCTTGTGATGTTGCTTCAGTATTTCCACATAATGTTCTTTCCTCATGATGCCATATGTTTTGTGAAGTGCACCAGTCCCTCCTGCAGCAAAAAAAACCCCAACCCAAAACATGATGCTGCCACCTTCGTATTTCACAATTGGGATGGTGTTCTCAGGCTTGCAATATGACATCACAAGGTAAAACAGAATGTTTTCAGTTTGAGAGAAGAACTCAGCCTAAATTATGGTGGGGAGAGCGCTCCAATCTCTCATCATCTGTATCCAGACGTTTGCTCAGGGTGTCATTATAAATTCTGAATAATAATAATGAATAATCTGACATCCCAGATAGATTACATAAACAGGTCATATTTAATCTGGAGTGACTCACTGCACTGGCTGCCCTCGTCACTGGCGTCTCCACAGTCGTCGGCGCCGTCACAGACCCAGCGGTTCGGGATACAGCGATGGTTCCCACACTCGAACTGAGAGCCGGAGCAAAACTTATCTACAGAAGAAAAAACGAGCTTAGACCAACAGGCGAACATTTTCAAATCTGAACTAAACACTTTGGAGTCACAATAACAAGTTTTACTACTTTGACACTAATTAAGACTTAAATAATACAAGATAATCCCAGTAAACCCTTGTTAAATAGAATAGTTGTTGCAGCTCATGTCTTTTAATGAACCAAACAGCAGAATGTACCAATAATTAGCCATAAAAGGGACTTATTCACCCTCCATAGCTCAAATCTAATTGTATTATGACAAAAATAAAATCTCCCCACTTTTGAACGATAACTTGATATAGTGATTATTGTGACAGGTCTATGTAGCGGCACAGTCGCTTAGATTTACACAAGTACAACTAAATTAAAATATACAGCATTTTACTTTTACTTTACTCGTCATCGTTGGGGTATCTGCTTTTATTGTCAGCAGTGGGAAAAGTGAGAAAAAATCTTGACTATCTTCACTGAACTTGTGAATGAGCTGACGCTGAATCAACAGGATCATTACCTACTAAATGTTAAAGCAACATCATGTAACTTTCTGAAGGTGGCATGGACTTGCATGATTGCATGGGAACAGAAAGTTAAAACCAAACTTTGGGACATTCTCCATGGAGATAGATACGCTTTATGCCAAAGGAACAACATGTCCATGGAAACAAGCAGGAAGAGGTTATACGCTATATAAATAAAATGTGTCAGGTTTGTGGAGATGCAAGCCCACGCAGAGTAAAAACATGTTCTTTTAAAAAATAAATATGTTTTCAGAGCAATAAAAAGCTCCCAAAAGGGAAATATATATATATATATATATATATATATATATATATATATATATATATATATATATATATATATATATATATATATATCTTTTGCCTAAAAAGTTGCACAGTGGGGCTTTTTAATCAAAGAGAGTAGTGGGTAATTACCACAGACTGTTTATATAAATGGACATAGCTAACATGCTAGCTGACACATTACAATTAGAAAGTGATCATGGGTGTACTTCTGGCTCCAATTCACTTGACATTGAAAAACTGTGTCCTCTCTGTAACTGCTGCTGTCAGACTCATCATTTTGGTCTTAAAATATTCATATTAACCCATTCTTTGTGATCCTGGGTTTTTTTACTTTGCTATTGTGTAAGATATAAACATTAATAGACAAATCAACTGCCTTCTTTCCCCAAGGTCGCTCCCGCTAGTGTTAGCAACAGGTTTGATTGACAATGTTGCTAAGCGCCCACTCCCTGCTAAAGGAAGGGGACATTATCTTCAACAGCCTCACTCCGGATTGGCTCTTTGGTTGCTATGATACTCGTGGTCGGAATTCTACGTATGAAACTGGGCTCCAAATTCACCCTATAACTGCGCTATCCTCGATGAGCTTCTTTTGACTGGAGCTGAACGCTGTGGGTGACGTCACACTCACTTAGTCCACTCCTTTATACAGTCTATGGTAATTCCACTTTAAGGAGTCCTTCACATATTTGATTAAAAGTATTGTGTTGTTTTGTGTTGTATTGTATTGTCATATACTGGTTGTTGACTGACCGCAGTGCGCCTCGTCCGCCCCGTCCTCACAGTCGTGCTCTTTATCGCAGGTCCAGCTCATAGGAATGCATCGGCCGCTGGGACACGCAAAGAACGGAGCTTGGCACTTCACCTTCTCGCTCCCTGAGGTTCACAGAGCAGACATTCAAATTAAAACTTAAGCACAAAGTCAAACGAAACCTGCTCCCAGACGCTCGGCAAACACAGAGAAATGGACGGAAATACGAAACGGCTTTGACTCTCAAACATAAGAATTAACTGGGATTTATTTTTGTCACAGTTTGAGAAAAGACTAAAATGTCTCCATTACTTGTACTGCTACGCTAGTGTAGTCATTGCTAATACCATAACTGTCACTATTATTGCTACAACTACTACTACTGCTACTATTACTATTATTCCTCCTGCAAAATACACACACTGCTTTTACCAAAACATCTACTACTACTACAATGTGTCCAAATTAAGTTACTACTACTACTATGACAACTACTATGTCAACCACTACCACTTATGTAATATTTTAGTTACAATTACTGCTCCTACTAATTAAGTTACAACATCTCCTACTACTATTAATACTACTGCTACTACTACCACTATGTGGTCAACTTAAGTTACTACTGCTGCTACTACTACTGTTGCTACTGCTACTACTGCTACTGCTACTGCTACTACTACTGCTATTACTACTAACACTACTACTACTACCTCTATGTGGTCAGCTTAAGTTACTACTAATGCTACTACTATTTTTGCTACTGCTGATACTGCTACTACTACTGCTACTTTAGAAATTTAATATTCTTAGCCCTGTCTGACTACTGCCATAACTGTTTCAAATACTCCTTCTAAACTACTCAAACAATTAGTGTTACTGTAGCTATCACTACGCATACTCTTTCTATTTCTTCTTTCTAATTTCTCATTCATAAAAATAAAAGTTTGGTGGTTTTGCTCTAAATACCATTTGTGAAACTACTGATACTTTTTATGTACATCTTTATTATCTGAGTCAGTCCAGAGTTTTACATGTCTGAGATACCTGGACAGTTGCGTTCGTCAGAGAAGTCCCCACAGTCATTGGCGCCGTCGCACTGCCAGGAAGGGGCGTAGCAGAGCGTAGTGAACTCACACTTCTGAAAGGTCACGCCCTTCACACCCAGGTGGAAGTAATTGTAGCAGTCGGTGGCAGCTGAGACACAAAACACAGACATATTTAAGTTTACAGCCAAAAAATCCAAGTTTCTGGCAAAATTGCTTCAAACAGAAATGCATTGTTTCATTTATTACTGTTGTGTAAGGTGGTTGCAGTTAATTTTTTTTTTTTTCTTGAATTAAAGGTTTGTCTCATTAAAGATATATTGTCTTAGCAGCTCTAGAGGTCAAAATAAGTCCGCTGTGTACTGTCTGCATCTACTTAAAAAGTCAGTTTTGTGTAATCTGGGACCTTTAAAGTCTAACTTGAGTAACAGAGATTCAGACAGAGCAGTGCCTCCAGTTAGCATCAAATCCCGAGAGAATGTTGATGACGTCAGCTGTAGAAGTATCAATAAACTAAACCAAAAAGTAATAAAATTAAAGCTAACCAGACCATTGCCTTGGCCCCGAGTTGACAGAGTAAAGTAAACTCACTGCAGTTGGTCTCGTCGCTGGCGTCGTCACAGTCGACTTTCTGGTTACATTTACTGGAGTTGGAGATACAGCTTCCGTCTCTGCACTGGAACTGATCAGCCGAGCAAAGAGTGGCTGAGACGGAGGAGCAGTGGAATTAAAACAGAGACAGGAAGTACAAGAGGTTTCATTCAAAACATGAACTGTGCTAGAACTAATACTACAACATTGCAACTTCAAAAATACAGCTTCTACTTCTAACATTACTACTACTACTACTACTAGCAACAGTACTACTTGTACTCACTGTTGCAGAAGAGCTCGTCTGAATTGTCTCCACAGTCGTTGTGGCCGTTGCACCAGGAGCCGTGTCCCACACAGCGACCGTTCACACAGCGGCGGTATCCTTTCTTACACACACGGTTAGCTGCGGACGAGACATGAAAACATCACACTGATTCAAATGTCAACAACAACTGAGGTACTAACAAGAGCTTTTTATACAATCTGGCAACTTTTATTATTTTAATAGTAAATTAACATTGAGACAGTCCTATAGGTATCTAAAACTAACAATACGTTATTGGAGCCCATGTTTTTATTTTATTTTTTATATTGCTAAACTGTAGTAAAAAGAGCTTTGAAAAAAAAAAAGTCAACAAGAATATCAAAGTCATTATATTTGAAATATTTTGAATACTTGTCTCCTTTTTCAGTTATATGGGTTCCTGGCTACTACTACAACTACTACAACTACTATATTAGAGCTACTACTATTACTACTGCTGCTACTGCTACAGTCTTTGCTACTGCTACAGATACTGCTATAGCTGCTACTACTACTAGAGCTACTACTATTACTACTACTACTACTACCACGACTGCCCCTTCTAACATAATAGAAAGGGTATAACGCAGTACTTCTATCCACACTTGAACAGGTCTTAGAGGCACATGCAGAGGTGTATTTGTGTAGTAGTGCGTACCACAGTAGGACTGCTTCTCATCAGACTTGTCTTTGCAGTGAGGCGTGCCGTCACAGGTCCGGACGTACTCGATACAGTCTCCGTTTCCACACTCAAACTCGTCGATGCTGTTACAGGTCGTGTTCAGGGCTGAGACAGAAACACAAACATCACTGGGGTTAGAACGTAGACTGTGTAAATAAGTGGACTGAGTGAGAGTGACATTAGAAGCACAAATATTAAGCCTTTGTGTGAGTCGTGATCATTTTAAAGTACTGATACTACTGGACAGTTTGAGCACCTCAGCATTTAGTCGGCACAAATGAAATAATATTTAATAAAATGTGATTAAATTTTCATTTTAATTTACATGCAGTTAATTAAATGCAATGTTAAGTCACACATGCAGGTAGACACATAAAAGCCCTGAGTATTGTCCTGTTATTTTATCACAAATATCTGGGGGGAATAAAAATAAGCTCCTACTTTGCATCTGCTACAGCTCAAGATCATTCTAAAGCTATTCAGGGAAGGTTTCTGTCCTGAGAGACTTTTTTTCAGATTTAAAAAGTTACAAGTTGCCTTGTCCCATCCCACTCTTAACAATAAAACTGAACATGGATACTCTTAATAAAACAGCACATTTTGTTAACAAGAACATTCTGCTGAAGTGTTAAGTTCCACTGTACTTTACCGATGCAGGTGTTATCCTCTAGGAGCTTCCTGTCTCCACGGCAACTGCAGTTGACCCTTCCATCAGAGGTCAGGAGACACAAGTCCTGACAGCCGCCATTATTCACCCGACACTGAGAGAACTCGCCTGCACAGAGGAGAGGGGTCAAAACTCATGAAACAGTAATTTTATTTGACTTTTGTAAGGCATGTGCAGGGGTGTCGGACTGGGGGGGGGTAAAGAGTACAGTTTACCCAGGGTCCCGTGCAGCGAGGGGCCCCTCACTAACTCTGTAATATGCATTTTCCAATAGACAAAATGTAGTGGGGGCCCCTCCAAGATGATTTTAAGGTAGGGCTCACAATTTGCACCCTTGGGCATGTGTCAGATGTTGATACTTTGCAGTGACATCACGGTGGGGGTTCTGCTTTGATGTCTATGGCAAAATGTTCAGCAGTTACCATGGTGACGATGCACATGACACACATTAGCAAACTCTTTTACTTTTACTTCACTATATTTGAGAGCAGTATCTGTACTTTCTACTCCACTACATTTTTGAACAGGACTGAAAAGTAAAAATTACTTTTCAGATGATTTGAGGGAGTATTTTTACCATGTTTGTGGAAACATCATGACTAAAGTTTTTGACTTCAAGCTTCGGCTTTGAGAAAAACAAAAAGAAATACACAAAATTCATGAGAAAAATGAAAAAAAAACTGATTCGTAATGCTGCTGCTGACCAAAATATGTCTCATTTTGAATCTTTATCTCTACATTTACACTTTAACAAATTAACAATTGCGTGATGTAGTTTTACTTTTTAATCGTCAAGTACATTTTTAAACGGGTAAGTAACAAAATTCAGTACTTCATCCACCACTGGTCAGTTCTTTCTGGTCAGGCTGTGTTAAAACAAAAGCTCAGATTAAAAAGTCTAACTTGAGTAACAGAGCTTCAGGCACAACAATACTTATAGTTAGCTCCACCCCCCCAGGGAATGTTGATGCCATCAGCTGCAAAGTATCAATATTGATAAACAGAGAGATGGAGCCTCAAACATCAGTTCATTCATATTTTTGAGTCAGAGCCAGAACGGTGCGTGTGGAATTTCCAGATGTCACTTCATTAGCAGCTCCACTGGGCCTGAACAACACCAGCGCTTTGTTATGTTCCATTAGGGAGAGATAAAACATAAAGTGAATTAGAACTCCACTTTTTCAGACCGTGGACCATCACAATCAATCGCTTTTTCTTAAACTCTTTACAATGCGTTTAAAGGTCCTATATCACACAAAATGGACTCTTCTGAGGTTTAAGCCATGTTTTAAGGCTGTTAAATCATCAAAAACAGCCCTGGAATTGTGTTTTGTTTCATTCACACGTTTGAGTAACACTTTATTATCAGTCTGTCACATCTCCAAAGCTCAAAATGCTCTGTTCCACCTTGTGATGTCATGAAGTGGTATTTTTCAAGTTGGCATCTATGTTTTACCTTTTGTTCAGAAACGATTGGCAATTCCAGAGCTGAAATGATCCAAATGATTCCAGTGAAGGTGTATGGAGTTTAAAAACACAGTGGAGCCCTTCCTGTATTACAACATGATGACATCACAAGGTGGAACAGAGTGTTTTCTGTTTGAGAGAAGAACTCAGCCTAAATATGTAGGATTTGTGTGTTAAACATGTGAGTGAAACAAAACACAACTCCAGGTCTGTTTGTGCTGAAGAAACAACATTAGAAAAGATCAGAAAACAGTGTAATACGGCCCCTTTAATTACATTGTAAAAAGAGAAAAAAAATGTATTGTTTCTCTCACTATAGACCACATTCTAAAATACCAAATGAAAACCAATTATTTTAAATTACCAAAGAACAGAACATGCAGGAAAGATGGCGAGCTATTCTTCCTCTTCAATTATGTGCAGCTAACAAGTGTTTAATTGGAGAAAAAGAGAGCGGGGCAGCGGTTGCCTGGGATACAGAATACACACGTCTAGAGTTTTCAAATGGGTGTGATTGACAGGTGGAGTAGCCAATCAGGGACATGCACAGCCCATCCGTATAGACAAATATGGCTGCTTATGAAGAGGAAAAAAGAAAGGAAACTATATCATAAGGGATTGAAAAACATCACAGATTTCTAGAGAGAAGCTTATAACTTTGTAAATCTGGGGCAAGGGAAATGTGATTTTGTTCAAACTAGTGGGTGACCAATGAGCCCCTTGTTTGGTTCTGGCTCGATATCCCTCTGTATAAAACATATAGAGAAATGTCGTTCTGGATTTGCCAGGTCAGTGCAAAGGTTGAGGGTTGGGACGGGCAGTGGTGGAAGTGGAATAGTTTAGATTTAAGATAAACCTAAAATATGTTACTAATCTACAATCCATATAAAGATATCAGAGGTTTAGAAGTCAAACTGACACTGCTCTGCTCAGGCAGCATTCAAACACTTTTCACTTCATTATGTCATTATGTCCTCAAGGCGCATCATAAATTTACATTATAAATTATAATATTTACAAAGTTCCTGATCACAGCGTTTAATGTGGGAACAAACAGCAAACTGGCACTAGTCCAACAGGAGACTTTTAATAAAATACAAAGTGCATCAGTATGTGGAGTTAATATGATTAACTCAGGAGCAGGACCAAGCCTCAGCCTCCTCCTGCTCCTCTCCATCGAACCACCGCTCACCTCAACCACACCTCTAATTACCCAGAAGCCCTATTTTTACAAGCCTATCCCGGCAACACCACACCTTTAATTACCCAGAAGCCCTATCACCCTCTGCCAAACACGTCTGTCTCCGCTCTCTCGACCCCTCCCTGTGTCGACTGTTCATCTCTCAGCCTGAAGACCTCACCATCTTCAAAGAGAGGGAGGGTCCTGAATCGGCTGGGCTAACCTCCTGACACAGAGCCCTTATCCTTGCGTCTCTCCCCAGCCTCCACATCTATCCATATCATAAATAAATATCTTTATCGTGGTCCTTGCTACTGAAACGCAATGTGACGCTTCTTGAATTTAATGTAACTGCACCACAAGGGGGCAGTATGGGCTGGTGAGCAGTAAATAGAGTTACTGCTTCTGTATGTTCTGTTGTGACCATATCTGACCTTAGCTCCTCTCCAGACTTTCAAAAGCAGGACACAGTCTTAAGAGGCTCTTGATGTTATATTGCTCCTCATAGTTTGAATAGAGAAAAAAAATTATTTGGTCTGAGGCATAAACGGTTTTAATTAGTTACATAAGACATTAACCTTAATAACTGGTTCAAGACTAAACCAGAGAGAAGGACGCCACCTGCCTTATTAAAACACAGCCATTTGTACAGTGAAAATACTGATCAGGGCCACACAATATGAGAAAAAGATGCAATATTCTTATTAACTTTAAGTTTTTTTGGGTTTTTTTGCGATCATGAAAGTACTGCAATATTTGAATTGACTTTTTACCTCTACAAGTTCAGTTAAATAAAAAAAATCAGTTGATGGCCCATTTTATCCATAATATTCTCTGTTATAGTTATAATTATTCATATCTATAACAACGTTAATCATTATCGTGATATAATCGTTAGTCGCAATTATTTTAGCCATGATAATCGTCACGCAAAATTTCTATATCATCCCTGCTCTGTTCCACCTTGTGATGTTATGTGGAGGTAAAAGGAGCTGTCTCTTGTCTTACATTGTATTTGTTTTGTTTTTGTCTTTTGTAAAATGGAGAACTTAGTGTTGCGATATTGATTATTGCATCAGCCAATACTGCGATATATTGCACTCACAGCTGTTGGTGTCATTGGCGACGGCGATGATTCCCATCGGCTGTTGTGGGATGTCGGCTCTCAGCACCTTCATCTCCGCTCCTGTGTATTTATCGGCTCTCAGCACCGCCCTGCGCACCCAGTCAGTCCAGAAGAGGTAGTCCCCGTACACCGCCAGCCCGAACGGGTGCACCGGCTCGTTCTTCAACACCACCTGCAGGGGGCGACACAAAGCCAGAGAGATACTGTGATGTGATGTAACGTGTGTGCAAGTACTAATACTAAGATCAATATAAACCAGAACACTTAAAGCAGACCTATTGTGCTTTTGTCACTCTATAGTTATAATCTTTGACACTGTGGATCATTATGTTATAATGTGCACATTTTACATCACAATATTCATCTGAAGCGACTTAATAAATGAAACAAGTCTGCTAATTTACATGTAAGAAAACTGCGGTGTACAATGGGAGCTGACGTCGCCGTAAATGTCATCACAACAAAAAGTAATGGAGCTTTGGGCGCCCCCTATGGACAGCTGCACATCACACTAGCAAGAAGCGTTTATTTTATTTTTTTATTTGTACCAAAATGACTACGTGACACTGCTGAATCCTACGAGTATCACCAATTAAGAAAATAAAACTGGAGAAGGAAGTGTGTACGTCACAGTGGGCGTGTCACAGTGGGCGTGTCACAGTGGGCGTGTCACAGTGGGCGTGTCACAGTGGGCGTGTACTGGTGGTGGAGAAAATGTGAATCAATTGGCAAAATGACATCTTGAAAATAAGCAATTAAATATTACTCAAACATGAATCACTCCAAATACAACAGAGTGTGAATGAGAAGGAAACAACTGTAATATGTAAAGCGTTTTGAGTGCCTTGAAGGTAGAAAAGCGCTATAGAAAAATGTGACCATTTACCATTTACCATAATATGCTTAAAAGCTCTGAAAAGTCAATTTTGCAGAATAGGTCTGATTTATTAAATATCCTTGAAAGTTATTTTCTTTTGAAAGATTTTTGGTGCAAACAAACTGCAGGGGGCAGCACAACTATAAAAAAAAATTGTTTAACACTTTATACCCTAAAAGTCTCTGTACCTGATTTTTACCATCTTAAAAATGTGAAAAACAGAACTAGTTCATTTTAAACAGTTTGCAGTGGTCCAAAGTCATTCCTCACTTTATGCATTCAGAACATCTTTAATGATTCACCATGATGACTTTATAAGCACTTCTCACAACTCTCAGAAACCAGAGTGGAGTTTTGCCATCACGGTAATGCTATCAATATCTAGCACTTCCTAATGCGCACTTCCTGATTATGGGACAATAAAACGTATAAAGCTTTATAATTAGATGCCGACAGCACTCAGAGGACATAATTTGAGCTCAAGAGCTGCTACAGTACATTCTGACATTTTGTTTGGGCTGACCTGCTGCCTAAAGAGCACACATTAAAGTTAATTTGAATTTGAACTTTGAACTTTAGTGCCAAAAGATAACTGCAGAAAACGTGACTACACAGCTTCATTATAAGTTTATAGTCAAAATGGCTGTGGGTGAGTTTGTAGTATATTAAAATTTGGGGAAAATAATCCAAATTGGTCCTACATATTGGCCTAAAAATATGTTCATCAGCCTCTGGGTTTTCTGGATTCCAAACAATCGGTATCGGCATCATCCATGAAAAACCCCATGTCGCTCGATCTCTAGACCAAAGGGCGTGTCCTCACATAGCGTCTGCTGCCGTCGTACTCGCAGCGTTCGATCTTGTCCAGTGTGGCGTCAGAGAAGTAGAGTTTCTCAGCTCGGTGATCAATGGCGAGTCCGTTGGGAGTCCGGACGTCTGAGCCGATGATGATGATGACGTTTCCTCCGTTCAGAGTGGCTCTCATGATACTGGGGTACTGCTCGTTCCAGTTGGTCCAGAACATCAGGCTGTGGGACAGAGCAGGGGGTTTAGTACTACTAATATGACATGAGTTAAACCTGTCACCTCCAGCACTCATCCAGTACAACTACTACTACCACTACCACCGCTACTACTGCTACTACTACTACTGTTATAATTACTACTACTACTAACATCACTTGAGTTAAACTTGTCTCACACATGGCACTAATGCAGTACTACTACTACTACCACTAGAACTATTACTACTACTACTATTACTGCTAATACTGCTACGACTACTACTACTACTAGTACTACTACAGTTACTACTACTACTACTACTACTACTACTACTAACATCACTTGAGTTAAATCTGTCTCACCTCTGGTACTCATCCAGTACTACAAATACCACTACAACTACAACTACTACTACTACTACTACTACTACAACTACTACTAACATAACACTACCACTCCTCCTACTACTACTACCATCTCTTGAGTTCAACGTGTCTCACCCCTGGTACTCGTCCACTACTACCACTACCACTACTCCTACTACTCCTACTTCTACTACTACTACTGTTACTATTACTACTACTACTAACACTACCACTCCTACCACTCCTACTTCCTCTCTTGTGTCCATCTTGTCTCACCCCTGACACTCGTCCAGCACAAAGGCTCTGGGGTGGTCATCTCCGGACATGCTGACCACAGTCTGCCGGTCCACTGCGCCCCAGCGGCTCTGCTCCACCGTGTGCCGTGTGATGGTGGAGGTGGTGTAGCTGGTCCAGTACAACATGTCCAGACCCCGATGGTACGCCAGGCCCTCCACTGAGCCCACATCTGTACAAACAGAGCAGAGGGGTGAATACTGAGGAACGCACAAGAAATACTATATATGTGTTTGTAGAAGGAGGCAAAATGGACACGAACATGAAAAAAAAAAATCAGATACACACTATTTACTTTTGTATGGCAGAGTTTTCAAATATTTTTCCATTCCTATTTCATAAAAAACATTTAACTTCATATTCTACAGCTTTTGAGTAGCATTTGAGTACTGCTACTACTACTGATAATAGCACTACAAACACTACCACTGATCAGGCTTGTAAACAGAAATTTGCAGATCCGGGTCCCTCCTCTAATATAAATGAATAGGAAGAGGGTCCAGCTCTGGGCCCCTAAGAGATGGGACAAAAGACCTCTTCGTCCCCCCACCATTGACCTCCTGATGATAATACCACTACTAATACTAATACCAGTGATGAAAGAAGTGCTCAATTTTAGTAAGTAAAAGTATAGATACCGGTGCAAAAATTACTCAGATAAAAGTAAAAGTATCACTTGAGTAAAAGTATTAAAGCACCTGTTTAAAAATGTGCTTAAAGAGTAAAAATTACAAGTGTTTTGTGCAGATTTTGAGGTTTTATAAAGCTTCAAATTTAGTGATTTTGATAAAGATTTGAACTGAGTTTTGTTCAACCAACCACCTCTACTACTACTACTACTACTACTACTACTACTACTACTACTACTACTACTACTACTACTACTACTACTACTACTACTACTACTACTACTACTGTGGCTGCAAAAACTACTACTAGTGCATTGCTAATTGTTTGAATTTATGTAAAACCATCAGTGAATGAAATATTGTTAAAAATGAAAGTTACACACTGTACCTTTAACAAACACATTTTTGCTTGATTGTTTGACTCTAAGTATGAAGTACAAAAGAGTAAATACACCAATTTCAAAAAAATAAAAGGTAAAATGGTGATCTAAATATGTCATGTGTTAGCAGTAAGGATGGGACAATAAACAATAACATATAATATCATTTATCGTGATAAAAGGGTCGACAATAATCGTTTGTGGGATATTTTATATAATCACGATAATCAGCCACAAAGATAATCGCCATAACAAAGGGGTCAGTTTGTTGGGTCCCCAGGGTCTTAGGGGCCCAGAATTGGACCCTAACAATATTCTCTGGTAAAGATATAATTATTCATATCCATAACAACTTTAATCGTGATATTATCGTTAATCACAATTATTTTAGCCATGAAATCGTCACACAAAATTTCATGCCATGCCTAGTTAACAGTTAATACCAAATATAAGTGCAATCTTTAATTTCATGTATGACAATGAAATGTTGCATACTGCAGCTTTAAATCCACTTATCAAGGCTTTATTAATGAACCATCCATCACCTCTGCTCTGAAGTTCCTGTTATTGCTGTTATTGCCGTGTTTACACTGGAGAGTGGAGCCGGGCCTGAGTGGGGTCCTCTCTGTGTACTCTCTGCGTCCTGTTCATAATATCAGTGATGAAGGGATTTACAGCTCTTGAACTCTGCTCGTTATACTGCCCCTTGTGTATTTTTATTACAATTATCTGCAGTTTGTGACAACAGCGTGTACTCCCAGCGCACACTATCTCTCCTCCTTATGAAGTTCTATTTGTCCACACACTCCATATCTTTTAATGTTTGGTTTTAGAGCGATAATGAATGCAGAAGTACTCCAGTTCAACACCCCCTTCACAGAGACATGTTTGATCTCATGGGGCTATTAATACATAAATACATTGAAGAGTTAAAGTGAAAGTATTCCCGCAGAGTAATATATGGCAGATAAAAGTACAAGCTCTACTGTTGCCTAGGAGGAGGCCCCGGGGAAGACACAGGACTCACTAGAGGGACTATGTCTCTCAGCTGGCCTGGGAACGCATTGGGGTCCCACAGGAAGAGGTGGAGTAAGTGTCTGGGGTGAGGGAAGTCTGTGAGTTCCTGCTTAGACTGCTGCCCCCGCGACACGGTCCCGGATAAGCCCAAGAAAACGGATGATGGCACTGTTGCTCAGTGGTGGAAGAAGTACTCAATTTTCTTACTTGAGTAAAACTACGGATACCAGAGCAAAAAGTAAAAGAATCATATGAAAAAATTGAAATTGAAAATGCACAGATATAGAGTATAAAGTAAAAGTACTTAGTGCAGATTTTGAGTCTAATAAAGCTTCAAATGGAGTGATTTAGATATAGATTTGAGCTCAAACAAAAACGACTGAATCTATTGTTTTTTTCTCTTTTTATTTGTATATTTTTGTTTTGTTCAAATTATGAACATGTCAAAAATAAACCCTCAGCATTTTCAGCAGGTCTCACACAATAATAAAAATACTTTTCAGTCCAGTTCAAAAATGTAGTGGAGTATAAAGTACAGATACTGCTCTCAAATGTACTGAAGTAAAAAGTATCCACATTAAAATGTAATAAAGTAAATTATAGATACCTAAAATTATACTTAGGTACAGTAGCTACATTCCACCACTGTGTATAATGTTCCACAATATGACATAAAACTTAAAACAATCACCATGGAGACAAGCAGGTGAGTCCACCAAATGTTTACCACTGCTACTACTACTACTACTAATACTGCTATTACCACCACTACAACTACTACTGCCACCACCACCACTACTACTACTATTAGAATGGGACTGCAATGGTTCAATAAAGAATATTGTTTGACCTAAAGTAAATCAACTAATTTAATTAATCGATACTACTCGTACAACCAACAATACCACCACTACTACTACTACTAGTACTGCTACTTCTATTGCTACTAGTGCCACTACTACTGCTGCCACTACTACTACTGCTACTACTACATATACTTCACTTAAATGTACTGAAATCCAAAGTATCTAGTTACTTTCACCCAGCTAGCGATGACATTACAAAGGGGAAAGACTGTGTTCTGTCTTTCGTAGCCCCGCCCCATGAGCACACGTCAGCCAATCACGCAGCAGCTTCAGTCATGAGTCCAGAGTTCAGCGTAGTTTCTGTCTTTCTCTCCCTCCCTCTTTTTCTCTCGGCTTCTCATTACATTTATGTCTTTAAACCTATTACAATTCTCTCCACATTTTTCTCTCTTCTGTGTGTTTTCTGGAGGCTGGAGCGTGTGGATCATGAATGGGTTTGATTGAGGAACAGTGAGGAGTCGTCGGCTGCTTTGAGGTAAAAAAAAATCTTAGAGTTGTGTCTATTTAGCTGGAGTCAGTGATTTTTTATGGTGAAATCAGTGGACATTCTCTTAGCTGGGCCAGTAGTGATTGCACTGAGTGAAAAGTCTAAGTCTGCAGGTTCACATGGTTGGGAAATGTCGTTGATCAGATTTTTGTATTATATTGGCAAAAATTTACATTACAACGTGTATATATTTAAAACCACAGTATGTAACAGTTTGGCCAAAAACAGATTCACACTAAAGTAGTTTTTTCTGTTTATTGTACTGATACTGCTCTCAAATGTTGTGAAATAAAAGTAAAAAGTATTCACGTGAAAATCTACTTAAGTACGAATACCTGGATACCTTATATTGGCAAGAATAATTGATCACAACGTGTATATTTTTTTATTTTAGTTTTATGATGATTATTTGTGATTATTTCTGTTTTAATTTGTCTGATTTTAACATCTTTCTTTTTCTGTAAAGCACTTTAAATGACTTTGTGTACCAACTGTGCTATAGACATAAAATTGCCTTGCTGTGCCTATATTTAAAGCCCCAGTATGTAGCATTCTGGCCGAAAAACAGACACAAACAAAAGCTTTTTTTTTTTACAATTAGATTTTGGTTATTCCACTGAAAAGCTCAAAAAACATGCGTCCTTACTCTGAGCGGGCTTGCATCTCCACAAACCTGACTCTTATTTGGCTTAAACGAGGGTCTCCACCTGCTGTTTCCATGGAAATGTTGTTCCTTAGGCTATTCTCTTCTACTGTAAGGCATAGGATAAATAGCATAGCATAAAATCTATGTCTATGGGGAATGTTCCAAAGTATGGTTTTAACTTTCTGTTTCCATGGAATCGGGCAGTTGACGTGCCACCGCCAGAGAGTTACATACTGTAGCTTTAATTGCTCTGTAAATAGGTTTTATTGTGACGTATATTTAATGAGGGCTGCTTTTTGTGCCTCCTATTCATCTATCACAGTTTTGATTAATTTTTAGTATATTTCCTGATTTTGAATAATTATTTTTTAAGACAAAAATAGTAAAATATCTTCCTCCTAAGTCTGAAATCTGCTCCAGACCACATGCTTTTACAGACAGAGGATTGGCTCTTCAGTCTGTCACATCTCCAAAGCTCAAAATGCTCTGTTCCACCTTGTGATGTCATGAAGTGGTAGTTTTCAAGTTAACAGCTCCTTTTACCTTTAGTTCAGTAGAGATTGACAATTCAAGGGCTGAAATCTTCCAAATGATTCTAGTGAAGGTGTGTGGAGTTTAAAGACACAGTGGAGCACTTCCTGTTTTACCACCTAATGACATCACAAGGTGGAACAGAGTGTTTTCTGTTTGAGAGAAGAACTCACCCTAAATATGCAGGTCTGTGTGTTAACCATGTGTGAATGAAACAAAACACAACTCCAGGTCTGTTTGTGATGAGGAAACAACATTAGAACAGATTAGAGAATAGTGTAACATGGGCCCTTTAATACAAAATTGTACTAATATTTGTTTCAAAAGTGTTAAGTATTTTGCTATTTTGAAAAGCTATTCACTTTAATACTGTTCTGTTCATCGTGCAGACAATGTTTACCATGTTAAATCTTCTTAATATTAACATCAAACAGGTCATGCCATTGTAAAACCAAACACTTATTTCATCCAAACTTCTGTATAATGACTACTTCATATTTGTACTTGCATAATATTTGTTTCTCAGAAAAAAATCTGCTTCTATTAATGTTTAACACAAATATTATCATTTATATTTATACTGCATTCACACTTGAACACACAGAGCCTCAAAAACTGGGACTAAACTAGAACTAAACCCATAACTAAACCTGGACTAGGCTAGGATTAGAACTCGACCAAACCCAAATGTACATTAGGATTAACGCAGGATCAAACCAGGATTAAAGCAGGACCAAACTAGGATCAAACCACGACCAAACCTAAGTCTACATCATGATTAAGCCAGGATCAAACATGGAGCAAACCAGGACCAAACCAGGTCTAAACCAGGACCAAACAAGGTCTAAACCAGGACCAGACCAGGACCAAGCCCAGACCAAACCAGATCAAAACCAGAACTAAACCAAGACCAAACCAGATCTAAACCAGGACCAAACCCCCCAGTAGAGGTACATTATGACTATGGCTTGTGTGAATCTGTGCAGGCATTTCCGTGTGGACTGTTTGACCTTTGACTCGTCACTGAGGCTGGTGTTATCTGCACATTTACAACACTGAACACGCGGCTCTATTGTTTTATCTGTTTACAGTAGCAAATGAAGCAGCGGGACTGAAACATTTAAACTGCATCTAATCCACTTTAAATAACATTCAAATGGGGCCGTGTACAGATAAAGTAAACAATATGAGAAAGGTGAACTTTAAAGGTGCTGTACTGGATTTTTACTGCAGATTTGTAACAACTGGCTCTGTGCACAACACCAGCCAACCTTCAGATGAGTGGACAAAACGCTCTACCAACTGAGTTATATAATAAAATACATTAAACAGATTTAGCATGTGACTACACTGCAATAAAATGACCCACTGCAATGTAAAATACCAAAGTAAATGTGTCCAAAAGCATTAAAATAAAACCCTTAAACACCAAATAGAACGTTTAACAGAAGCTGCAGCAATCTTAACTCTTACAGACCATCCTAAAATGCCTCTCCCATCTTTGTCTCTAAGATATTGTTCTTATCTCTACACAAACGCTCACCACACACTGACCCTAACTGCTCTTTTTTTCTACCCGCAGTCGCAGCATGACCTCCCCACCCCTCTCACTCCTCTGTGGGTAAAATGCACCACTGGAACTCCACCTCTCCAGATGGGAACAGCAGCCACTCTGGTCTGGGGGAGGTGGAGCGAGTCTTGGTCCCTATTTTGGACGCCTTCATATTGACTTTGGGTATTTGCGGACACAGCATGGTGATAGTGATCCTGTGTGGAAGGCGAAGGCGTGGACCACCTGGATCCTCTCCCCAGAATTCAGTCACCGGGACTGGGACGGACATCTTGCTGCTGGCCCTTAGCGCTGCAGATCTCTTGCTCCTCTCCGTGCTTCCATTTCACACTGCAGCGACCGCTCTTCAACACTGGCCCTTCGGAGATGTTATGTGCAGACTGGTTGGGTTTCTTGGATCAGCTTGCACCTCTGCTTCTGTATTTACGCTAGCCGCTTTAGCCGTTTCACGCTATCTAACTGTCGTCAAGCCAGCGAAAGCGTATTTCCTACTTTCTCCAAAGCGCGTAACTTTGGTAGCATGTCTTCTGTGGATTCCTGCTTGTGGATTAGCCATACCGCAGCTGATATTCAGATATGTAGGCACTCCCAAAAGCACTCCAGATGGGCTTGTTTGCTTTTCCTTCTTATCCCATAAAGGACAAATGATCTACGGGCTAGTTCATTTTGTCGTAGCATTTTTACTACCACTGTTTACGATTGCAGTAGCGTATAGCGGTATCTATATGTTCCTATGGGTTACGAGACATCAAACGAGAGCTCCACAAGTTGAACGCTATCAGAGTAAAGTAACCCAAACGTCAGCCATGTTGGTGCTGGCATTCACGGTTTGCTGGTTGCCTTCCTACGGACTAACGCTAGCACTCGTAGCAGATGAGGCGTCAGGAGCTACTGGGACGTCACCGCGATATGGACCGTTTAGCGTGTTCGCGAGACTCATGGCCACCTCCTCAACTGTAGTTAACCCCATTTTATATGTGCTTATGTCTCAAAAGTTCAGAGAGGACTTGGTGAAACTGTTCAAGAAGAAAGGACCGGAGGACAATGGAGTGGTTTCTATGCCTACGACATGACAACATTTATGCTAGCTCTAGTGGTTAAGTATAATGTCACCTCCGGGTTCATCAGCTGACACATCTCACATTAAAAAAGATTGCAGTCGTTAAAAGTTAACAAGGTTAAAATTATGGCTCTATGGTTATAACTGAAAGAAAGTATATGAGGGAGGTTGAGAAAATAAGCTAGGCTACGCTAAGCTAGCGGTGATGATCCTATGTCATGCTATCTTATGAATATATTTACATATTTAATACAGTTTATGGTTAAACATAGACTTATGAAAGTGAACTGTGTCTTGTTTGATGAATAAGGAACAAAAACAAAGCTGGAAATCAGATGTGAAGTTTCTGGTTGGACCCGGAAGTGACATCATCATGAATTTGATGATGTCATAATTTCAGATGGAGGGCAGGGGTCTGGACATCACTATGGGAGATTTGCTGTTTTTGGAAGAAATGTCCAAATATTAAGATGAAGCTTATCGTTATTTGATACGATATTGCCAAATCAGTCTTAAACTCAAAATAATCACATATTTGGCATTGATTATTGGCTCCACTTTATGAAGCTCTTATGAGAAATTTCACTTTTGTTTATTTACATTGACAGAGAAGATGATGAACTTTTAGTTTTTGTATCATGTGAATAAGCCCAGTAATTACAGATATTAACCATAATCCAGGGCTGTTTCTGAATGTCTCTCTCAGCCCCTCACCCCTCGTTCACTCCACAGCCCTCACTCTTTAGTGGACTCTATAGAGGCTCGTTCACAGAGATTCAGACGTGCAGCTCACTACTTTCAGGTCATGTGACCTTGGGTCTGATAAAAGTTGAATTGTGTCATAAATAATGATCAGATTGGACTGGCACAAGTCTTTATGGACTAATAATAATCACACAAGTTTATGTCAAGATGGATCTCACGTAAACAGATTTTTTTTTTTAAATGAGATGTGGAAATTCTCCCTCTGTTCACAGTTCAAGCTAAGATAAGCAGCTAACGGTAGCAACGTTACACATCAACGGTTTATTTAATAGTGTTTTATTCATAATCAGGATCAACAGTGAGATGAACCAGAGCTTCTCTTTGCTTCATTCAGTCGTGTTGTGTCCACTTAAAGACCTGTCTCTGTCCACTGATGTTTTTCCAATGCATTTTTCACCAATTGGACATTCAAACAGCACAAACAGCAAAACAGTGCCTTAACCAGGGGAATAGTGTGCACATTCAGACACAGTTCAGGTCAACACATCTGAAATCTGACAGGTAAACAGCAAATTCCACCATAGAATTCTGCCCTGTCTCCAGCTCAATGTTAAACTAAAGAGATTCTGTTGTGATATAATGTGAACACAGTCTGTTGGCCGGAGTTCTCCCAGAACAATATGAGGCGTTTACAGTATATCCTGAACGGGAGGGAATACAAAGGCTGCGTTCACACTGCAGCATGTGTCCAAATTCAGATTTTTTATTTGTATCCGATTTTTTTATGTAATTGTTTACGTTACAACAAAATGTGACTGCTATGTAACTATAATGTGACCTGCATGTGCACAACAGAACACAACAGAACACAGCAGAACACAACAGAACACAACAGAACACAGAGGAACACAGCAGAACACAGAAGAACACAACAGAACACATAAGAACACAGCAGAACACAGAGGAACACAACAGAACACAGAGGAACACAACAGAACACAGAGGAACACACCAGAACACAGAGGAACACAACAGAACACAGAGGAACACAACAGAACACAGAGGAACACAACAGAACACGGAGGGACACAACAGAACACGGAGGAACACAGCAGAACACAGAGGAACACAGCAGAACATGACAAAACAGAACACAGCAGAACATGACAGATAACAGCAAAACACAGAACACAACAGAACACAGCAGAACACAGAACACAGCAGAACATGACACAAAAGAACACAGCAGAACATGACAGAACACAGCAAAACACAGAACACAACAGAACACGACACAAAAGAACACAGAGGAACACAGCAGAACGTAACAGAACACAACACAAAAGAACACAGCAGAACACAAAAGAACACAGCAAAACACAGAACACAACAGAACAAAACAGCACACAACAAAACACTGCAGAACACAATGTCACATCAGTGCATCATGTTTGTGGAAGTAAACATGGTCCCAATTCATCTCAGTCCTGACTCATTTGTGGCTGTTTCAAGTTATTTTGGCAATCAGAGCCAATATTTACTTAATCAAGTCATTTTGCGAAGCATATCAAGAAGGAAGAGGGTAAGGATTTAGGTTCTGGCAGTCTGTGGGGAACTTTCTGCCACTTCCATTTGGAGGAGCATGTGGATGAGGAGTCGGAGCCGTGGGACACTGATGTGAGCTGCTTCACTCGCACAGACTTTCAAAATTACTTTAGGATGAGCAGGAGAACATGTGCCTCACCAAAACACGATTTTAATGTGGACTATCGATTCAGATTCATGACACATACAAATGAGGCCTGCGTCAGATTTGAGCTGTTCACACTGACATGTAAAAATCACACACTGGTCACATATGGGTAAAACAATCAGATTTGGCCTGAAGCGTGAACGTAGCCAGAGATACGGTTTTACAATCAGTTATGATGATTTTAAAGATCAACACAACTATCATTAAGAACAAAATCAAACTCTCATCTCAGATTAACAGGGTTTACTGTTTCGTTCATTGATTCTGCGGAAATGTGTAATATTTCTCCGCCCCCTATGCTACTCTTTTTATTCTTTGTTTTTACTTGTAAACCACCACTTTGATGACGACAGACCATGCCTTTCTCTGATTGGCTAATCCACCTGTCAGTCAGTCCCACTTGAGCTCTGGGAGATAAGACATGCACATTGCTCTGATTTGGTTACACTGTTAATCCCGCCTTGGAATTACATCCAAAGCAAGCAAAACCAGACTGGATTTCTACCATCTATCATTTCTATCGTTGGGTCAGGCCAGGCTATGAACATTAGGCCTTAGATCCCCATATTGATTTGCATGGGCCCTGTGTCTGTTTACAGCTATTAGAGGTTTTCAGATTATAAAATGAGATTATGTCATACTCGCAGATGGAGGGAAGAGCCAGCTTTCCCTATTGATTACATTGTACTTTGCCATGAAATATCTACAAGATAAATTCACAAATGTTTCATCTGCTTATTTCTTTCAGTGACTATAGACCCATTAACTTCTTGTATTACACCAACAAGACAAACAGCATTTTAACAATATTCATTTTAGCTGCCCCTCCATCTGTATTAAACGTTACTGGCCTATAGAATGTTATGTCATTTGAAACCCAGAAATAGAAGCAATTTAACATGACATGACCTTAAACACTGAGTTTCTAGGAAAGCGCCATTACAGCCCAGGATCTGAGATTTCCTTGTAAAACAGGTTCAAAGTAAAGAGTGAGGTGAACATTAACAGAGCACATGTGTTTTGTTATGAGGAGATGAGGCTGTCCCTTCCCGGTCGTCTTTATATTGGACTTTTATATTGGACTTTTATATCATTGGGATAAACAACCTGATACAAAATGGGATCTTATAAATGTAACGTAAAAGCAGAGGTAAAACTTTAAACAAGTTCAGGAGAGCTCTGAATTAAGTCAATCAAGAATGAATCTAAAACACCAGGCCAGCAAAATGAACTGCATTCCTGTTCAATGAAGGATTGTATTTCCTCATAGAAATGGCCCTTTTAACTCTCCTCTCAAATAATTTCATTTACTTTGGCTAAGATCTGTACCTCACTATGTTCAAAAGAGTGGTTAGTGCTTTTGAGATGGAGATGGACAGCAGATTGGGGTCCTGAGCTGCTCCTGCGATGGTGTGGGTACATTCTCTTATGGAGCGGCTGTTTTTTTTCTTCTCAGATATAACGCTCACTGCAGTCTTCACTACACTGAACGGAGTAGACCACATTGCTTTGTTTGTGGCTCGTGGAATGAGGGCCTTGGACATAATTTATCTCCTATTTATAACTCCATCCTCAGACGTAAATCTAAACAAGGAAAACAAGAGGTCTAGCCAGTATGCTAATAGGTGTGAGAGCACCCATTAGGGCCCTGAACGATTATGCTAAATATGACTCAGGGACAATTCACAATTAGTGTAGCTCATTAGACCGAGCCTACAAACAAAAACTGTAAACAACTGTTGTGTTAGCTTCAGTGCAGTTAGCTCCTTGCTTCAGACAAATATAAGGCGGCGTCTACTTATAATCTGACCAGAACTGAAGAAGCAGCTTGGATGAGCAGGCAAACATCTTCAATTTAAAACTTTTGTCCAGTTACAGACTTATTTTTTTTGTTATGCTAAATAAAAAAATAAAAAAAATCTTGACAAGAATTATGACCAAAAGTGTAGATAGAACTAAGTAACCTTTGGTCGAGGGTCCATCACCTGCTTGTCTCCATGGAGATGTTATAGCTATGCCTGGAATTTTCCACACTAGAGCATTAAATATCATGCTAAAATGACTATGAAAAACACAAAAGCTTACGGTGAGCCGGTTCGCCTCTGCACTGATCTGACTTGTAACATAGTCTGGGGCAATCTGGAACTGCTTGCCTCGAAGGAGTTAGAAAAGCTTAATGCTATAAAAGTACTGAGCAATTTTATTTTATCATTTATTTTGTTTGGTTTTAGTTTGCAAAATGTCATGCTAAAAGGGTGAAAATACAAAGATGGTGTCGGTGTTTTACATTCAAACTTATAACTGAAGCGGTGCCAGTCTGAGTCAGGTTGTGGCTGATGCTGCATTTGTGTCTCATCTTTTTTTAACCAAGGTTTTTTCTCCTGCTTCACAAAGAGCCAGACACAGAGGACGACATTGAACAAACATAAACAGAATGGCTAATAAGACTGGAGTCTGAAGGACGTTTACAGAGCTCCTGCAAAGTGGGAATTTATGGTTCTAGATATCAGCAACCACAACATCAATACTGTAAATGTTACACACTGGATTGTGTTCTTTAAAAATGGGAGAAAGAGACGCCTGGAGCTTCAATAAAACATGAAAGAACAAATGACATTGGTTGAAGTTGTTTTGGTTTGAATAAAACATGTAGCAGAAACAGTCAGGATAAGATTTGCCAAAACAATTGAATTACTGTTTCTATCCCATTATGTTGACAGGAGGCCCTGCCCCGCCAACAGTCCCCCCGCCTTGTCAATCTAATTATGCGGTGCTGATCACCTATCGCCAAATTGAGCGTCTTCTCAAAATCTGTTCCACCGCTCCACAAGAAAACAATGTATTCATAGAAATCCAGTGTGTATTCTCTCGTACTTGGCCTGTCTAATCCAGTCCGTCACCCACACTGATCCTGTCCTGGTTCTGCGCTGTGCTCTAGTCGGCTCTGCAGCGTTGTAGCAGTAAGAAAAATTACAATTAATCAATGAATCTATGTGACATTAAGGTCTATAGTTTTCTCCTGCATGAGTACGTTACTGCATGTGTGAACTTACAACCCCCAAACCAGAAAACCTAGTGGAAATAGTAAAGTAGCAAGACAAAAGCAAAGGCACAAAAAACTACCTCGAGTATCAAGGAGGTAGAACCAAATTCTAGGCCCTGGGTATAAATCATATTGGTGGGCCCTCACTGAATGTTGTCTAATGAAAAATACACATTACAGACTTTATGAGGAGCCCTTCCATTCACTGGGTCCTGGGTAAATAGTACCGTTTACCCCCTCCCAGTCTGACGCCCCTGTTGAGTATAAGCGTATAAGTGCAATTGTATCTATACCTATAGTATTTACATAAGTCTAAGAATCAGTTTTGCATAATATAGAACTTTTATAGGCGCTACCTGGCAGTCAGGTCTTTCTCTCAGGTCCCCAGGGCAGCGGAGGCTACAGTAGCATTTGACTATAACTGTGGAGGAAGTGAATGATGCAATGTACAACCACTTTACTTTGAGAGTCCAAATCTTATGAGCGATTATGTTATATGTAATTTTAATTATATGCTATAAAAGTTTATATGGACATTTAGAGATATTTTACTAAAGAAAAAAGTTTTCAATGACAGTATAGCAACAACAACTATTATGCTAACAAGTACTTCCTGATTACCTGATAATAAAACACTCTCTAAAAAGATGCCGACAGTACACAGCAGACTTACTTTGACCTCAAAAGCTGCTTACACTTATCTGTACTAGGGAAAGACAAATTTTGCTCAAATACATGTGAAAAAAATGGGTACAGTGTCTAACTTAAATATAAAAAACAAAACAAGAAATCCTACTCACTCTCCACCACGGTCTTGCGGTCCGATCCGTCGTCACTGATCTGCTGTATGTTCCCAAAGTGAATATCGCTGAAGAAGATGCGGTTGGCCCCTTTCCCTCCTCCCCCTCTGTAGTCAAAGGTGAGTGCGATGACGTTTTTCATGTGGTCGGGGTCTTCAAAGGGCTTGATGGGAGCGTTCAGGTTGTTCTCGTCAGACAGGTGAACGCTTTTGAGGATGGTGCGCTCGGAGTAGAGCAGGTATCCGTCGTAGTCGCTGCAGCTCTGGCCGTCCTCTGCTAGCATACCGTGAGCGCAGGCGCAGGTCCGAGCTCCGTTACCGCGATAAAGACACAACTGGTGGCACCCGCCGTTATTGTTCTTACACACGTTAGTTCCTGTGGATAGAAATATGAAGGTTACAGTAAAGTTAAATGGAATAATATGCAAATCTCTCAATACTGACAGAAATATAAAACTTTTACTTAAATTTTATTTTATGTGGCAAAAAAAAGGTACTACAGTCACAACTAGGCATGGGACGATATTGAAATTTTGTGTGACGATCATCATGGCCAGAATAATCGCGCTTAACGATTATATCACGTTAATGATTAAAGTTGTTAATTATAACTTTAACAGAGAATGAAATTCTCTAGTAGAATTAAATTTGGGGGCCCGGGGCAATAAGCCTCACATGGCCCCCTGTAATACAAATTAACAGGAAGAGAGTCCAATTTTGGGGCCCCGGACAACAGACCCCTTTGTCCCCGTCTGTCGACTCCCCTGGGGAGTGCTTTTTTCCTGCACATTCAGGTGATATAATGGCGATTGTCTTTGTTGGCGATTATCACTATTATACAAAATGTCCCACAAACGATTATTGTTAACCCTTTTTAACATGGTAAAGGATATATAAGGATATATTTGGTCTCGTATTAGCCCCAGTGTAGTCCAGGTTTAGCTCCGAGTTTAGTCTTAGTTTTGATGCATACGATTAACAACACAAATCTAAATTCTCCGGATGTGCTCGGCCCTCTCACCCTGCTGTCTGGCCTTGTTGAAAACCTTGATGTCCTTTAGCTGGACTCCGATGCCGGTCCTCAGAGACACAGAGTCTGTGGCGTTGTCTTTGCTTCCCCGTTTTATCGAGCCATTCGCGTGGGTCCTAAAACACAACAGAAATAAACACACTTAGAAACAAAAAGATGTCTGTGTCATTAAAGCAACACTGTGTAACATTTTGGAGCTGGCACATCTCCTGCATGATTCCATGGAAATACAATCACACTTTAGAACATTCTCTATGGAGACAGACATGTTTTATGCCATACTGTGGAAGGAACATAGACTGTATATATAAATGGACATAGCTAACCTGCTAGCCGCTGTGTTCCAAACAGAAAGTAATCATGGGACCCCTTCCAGCTCCACTGACTCTGGCTCCACTTCACTTTCTATTGAAAAACTGTGGCCCTTCTCTCTGTAACTGCTGCTGTCGTCATTTTGATCTTAAAATGTTCGTATTAACCTGCTCTACATGATCCTGGTGTGTTTGTTTTGCTATTTTGTCTCTAAATCAAGATATGAACATTAATAACAGACTAATCAGGCACCTTCTTTTCCCGACGTCCCTCCCGCTAACATTAGCAACAGGTTTGATTGACAGCGTTGCTAAGCACCCGCTCCCGGCTAAACCAGCAGTGCGGGCGTTACCTTCAACAGCCTCGCTCCAGATTGGCTCTTTAGTTGCTATGATACTCGTGGTAAGAATTCCAAATATTGAACTTGGCTGCAAATTAGCCGCTATAAATGCTAGCCTCAACAAGCTTCATTGGACTGGAGCCGAACTCTGTGGGTGACGTCACACTCACTTAGTCCACCTCTTTATGCAGTCTATGGGAACGAACCACATTTCCATGGAAATAAGCAGGAGGAGGCCCTTCCCCAGGCCAAATAAGAGTCAGGTTTGTGGAGATGCAAGCCTACTCACAGAAAGGACCATGTTTGCTACTTGCTTCAGTGCAATAAAAGTATCCAAAATGAAAAAAAAGCTTTTATCTTAGTCTGTTATGTATGACCTTGGCAACATGGTGCAAATGCTAATAAAAGTTAAATATAAACCATGATAAAATATATAAAGATAAGAGTTGTGTTTAAGGAGTGTATCTGACCTGTCCCTCCAGTAGATGTGTTTAAAGTGACCTGTCGCTCCAGTAGATGTGTTTAAAGTGACCTGTCCCTCCAGTAGATGTGTTTAAAGTGACCTGTCGCTCCAGATGTGTTTAAAGTGACCTGTCGCTCCAGTAGATGTGTTTAAAGTGACCTGTCACTCCAGTAGATGTGTTTAAAGTGACATGTCGCTGCAGTAGATGTTTTTAAAGTGACCTGTCGCTCCAGTAGATGTGTTTAAAGTGACCTGTCGCTCCAGTAGATGTGTTTAAAGTGACCTGTCGCTCCAGTAGATGTTTTTAAAGTGACCTGTCGCTCCAGTAGATGTGTTTAAAGTGACCTGTCGCTCCAGTAGATGTGTTTAAAGTGACCTGTCGCTCCAGTTGATGTGTTTAAAGTGACCTGTCACTCCAGTAGATGTGTTTAAAGTGACATGTCGCTGCAGTAGATGTTTTTAAAGTGACCTGTCGCTCCAGTAGATGTGTTTAAAGTGACCTGTCGCTCCAGTAGATGTGTTTAAAGTGACCTGTCGCTCCAGTAGATGTTTTTAAAGTGACCTGTCACTGCAGTAGATGTGTTTAAAGTGACCTGTCACTGCAGTAGATGTGTTTAAAGTGACCTGTCGCTCCAGTAGATGTGTTTAAAGTGACCTGTCACTCCAGTAGATGTGTTTAAAGTGACCTGTCGCTGCAGTAGATGTTTTTAAAGTGACCTGTCGCTCCAGCATGTGTTTAAAGTGACCTGTCGCTGCAGTAGATGTGTTTAAAGAGCGTCTGACCTGTCGCTCCAGTAGATGTATCCTTCAAACACAGACACAGAGAACATGTCCATGTTGTTGTTGGACAGAACCATCTCTCTGTTCTCTCCCGTCTCCAGGTTTATGCGCTCGATCTTATCTGTTCGAGCGTCACACCAGTACAGCAGCCCATCCTAAGAGAGAGACAAGAAAACAGGTTTTTTACAGGTTTTAAACATTATAGCACCAAAAACATCACATTTTACAATACAGAGATCATAATAATTTTGTTTTATGGACAGCTTCAGTTTGTTAATGTAGTCAACTCATAGCCTGTATAAAAAGTGGATTAAGTGGATGTGACGTCACCCACAGCGTTCAGCTCCAGTCAAATGAAGCTCATAGGGCCAAACCTGGAGTGAGGCTGTTGAAGGTAACGCCCCTTCCCATTCGTACCACTGGTTTAGCAGGGAGCGGGCACTTAGCAACGCTGTCAGTCAACCCTGTTGCTAATGCTAAAGTGAATTGGAGCCAGAGTCGATGGAGTTAGCAGATTAGCTATGTCCATTTATATACAGTCTATGGGTCAAATACAGTTTTTGCCTTTGATTAAAAAAAATATATATACTCCCTTTTCTCCTTCCTTTCCTCTTTGTTTCTTTTGCTAATTGTTTTGTTGCCAGATAGAGTCAGTACAGCTAAGGGCAGTGGGTCTTCTTCCCAAACAGGTTTAAAATGAACTAAACCCCACAGTAAAGATGAAACAAAACACACAAGTGATTTTAAACATGAACCCAGAGTAAACCCACTGTACCTCATGGTCTATAGAGATGAAGTAAACAGTACCTCATAGTCTACAGATGAAGTAAACAGTACCTCATAGTCTATAGATGAAGTAAACAGTACCTCATAGTCTATAGATGAAGTAAACAGTACCTCATAGTCTATAGATGAAGTAAACAGTACCTCATAGTCTATAGATGAAGTAAACAGTACCTCATAGTCTACAGATGAAGTAAACAGTACCTCATAGTCTATAGATGAAGTAAACAGTACCTCATAGTCTATAGATGAAGTAAACAGTACCTCATAGTCTATAGATGAAGTAAACAGTACCTCATAGTCCACAAAGGAAGTAAACAGTACCTCATAGTCCATAGATGAAGTAAACAGTACCTCATAGTCTATAGATGAAGTAAACAGTACCTCATAGTCTATAGATGAAGTAAACAGTACCTCATAGTCTACAGATGAAGTAAACAGTACCTCATAGCCTATAGATGAAGTAAACAGTACCTCATAGTCTACAGATGAAGTAAACAGTACCTCATAGTCTATAGATGAAGTAAACAGTACCTCATAGTCTATAGATGAAGTAAACAGTACCTCATAGTCTATAGATGAAGTAAACAGTACCTCATAGTCTATAGATGAAGTAAACAGTACCTCATAGTCTATAGATGAAGTAAACACTACCTCATAGTCTATAGATGAAGTAAACAGTACCTCATAGTCTACAGATGAAGTAAACAGTACCTCATAGTCTACAGATGAAGTAAACAGTACCTCATAGTCTACATATGAAGTAAACAGTACCTCATAGTCTACAGATGAAGTAAACAGTACCTCATAGTCTACAGATGAAGTAAACAGTACCTCATAGTCTATAGATGAAGTAAACAGTACCTCATAGTCTATAGATGAAGTAAACAGTACCTCATAGTCTATAGATGAAGTAAACAGTACCTCATAGTCTACAGATGAAGTAAACAGTACCTCATAGTCTATAGATGAAGTAAACAGTACCTCATAGTCTATAGATGAAGTAAACAGTACCTCATAGTCTATAGATGAAGTAAACAGTACCTCATAGTCCACAAAGGAAGTAAACAGTACCTCATAGTCTACAGATGAAGTAAACAGTACCTCATAGTCTACAGATGAAGTAAACAGTACCTCATAGTCTATAGATGAAGTAAACAGTACCTCATAGTCTATAGATGAAGTAAACAGTACCTCATAGTCTATAGATGAAGTAAACAGTACCTCATAGTCTACAGATGAAGTAAACAGTACCTCATAGTCTATAGATGAAGTAAACAGTACCTCATAGTCTACATATGAAGTAAACAGTACCTCATAGTCTACAGATGAAGTAAACAGTACCTCATAGTCTACAGATGAAGTAAACAGTACCTCATAGTCTATAGATGAAGTAAACAGTACCTCATAGTCTATAGATGAAGTAAACAGTACCTCATAGTCTATAGATGAAGTAAACAGTACCTCATAGTCTACAGATGAAGTAAACAGTACCTCATAGTCTATAGATGAAGTAAACAGTACCTCATAGTCTATAGATGAAGTAAACAGTACCTCATAGTCCATAGATGAAGTAAACAGTACCTCATAGTCTATAGATGAAGTAAACAGTACCTCATAGTCTATAGATGAAGTAAACAGTACCTCATAGTCTATAGATGAAGTAAACAGTACCTCATAGTCTATAGATGAAGTAAACAGTACCTCATAGTCTATAGATGAAGTAAACAGTACCTCATAGTCTATAGATGAAGTAAACAGTACCTCATAGTCTATAGAGATGCCATTGGGCCAACTGATGCTGACGTTCACCAGGACTGCCCTCTGAGACCCATCCAGACGAGAGCGCTCGATCCTGGGATACTGACCCCACTCCGTCCAGAACAGGTACCTGCCCCGGGACAAACAAGACAGAGGGCAAATAATAAGGAGAGAGTAAACAGAAGGAGAACATGCTTAAAATGAACCAAAATTACAATGATCATAATTAGCAAACATGAATTTCTCCAAATAATTGCACAAATGTTCAATATATCACTGAAGTAAATATAGACAATAAACGATAATATTGAAACTGATTTATGCAACTGACACAAAAATCCAAGAGCAGAGTTAAATAAAAACTATTTTACATCCACAACATTATTATAAAATCATGAGCTGCAAGAAATAAACAGCAGAATGAAACACTTTAGTTCTTTATTTATTTATTCAACTTTTTAAGGCTTAAATCTTATATTGTCAAAAAATAACCAAAAATGTCCCAATAGAGCAAAGAAATAAGACACACGATAAAAACTGACCCCCAAAAAATATTGTTCCAACTTTCTTATGTACAACAAAGAGTCGATATAGTGATTAAAGTTGTAAAATCCGTGTAGTTTGAACCTAAAAAACATATCGGGGTGGGATTAAATAAGTGTACACTTCTTCCCACATCCCTTTTGAGAATGTTCAATGTTTTTTGTGGAAGATAATTTATTTTATTTTATGGACTGTAATGACATGTACTACATGATTTATGAACATACTCAAATAAAATTCAAATTCAAAATTCAAATTCAAATATCCTGAAATGTGGTTTTGTATTGTAGCAGTTCATATTTCAGCCTTATCTCAAATTTGACTTATTTTCTGATGAGGTAAGCAAATTGTACTTGCCAGAGAAATGTATTTTGTTAAAGCTATAGTGTTTCCGCTCTCTTTTTACTGCCTTGGCAATGAAGTTACACAGCGCTAATCACCTATTGTCAGAACCTGGTCCATATCTTCTGTCATACTTTGCTGTCCCAGCTCAGGAGCAAGCTCAACTAGAGTTTGTAGATGATAATAAAATGAGTATTAATACTTGGTGGCACTGTTTGCTCCACTGTGGCTGTGGTCTGCTCCTGTTTAATTTAGAAACAGCATAAATAATTGTGGCTCATTAGGTCATTATGATAAGGCCTGAACGCTAAATTATATTATATTAAAGAGGCTTGCTTCATTAAAAGGCCTAGATTTCCTAAAATATTTACACAATAAGTCAACAGTTTGGACATAACATCTCATTCAGTGTTATTTATTTATTTTATTTATTTTATTTTTATTTTATTTTATGTTTTTTATGTATTTGTTTTTTATTTTAATTAATTTTATCCATTTGTTTATTTTGTTTTTTTTTTACTATTTTGTACATTTTAGATACCTACAGAAAACATCAAATATATGAAATAAAATATATGTAATAATATAGTGAAGAAAAAAAACTTAAAAATGACTTAAAATTTTTTGGCAATGCAAAGGGTGGCTACTTGAAAGGGTGATTTGAATATAAAAAAAATATTTTGTAGAGTTATTTATTTCTATATTTCTATATTTCTTTGCTACATAAATCTATATATCTAAATTCATATATTTGACGTCTTTGTAAAAAGTCAAATAAAGAAAAAAAAAAAAAACACTGAATGAGAGGGTGTGTCCAAACCTTTGACTGGTCATGTATCTACAGTGTTTTATAGTAATTAGATTATTTAAAAACTATGAAATAACATTTAAAGAGATTTAAAAATAAGTAAAATTATTATAAATCTATATAATCGATACATAGATTAGATAGATGTTATTACAGACCAGGAATGTTCCGCAGTACAGGGCGTCAGAGGCATACGTCTGCATCGTCCCAGTCAAATAAATAAATAAATAAATAAATAAATAAACACTTGCCCTCGCTCTGGGTGAACGGTTATGGCTCGTGGCTTGTCCAGACCCTGTGAGATCACCACGTATCTGAAGGAGCCGTTGAGCCGAGCCACTTCAATCACATCAAAGCCTTGGTCCGTCCAGTAGATGTTTCCTGTTACGGAGAAAATAACAAAACGTGAAGGAGTCTGTGGGATTCTTCAGTCGTCCAGGTTTGATCCATAGTAAAAGATCATTTCAAATCTGTGACTGGACAAAACATTGTAGGAGTGAAGACGTTTTACTTGACTACAATTGAGAGCAGTATCTGTACTTTCTACTCCATTACATTTTTGAGTATCTTTTATGATCGTGTGAGACCTGCTGAAAAGGCTGAGGGTTTATTTTTAACACGTTCATAATTTGAGCAAATAAAAATATACAAATAAAAACATCTCATCTAAAAAATCAGCATATATCTTTATCAAAATCACTACATTTGAAACTTTATTAGATTTCAAAACCTGCTCAAAATACTTTTACTTTTACTCTTTAAGTCCATTTTTAAATGGTTACTTGAGTACATTTACGTCACAGTGGGCATGCACCAGTGGAGTTGAAAACGGGGATAAATCAGCAAAATGGCATCTTGAAAATAAACATGTGACATAAACATGACATAAGTGTATGGCTGTCATTATGGATTTTAAAATCTTAATATAGGAATCTGCAAATCTGACATATTATGGGCCACAGCAGCAACTCAAACACTGGGTATCGGTATCGGCTCCAAGAATCCACACTGGACCGTCCCTGTGCCCTCGTCTAAACTCCACTGAGAGCTGGCGTGTCTGTATTCTCCTCCCGCAGCGGCTCTGACCTGCGATCCAGTCCACGGCGATGCCCTCCACTCGCCCGATGCCGTTGGTGACCACGTCCTCCCTCCAGGTCTGGTCTCGTTTGGCTCGGCTGATGGTGCTGAGGCCCATGTCCACCCAGTAAATCGTGTCGTTGTCTGAGGAGGGAAATATAAGATTACAAGAGCTGTGGAAAAGTAGAGAAGTATGTGAGAGTGGTGAAGATTATTATAACAGCTCCCTTTGGATCTATGCTTTATCCAGTTGTGGATGTAACAAAGTAAAAGTAGTGAAGTAGAGTACTTAAGTAAAAAATGCAGGTATCTGCATTTATTTATTTTACTTTCGCTACATTTGAGATCTGTACTTTCTACTCCATAAAAGTATTTTTTATTATTGTCTAAGACCTGCAGAAAAGGCTGAGGGTTTATTTTTAACACTTTCATAATTTAAGCAAAACAAAAATATGCAAACAAAAACAGCTTAAAAAAACTCCCCGACTGATTCAGTTGTTTCTGTTGAAAAATGTTTTGTACCTGTAACACTTTAAGATTTTCTTGAATGTAAAGTGCAATATAACACTGTATATTATTATTATTATTATTATTATTATTATTATTATTATTATTATTATTATTATTATTATTATTATTATTATTATTATTATTATCATCATCATTTATTGTTATTATTTATTGTTATTATTATAGATTCTGAAATAGCAAAAATTACTGCAGTACTGATGTAGCTGAGTCATAATATGTAATTTACAAATTGGCTTTACATAATATGTAAAGCCATAATATGTAAATTTTTAGCCAAAAAAATTGATAATATAATGTTTTTTTTATACTATTTAAAAGTTATTAAACCAGATATACATTGGCCAAATCAAACAAGGCCAATATAAGTGAGTGATTAAAACTAACCCTCTTCTGACAGTAGTGTGTAGTACTGATGTAACTGAGTGGACTTAAAGCCACAATATGTAACTTTTTAGCCACAAAACAGACTAAAATAAAGCATACTAAAAACATTTAAAACTAATTGAACAAATTTTGCACTGGCCAAGCTGAACAAGGCCACTGTCAGTGATACTGTGTTCTGAAATGATGATTACCAGCGTGGAAGTCTATGCCCACAGCCAGAGAGGTGCCTGACACTGGCACCAGGGCGTCCGACTTGTCTGCAGGGTCCAGAGGGATGCCCCGGATGCCCTCGTGCACCGAATACAGCAGGAACGAGCCCACGCCTGCAGGGGGAGCGACACAGCAGTTTAGGTATAAGCACCAAGGGCTGGTGTGTGGTGCAGTGTAGTGAGAAGTACAACATAGACCACAATAAGAGATGGGAAGTATTCAGGGGTACACACAGCATCAAAATGGGTCTAAACTGGAGATAAACCAGGACTAAACCAGGACTAAACCAGGACTAAACCAGGACTGAGCCAGGACAGATAACGAGAGCCTTTTTCACAGTGAACAGTGATGCGTTTTAAATTCATCTCCTGTTATGAAACAAATGGTATATCTAAAGGTTAATACCCCATAGCTGTGTAATAGCCCCTCTTTAACGTGTCCGTTCTTACCCTCGCAGGACTGGTGTCCGCGGCGCAGGCTGTACCCGGCGGTGCACATGCAGGCTCGGGTGGAGGGAGATGTGGGGAGGCACAGCTGGGAGCAGTCGCCATTGTTAATACTGCAAAGATTAGTGCCTAGAAACACCAGAAACAAGACAAAACACAGAGAAATCAAACAGTAGGTCAGCTAATGTTTTATAAATGTGTCCACGCTTAGATAAACACTTCTAAACAAGAACCCAAATGTTGTTAACGTGTCTGAATTATGTTTTACTGACAGGTGAACAGTTATATAATGTATGCTTATCAAAACATAAAGATTTTTTTTTAAACCAGCTTTAAAAAAAAAAACATAAAAAGTGCTAAAAAACAAACAAACATAAAAACAGCTTAAAAAATATAGAAAGTGCTCAAAAAATATATAAAAAGTACTAAAAACATAAAAACTGCTAAATAACAAACATAAAAAGCGCTTAAAAAAAACCCAACAACATAAAAACTGCTTTAAAAAAAAGATAAAAACAGCTAAAAAAACAAAACAAACATAAGTGTTAAAAAAACCAAACATAAAAAGTGCTAAAAAAAACATAAAAAGTGCTAAAACATAAAAAGTGCTAAAAAAAAAACATAAATAAGTTCTAAAAACATAAAAACTGCTAAAAAAAAAAACAAAACCCAACAACAACATAAAAACTACAAAAAAATTAAACATTAGAAAAATGCAATGCAATGGTAAATGATCACATTTTATACAGCACTTTTCCACGTTCAAGTCACTCAAAACATTTTACACAAGAAACCACTCACACATTCACACACACATTCACACACACATTCATACACCAGTGTACACAGACACTGGGGGCGAGGGGGGTTAAGTGTCTTGCTCAAGGACACAACAACAGCATTCATCTGTGGAAACTGGAAACACACCACCAACGAATGTTTATGTCGAGAGCGGAATTTGAACCGCCAACATTCGGATCAGTGGATAAACACTCACCCCATGTATTAGTTTGTCAGATCATATTTCTGTCTTTTTGTCAATTCTTCTGTGAATTAAAATGTGAAATTTGAACAGAATCCTATTATTAAAATATAAATCCCAAATCTGATTGTAACTGCAATACTTTTTTGGTGATTTGACATGTTTCAGCCCTGGATGAAACCATTATTGTTCACTTTATACAAACTGCAGATGTAGTAGCCACATTCAAATGATACTACAGGAAATACCGAGGATAAATGAGGTTTAAAAGTCTGAATAATGCACAGTGTATAGGAGCTTTAAACAGTTGTTGAGGTTAGGCGTGTTGTCACGATACCACATTTAGATATTAAGGAATGAAGACGTAAAATATATGAAATAAGATGCATGGAATGGAAGAAAAAAAGTGAAAAATGTGGAAAACGTCAAAAAGTGAGGACACCACCTAATGACATCACCAAGAGAGTGTTTTAACTGGCTGAGAAAGAGGATAATTAAATGTCCAGGATTGTTACAACATGCATGAATTATAACTCTTTATTTAGACAAGAGAAAGTGATTCTCCACAAGAAAAAAGAAGTTAGAAGAGAGGAAGGAGAGAGGGAGAGAGAGAAAGAAAGATGAGAGGAAAAAGAGAGAGAAGAGAGAGGGAAAGGGGGGGGAGAAAGGGGAGGGACAGTGGGAGAGGAAGGAGGTAAAAGAATGGGGAGAAAGAGAGAGGAGAAAGAAAGTAGAGAGGAAAGAGGAGGAATAGAAGGAAGATGAGGAGAAGGGGAAGAAAGAGGGTAAAGACTGCAGGGAGAGAAAAGGGGGAGAGAAAGGGGAGAGAGGAAAGACAAAGAAGAGAGAAGAGTGTTCAGTGGTCCAGGTAGGGACTTTTTTAGTATCGATACCTACTCAAATGAGTATCTAGTTCCGATACTAGTCTTAGAATCAAGAATCAAATACTAATTGATACTCTCAACAGCCCTAGAGCGCAGTACCTTTCTGAACAGTCTCGTTGTAGATTTTCAGGTGCATCATGGGAGACGTGCTGTTCCTCAGGACTTTCCAGTTTCCTCCGTCTTTTTTGTCACATGTTCCGATCTGGTCCGTCCCCTGGTCGGCCCACCACAGTTTATCTCCTGCAACAACAACACAGAAACATGAGGCTAATGTACAGAGTGTACAGTCTACTGACCCAGAAGAGACATGTGTCCTCTGCATTTGACCCAGTGTTTAATGGAAAAAAGAAAGGAAAGAAAGGAAGGAAGGAATTAGGAGACCACAAATTATCTCCTTCAATAATATCACAGAAAATTGAGATTAATGTACATTCTATTGACCCAGAAGGGAAATGTATCCTCTGCATTTGACCCAGTGTTGCATGCTAAAAGAAAGGAAGGAAGGAAGGAAGGAATGAAGGATGGAAGGAAGAAAGGAAGGAGATCACTTTATTGACCCAGAAGTGAAATGCATACTCTACATTTGACCCAGAGTTTAATGCTGAAAGAAAGGAAAGGAAGGAAGAAAGGAACGATACCACTTTATTAACCCAGAAGAGAAATGTATGCTCTACATTTGACACCGTGTTTAATGCTGAAAGAAAGGAAGGAAAGAAGGAAGGAAAGAGACCACTTTATTGACCCAGAAGAGAAATGTATCATCTGCATTTGACCCAGTGTTTAATGCTGAAAGAAAGGAAAGGAAGGGAGGAAGGGAGGAAGAAAAGAAGGAAGGAAAGGAGAACACAGCTTATCTCCTACAACAACACAGAAATGCAAAATTGAGGTTAATGTACATTCTATTGACCCAAAAGAGAGGAAAGAAAGGAAGAAACAAAGGAAGGAAAGAAAGAAAGATTGATCTATGTATCTACTGACAGACAGACAGACAGACAGACAGATAGATAGATAGATAGATAGATAGATAGATAGCTAGATAGATAGATAGATAGATAGATAGATAGATAGATAGATAGATAGATAGATAGATAGATAGATAGATAGATAGATAGATAGATAGATAGATAGATAGATAGATAGATAGATAGATAGATAGATAGATAGATAGATAGATAGATAGATAGATAGATAGATAGATAGATAGATAGATAGATAGAGAGATGTTGTGGTTCTTTGAAAAAATAAACTCTGGGCCAAATAAACTGATGTTTCCAATGACCAAAATGTAAGAAAAGTCTGAGGGTCGATAGAAGGAGCTGGCTGTTGCGTAATGTGTTTTATAGCTGTGTCTGGGTGAGAAGGAGATAAAGAAAAGACCATTTATCGGGTGTTTCTGTCCACGGTTATTTCAATCTGACTCATCACAATTTCATTTCAACTTCAGAGAATATTTTTTTATTTCGCTCTGAGAAATTCACTTTGTAACAATCGGCAGAAGGGCGAGGGCGAGAAGAGGACCTTACAAAACGTGTTATGTGTGGTATGACTCAGCACATTCAAACATGGATCATTTTGAGACCAAGGTCAGTGACAATTTCAATGTGAACTGCCTCGTATTATTTCTGTATAACCGCACATTTAAAGAGGTGGGTAGTTACCATAGAGCTGGGGTCGGTAACCTTTAACACCCGAAGAGACATTTTAGCCAACTCTGTAACTCCTCATCATTTTGGTCTTAAAATGTTCACATAAACCTGCTCTGAATGATCCTCGTGTTTTTATTTCACTACATTAACCTGGAACATGTGTCACACTAAATCCTTATGCAAATGCAATGTATAAACTTAAATTATAGCCAGTCGGGTTTTAAAACTTTTCTTGTACAGCCTCTTTACTTAAGACTATAATAAGACACTACCCAGAGCTCAGTAAACAAATTTAAAATGGTTCATTAACACCGAGATGACTCCATATGTCTGGTCTTACCCATAATGGCCAGAGCAGTTGCTTTGACCAGTTTCCCCTTCACTGACTCGATCACCTCCAGCCCAGAGCCGTCCAAATTACAGCGGTTGATGGTGCTATTCCCAGAGCTGATCCAGTACAACTGCTCAGTGTCGAAGTCAATGGAGAGACCTGTAAGACAATTTCAATACTAAGGAATAGACTCGATACTTGATACCAATACCGTGATGATAATAAAAAAAACTCTCATTCTTTAGACAACATACTGTGATTTTCCAGATTAAATGGTAGCACTTTGTTTTCTTTTCCCATGTGTCTTATATCTGTGTAATCCCTCAGTGTCCAGTAGGTTCATAGTGGTCCATGGGCATGTACTAGTCTATGTGTCTTATACTTGTTCTCATTAGGGGTGTGCAAAAATATCAAAATATCAATATATCATATAGCTTAATTTAGTGCTACAGTATCGATATCGTGGGCTGCTGAATCGATGTATTTTTCTGTCACAGCACTACAGTTGTGTGGCTTGTTTAGAGGAAAGAAATCTGTTTATGCGATACATAGATTCACTTTTTTGATGATTAAAATAGTTGCTTTGCACAGGTAATGGTTTAACAAAAACTTTTAGTATCACAGTAGTTTCAGTCGATATGTTGTGATCCTTCAGAGCCGTTAAACTGCACATGTCCCTGTGTAAATGTAAATGTGGAGCTCGTATAAGCTGTGGATGGATAATATTGACCAATGAAACAGTTTGATGTGTTCTTCTAGTTTGTCACATCCACTGAACAAAATGCACTTTATGTTCATTCATCTTCAGTAAACAGAAGATAAAAGCAGCATTAAGGTTTATTTTTTGTGAAAATGGGGCTGATCATTAAGGGTCATGAAACCTTTATTTTTCACTGAATCGTATGGAATCAGCTTGAAATATATCATATCATTTTGTATCGAATCGAAAAAGTACTGTATAGAGATATGTATCGTATCGTGGCCTATGTATCGTTGTATATATCGTATCAGCAAAATCTTAATGATACCCAGCCTTAGATTTGATACAGCTAAAGATCGTTCTAAAGATTTTCAGGGAAGCTTCATTTTTGTCCTGTGAATGTTGCTCTTTTAGTATCGATACCTGCTCAAATGAGTGTCTAGTTTCGATAATAGTTTCAGTATTGTTTAGTAACTGATTTTGACAACGCTAGTGAGCAGAACAGACAGCAGGGGGCGCTGTAATGTAGTGCACAGAGTTTCACGTACCCACTGGTCCTTTCTGGTTGGTGAAGAGGATGCTCTGGTTGCTTCCGTCTGTGTTGGCCATGCTGATGTTGTCTCCATCAGTCCAATACAGTTTCCTAAAAAAAAAAGCAAACGATACATATATTTAGTTTGTTTTCTGAGCGGCTCAGTGAATGTAACAAAACACAACTCCAGGTCTGTTTGTGATGAGGAAACAACATTACGACATAGATCAGAAAACAGTGTAATATGGGCTCTTTAACTCAAATTACTGGTGAACTAAACATTTTTAACGGATTCTGCAAAGTATAATCAATTTGGGAATGACAACATCATCTGATGTGACTGCTTTGCCTAAAATGTTCCACAGGTATTTAATTGAAGTGTATTTTATTTGTGTTACTTATTTTTTTTTAATTGCAGTTCTAAATTGGAAGATTACTGTGATCGTGAAATATTAAAATAAAATTATATTATTTTTCGTCGCTCAAAATAAGCGTCACACTCGCAGAAGCCGGTATACCCGCCAAAACGCCGTGGATTTATCGACAAATCTGCATTTGGAGTCTTGACGATCTTTGGCTCCACATACTTCTGTGAGCAGCTCTTCTCCACCATGAACTATGTTAAAAACAAACCCCGCTCACGCCTCACAGACGACAGCTACGTCCTGCATTAAGATTAAAGTGACTTCTACAGGCCCGATTTGCAGACACAGAAAATAAATATTTTGCAGATATTTTGCAAATACTATAGTTGTTTATACAAAGCGTAAAGGTAAAACAAATATATATATACAGTGTTATCTTCATTTTAGAGTTCAAAAACGTATTTGCAGCTTCCAGTGTTTTCTTTTTCCGTGGAAAGTGGGTCCAATTGGCTCTTTGGGCGTTAAAGGTTGCCAACCCCTGCACTAGACTTATCTATCTCCATGGAGACAAGTAGGTGAGGCCATCAGACAGTGTTACAGGTCAGATCTATGAAGAGGAAAGCTTGCTGATGTTAAGAGCGGCTGTGGTGCAGATGAATTCCCATTACTAATTTCTTAATGTTTTATTTGAGCTCCATGTAAACCCAGTAGATCTGATATAATGTATTTGTGTAACATTCTGTAGCGCTTACTCGGGACATGTCTATAAATACAGAGGAAAAACACACAAATAATATGGGCCTTCTCCCCTGTGTTTGCCCCACTGCATTCTGGGAGACGAGCCAATGTTTGGACCAGACATCTGCGTCTCATTTAAGCCCATGTTTACAATGAGTGGATTCAAATTCCTCGAAAAGGCTTTGAAGGAAATTAGAAAATTACATAATCCAAGTATATAAAATAGAAGAAGTATTTACATAAAAAATAGTACAGATTTTTTTTGTGTTTTTAAGGTAAAGTAAAAATCTTGAGCCATTTTTACAGAGTCAAATTAGGGTCAAATGGCTGTGAAAAGTTTCATTTTAGTCTCCATGATGATCGACAAGTGTTTAAGGCAATGCTGTGGAACTTTCTAAGGTGTCGCATCTGTTGTTTTGGCGTGCGTTACAGCCTATAGTTGCACTTCAAAATGTGTTATTGTGCTATTTCACAGAGGCTAAGAGTGTCAGAGGGTCTCAGTGATGCCCCGTTTGGGTGAGTGGCCGTACCCCAGGATCGGATGCAGCACGAGGCAGTGGGGTTTGTCCAGGCCTTGGATCACTGCGTTCTTAAAGGAGCCGTCCAGTCGGGCCACGTTGATTTGCTTTTTGTTTGAGTCGTAGCTGGTCCAGAACAGGTTCCTTGAGACCCAGTCCACAGCCAGACCGTGTGCGTTTGGCAGATCTGAAGAGGAAAAAGAATAGCCTCATTAGCTCATTAGCATGTGTTAGCTTCTGCCCACACCTCTCCTCTTCACGCTCTCACGGCTAGGAACATAATCTGATTGGTGGTTACTATTGGCGGATTCACCTACAGTGTACCACCACAGTCTATGCAGAGAATGAATGAATAATGCTTACAGCGCATTGTCAAACTTGTGAATTGCAATACAAATACAAGACATTATTGAACAAAATAATAATATAAAGTGAAGAATTAAGTTTTAACTAAATATGCTGCATGCTAGTGAGCCCTTAACTCACTGTATTACAACCATAGACTGTATACATAAACGGACATAGGTAATCTGTTAGACATGTTCCAAATAGCAAGTGATCATGGGCGCACTTCCTCTCTCTGTAACTGCTGCTGTCAGACTCGTCATTTTGGTGTTAAAATGTTCGTATTAACCCGCTTTACATGATCGTGGTGTTTTAATTTCACTCATTGTGTCTGTAACTCAAGAGATGAACATTAATAACAAATGAATCAGGCGTCTTCTTTCCTCGAGGTTGCTCCAGCTAGCGTTAGCAACAGGTTTGATTGAAAGCGTTGCTAAGCGCGCGCCCTGCTAAAAAAGTGGTGCGGGCAGGAAGGGGCATAACCTTCATCAGCCTCGCTCTGGATTGGCTCTTTGGTTGCTATGATACTGGTGGTCAAAATTCCAAATATGGAACTTGGCTCCAGATTAGCCTCTATAACTGCTCCAGCCTTGATGAGCTTCATTTGACTGGAGCAGAACGCTGTGGGTGACGTCTCACTCACTTGGTCCACTTCTTTACACTGGAACAATATTAATTTTAGCTGTTCCCATTTGTATTAAATATTTTTGGCCTTGAGATGTTTTGATGTCATCTGAACCACAGCAAATACTAAAAAAAAAAGAAAAAAGTACCAGCAGACACCACGGTCTCGACCCCTGTCCCGTTGATGAAGGCCCTCTTGATGGTCTGGGTCCTGACGTCGGACCAGTAGATGCGATGCTCTTGAGCATCGTAGTCCACCACAGTGACGTTATCGATGTCCGGGACGGTGAAGGAGATTATGTAATTATAATACGGGTTATCAATGTCCACTCCACGGATCTCAATCTGGCGAGCGTAAAGCAGGAACTGACGGGACTCTGCAAGACAGAAATGAAAGAAAAATATTCGTTTAGGGCATGGGTCTCCAACATGTAGCTCGGGAGCTAATAGTAGCTCTCCACCCCTTTCCATGTAGCTCACCAGGGGATTTTTAAATTATACATATTGTGCCCAAATGTGGTTAATTAAGTGCCAATTATCACCATACATGCATCTTTTTTATGCCTAACTTGTGCACTAATAAATGGATAATGGTTTATGTTTTATAGACATACAACTGTACCCCATCTAGGCTTACTGTGCCTCTTAAATTAGCTCAGTTTCTTGCAGACATTATAAAATATATAAAATATTTAAAATTAGTAGCTCTCTGGCATAATTGTTTTGAAATGGTAGCTCACTGGAAAAAAAAAAAAAAAAAAAAAAAAAAGGTTGGGAGACCGCTGGTTTAGGGCTAGAAAACATGTTTGAATTTGTTTTAGGTAAATTAAAGTTACCCTTAGCTTTTCTAACAGATTACAGATCAAATAGGGTTGTGGAAAGTATCAAAAATCACATACTAATCGATACTAAATCTTGTGTCAAAACTAGATATTAAAAAAATCCCATTCACAGAACAGACATGAACCTTTCTGGACCAGTGGATTCACTCTGCCACTGCATCCACCAGATCAGTGTGTGGAGGCAAAACAACTTTCTCCAGCTAAACTCAGACAAGACCGAAGTCATCACTGGCCACAGACAGAGAACGTGTTAGCAGTCACCTCCAGTCTCTCTCTCTAAAATCTTCAAATCAGGCTAGAAATCTAGGGGTAATAATGGACTCAGACTTGAACTTTAACAGCCACATCAAATCAATAAAATCTGCAGTTTTTTACCACCTAAAAACATGTTAAAAAAATCTCTGTCAACTGTCAAATCCAGACTTAGAGAGACTTATCCATGCATTTGTCTCCAGTATGTTTGACTAATGTCCAAACAAGCCTTAAGACAAATGCAGTACATCCAGAACACTGCTGCTCGGGTCCTGACTAGAACCAGGAAGTACTTCACACATGTGTCCTGTGCTCAGGTCTCTGGCTCCTGTGGCTCAGAGAATAGACTTTAATGCAGAAGAAGTGAACAAGTCTCTCCATGGACCAGCACCAAAGAACATCTCCCACATGTTAGAGCCACATGAACCATCTCACATGAGGAGGACTAAACCAGGACTAAACCAGGACTAAACCAGGGCTGAACATGAAATCCTGAAGATGTGAGACAGGCCTCTACTTTGACAATGTTTAAATTCAGGCTCAAACGGTTCTGTTTATCTGTGCATATGAATGAAAACTACTATTTATGCAGAAAAAAGTACAAGGAATTAATGTATTTACCTAAAGTTTAATCAAACAACACCAAATCTTTAGCTAACTCACTCAATAACTTGTCCTTTCTGCTGTTGTCCCATATAAATCACTATAATCTAACTAAAACGATTAATTGCCCAATAGAAAAACTCCATCAAGACCCAGAGTCCGATCTATGTCCAACAATACATCTGATTATTTTTTAAGGAAATAGTCATACATTTTGCTTTATTTTTGTGAGTAGAAAATGTGTGAGAACAATTTGAAGTTCTCAGTCGTGTCCCTCCATCATCTGCTCTCTCCAGCGATCTCCATCATCATCATCATCATCATCATCTCTCTTCACCCAAATGTGGAAATTACCGCGTCAAAAACTGCAGCGTAATTATGGGTTTAACTCGTCTCTGAACTCAGGGTCACACGCCTGAAAGCCTCCGACTGCAGCGACGGCCAGAGGGATTTGAAAGTGCGTTTGACAGGTCAGAGACTCATTTAACAAACACACAGGTGACATAATACTATTTAAGAATTTAAGAATGTTTTCATTTTCGTTAAGTTTATAATTTTACTTCCTGGTTGGACATGAGCTGCAGATATGACACATGTAGAGGTAATTCTATAAATGTTACCTAGCAACCATAATTTAGGGGTCAGAGGTTATGGGGTTAGGGACAGACAGTGGACAGGGAGCTGCAGGTGGGTTAGAGGTCAGGGGTCAGAGGTTATGGGGTTAGGGACAGACAGTGGACAGGGAGCTGCAGGTGGGTTAGAGGTCAGGGGTCAGAGGTTATGGGGTTAGGGTCAGACAGTGGACAGGGAGCTGCAGGTGGATGTCACTGACAACATGTTAAACACTACACAAATAAAATTAACACTTCACCAGAGACACTTGTGTTTAGAAAAAGACATGTTTGTGTCTCAATGCTAACGCTAATGCTAACTGTGAGGCATAATAAATACTCCTTTTAACAGGTTGTTTATTTTATGTTTTACAATTTCAATAAAAGTCAGACACAGTGAGCTACTTAGCGTGCTGCTGTGAGACTATTGTCTAATAAACAACAGTTATGATTAGACTAATACAAATAAACGGCCATGTCTTTATTTTGTTAAATGAAGGTTTAAACTGTCAGAAAAGTCTTCTCTGAGCATGAATCTTCTGCATTTTGGATGGAGTTTTCTGCGGTGACGACACAGATATATGGATTTAGCGAGGCAAAGTTTTTTCCCCTCAAACTGACACTTGACTGATAAATATTTAGCGCAGGTTCTATCCCACCAAACCAAGTCATAATTGAATAACATGAAAACCTGTCAAATGCATTTTACTTCTGAATGAAAAAAAGAAAAAAAAAATTCAATCACTCCTCTGGGATCAGTGGGTCTGCAGCCGGATTAACTCAAAAGAACAAGTGAAGGAACTCAGGCCGTTTACATTACACATGCATGAGCCAGAGACACTGAGAGGGAGGGACAGAGAGAGGGAGGAGATGGAGAGAGAAGAGAGAGGAGGGAGGGAGGAAGGGAGGGAGGAAGGAAAGGAGAGAGGAGAGAGAGGAGGGAGGGAGAGATGTAGAGAGGAGCGAGGAGAGAAGCAGAGACATAGAGAGGAGAGGGGAGGAACTCAGGCCGTTTACATTACACATGCATGAGCCAGAGACACTGAGAAGGAGGGACAGAGAGAGGGAGGAGAGGGAGAGAGAAGAGAGAGGAGGGAGGGAGGGAGGGAGGGAGGGAGGAAAGGAGAGAGGAGAGAGAGGAGGCAGGGAGAGAGGGAGGAAGGGAGAAGAGAGAGGAAAGAGGGAGGGGAGAGGAAGAAGTGAGGGAGAGAGGAAGAGCAGGAGGGAGGGAGGAGAGAGGGAGGGGAAAGGAGGAAGAGAGGAAGAGCAGGAGGGAGGGAGGGAGACAGAGAGAGAAGGAAGGGAGAAGAGGGAGGGAAAGAGGAAGGAAGGGAGGGAGGAAAGGAGAGAGGAGAGAAAAGAGAGAGGATGGAGAAGAGAGAGGGAGACAGAGAGGGAGGAAGAGAAGAGGGAGGGAAGGAGGAAGAAGAGAGAGGATAGAAGGAGAGAGAAGAGAGAGGAGGGAGGGAGCAAGGCAGAGAGGGAAGGAGAGAAGGAGGGAATAAGAGAGGAGGGAAGGAGGGAGAGTGAGAGGGGAAGGAGGGGAAAGAGCGGGTAAAAGAGCCATGAGAGAGAAAGGGAGGGTGACATAAAGAGAAAGGGAGAGAGAGAACATGAAAGAGAGAGAGGGAATGTGAAAGAGATAGAGAGAGGAGAGCAAGAGAGAGTCAAAGAGAAAAAGGAGGAGAAGAGCCCTGATGACAGTTGGTGTGTGTCTGGTCTGGCAGAGTGAGGCTCTCGTGGCTTTAGCCTGAGGATAATGGAGCTGCTCTGAATCTCAAACCCACAAAGCAACAATCAACACACGTTATCTGAGCTTCAACACACAACACCAAACCAGGAGATACAGCTGTCAACACAACACAACCAACGCCACTGAACACAACCAACGCCACTGAACACAACCAACGCCACTGAACACAACCAACGCCACTGAACACAACCCACCAACGCCACTGAACACAACCAAAACCAATGAACACAACCAACGCCACTGAACACAACCAACGCCACTGAACACAACCAACGCCACTGAACACAACCCACGCCACTGAACACAACCCACCAACGCCACTGAACACAACCAAAACCAATGAACACAACCAACGCCACTGAACACAACCCACGCCACTGAACACAACCCACCAACGCCACTGAACACAACCAAAACCAATGAACACAACCAACGCCACTGAACACAACCCACCAACGCCACTGAACACAACCCACCAACCACGACTGAACACCGCTGAACATTGTCTCCCTCTCTCTTGCTCCTGCTCTCCCCCTCCCTCCCACTCTCTGTTGTCTTTCACACATTCACACACACAGATCTCTCTCTCTTTTCCCCTACTCTCTCTCTCCTTCTCTCCCTCCCTCTGTTGTCTTTCACACATTCAGACACAGATATCGCTCTCTCTGTCCCTCCCTCCCTCTCCCTCCCTCTCTCCCCTTCTCCCTCTCTCCCCTTCTCCCTCTCTCTCCCTCCCTCTCTCTGTTGTCTTTCACACTTTCATACACACACACACACACAGATCTCTCTCTTTTTCCCCCACTCCCTCCCTCCCTCCCTCCCTCCCTCCCTCCCTCCCTCCCTCCCTCTCTGTGTTGTCTTTCACAAATTCACACACAGATCTCTCTCTCTGTTTATCCCCCTCTCTCTCCTTCCTTCTCTTCCTCTCTCTTTCACACATTCTCAAACACAGACGGGGGGAGTTGTGCAGAGGGATGAGATAAAAGCCTCATTCAGACAGTTTTGCAGAGATAAGCAGCAGGAAACGTCTCTGTCTCTTCATATTAAAGTCACACATAAAGCTACTCAGTGTTTGTGTGTTTGTTTGTGCGTTTATGTATTTGTGTGTTTGTGTTTGGAGGCGGACTCAACGATTTGGGGCATTTCAATTGCAATTAGTCTTTAAACACATCCAGAAGAGGTGACAAAAGACTGAAATATGAACTGACAAACTAATACAAGAATCACACCATCATGTTTGTACAGATCTGAACCACAGGATCAGCAGTTTTTTATACACAATAAGACTTCAGTAAGTACTTCAAAAATGCAGCCTTTACTATTTACAAACTGTGCTCATTCAAATTGTGATTAATGTTGCAGCTGTATTTTCAATATTTTACCGTAGCAGGTGAGTCTGTCTGGGCCCAGTTTCATGAGATGAGGGCAGGAGCACGAGAAGGTCTGGTTGTAGTTTGTGTAGTAGTTGTGTAGTAGTTTACAGTAGTTTGTATATTTGTGTATTTTACCGTAGCAGGTGCGTCTGTCTGGTCCCAGTTTCATGAGGTGAGGGCAGGAGCAGGAGAAGGTCTGGTTGTAGTTGATGAGACACAGATGAGAACATGGATCCTTTCCGTCTTTAGCTGCACACGGGTTTGGAGCTGAGGGACAAACAGACAGTACTTGTGTAATTTCTGTTAATATTTTGATTCTTGAGCCTGGCAGAAAGTTTCTTGCTTTGGGTTTCCATAACGGACTTGTTTTATCCGTGGATATTAATCAAATGCTGTAGACACACTGCAAAAGACTTCAAATTAATTCAATTCAAAATATTAATCTTGGTTTGTTTTAAGTTATTTTGAGAAGTTGTGATTGTTTCAGGTATTTTAAACTTTTGTTTTTGAATAAATTGGAAAAATTAAAATTAAATTACTGGTGGATTGTCTCACATCTTCTCGTCTCTCTGGAGATGTTATTGGTTTGCTTGGAATGTTCCAGACTAGAGCATTAAATAAAACCTGCTTGAATTTATCCAGTTACAGGTATTAAAAAAACATTATGAGAGCAGGGTCTCCTCTCCATAGATCTGCCTTTGCTTGGTGGCATAGATAGTTAAGTTTAATACCATACACTGAAATATTCCAGGTGAAGAATTAACATCATGGAGACAAGCAGGTGGGAGAACCTCCACCAGAAAAGTTACATAGTGCAGCTTTAACTCACAGATATTCCATTAGTTCTAAACCTGATGCACTCACCAACTGCAGCTGTCCTTATTGTGTGTATTACTACTGCTCACTTAATATTGTGTAATGTCACTTTAATACAGAGCTGTGTAGATTCAATAAGTTGGAACTGTGTGAATCAAACAGAGCAAACGTAATATCTGCCCCCATTTCACACAAAAAGCATTCATTTATTTACTATTTTATATCTTAAATGAAGTCTGTGTAAACTCTCTGTCGTCCAGATCTAAAAGAAACATTTAAAATCTGCCAACTGGACAAAAAGTTGTAGGAGTGAACTCGCTTGGCTACTCATCCAAGCCACTTCTTCAGTTCTGGTCAGATTACTGCTGGACACTGCCTTATATCTGTCCGAAGGAAGGAGCTAAACACACTGAAACTAACACACCTGTTTGTTTACATTTTCTGTTTGTTATCTCGGTCTGTTCAACTACACCAAGTGTTAACTGTGCCTGACTCATCCATCCATCTTTTTTCTTCTGTTTATCCGGGTCCGGGTCGCGTGGGCAGCAGTCCAAGCAGGGACTCCCAGACTTCCCACACCCCGGGCACGTCCTCCAGCTCCTCTGGTGGGACTCTGGTGTTCTCAGGCCAGACATAGTCCCTCCAGTGTGTCCTGAGTCATATTTAGCATAATCATTCAGGCCCCTAATGGTGCTTTCACACCTATTAGCATACTGCCTTGTAGCATACTGGCTCGCCCTATTGTTTCTTTCTGATTTGATTTAGGTCTAAGGATGGAGTTATAAATAGGAGGTGGATGAACTTTTTGTCCAGTTGACAGATTTAAACGTTTCTTTCACTTCTTAAATAAATGAAAAAAATTAAAAGCTGAACTCCACCATACACAGTTTTTCAGGAAGTTGCCGTGAGCGCCGCCATCGGCATTTGGGTTGTATTATTTTGTATGGAGCTGCCGATTTTGACAGCAAATAAGTTCTATAGGGACGTTTTAAAGCCTCCAGAGAATCGGTGCAGTGTTGACTTGTTGTTGCACAGAAACATTGAACATTTGACACAAACTATTTTACTTTATATAATATTTTAGCGGCAAAACTTTTCCCAAGTTCTCCACTGAAAGGAACAGGATTTGCATTTAACTGGAAGTCCTACTACAAAGAAAGCGTGGTTTAGTGGGCGTGGTGGAATAAGGTCAATCTGATGTCATGTTTCCTTACCCTGCGGCTGCCGGGAGGGGTGGTACACCTGCAGGTCAAAGGGTTGTGTGTTGGTCCTCTGCACCACAGTCACGTTGCTTCCCGTCCATTTGTTTGCTTTAGCCAGAGTGTTGGTTCTCCAGTCGGTCCAGTACACCTCGCCCCCGTACATGGTCACTGCGAACGGGTGCGACAGGTACTCATGCCCCCTCAGGACCTCAATTAGACCGGAGCCGTCGTACTTCGCCGAGTAGATGGCGTCAGATCTGTAGAAAATAGAAATGTAAATACAATATTTACATTTATATAAAAGTACACAGGGTAACTTTTGTGCGTAACTATGTAGTATCAGGGTTGTCAGAAGCATCGAAATCAGTCTGTAAAAATAAAAGTATAGACAGAAGGGGAGGGGCCAATGGTGCAGACTGGCAGCCTCACGTCCATCAGACTGAATAACTCTGTGCAGCGCCTTGGAGTTTCCAAAAAGTACTACATAAATCCAATGCATTATTATTTTATTACCTTTTCTGGTGGAGTTTCTGTGAAAATCCTACTTGTCTCCATGGAGAAGTTATTGCTTTGCCTGGAATATTCCATAGTATGGCATTAAACATATCTATCTATGGAATCAAACACAGGCCCGTCTTGCAGTGAGGAGACAGGGCAAACGTCCCTTCACAATTGTAGGATGACATTATCAAAATTAGAACTAAACTGGAACTAAACCCAGAACTAAACCTGCACTAGAACAGGACTACAACAGGACTACAACAGGGCTACAACAGGACTACAACAGGGCTACAACAGGACTACAACAGCGCTACAACAGGACTAGAAAAGGGCTACAACAGGGCTACAACAGGGCTACAACAGGACTAAAACAGGACTACAACAGGGCTACAACAGGACTAGAAAAGGGTTACAACAGGGCTACAACAGGACTAGAACAGGACTACAACAGGGCTACAACAGGGCTAGAACAGGACTACAACAGCGCTACAACAGGACTAGAAAAGGGCTACAATAGGGCTACAACAGGACTAGAACAGGACTACAACAGGGCTACAACAGGACTACAACAGCGCTACAACAGGACTAGAAAAGGGCTACAACAGGACTAGAACAGGACTACAACAGGGCTACAACATGACTAGAAAAGGGTTACAACACGGCTACAACAGGACTAGAACAGGACTACAACAGGGCTACAACATGACTAGAAAAGGGTTACAACACGGCTACAACAGGACTAGAACAGGACTACAACAGCGCTACAACAGGACTAGAAAAGGGCTACAACAGGACTAGAACAGGACTACAACAGGGCTACAACATGACTAGAAAAGGGTTACAACACGGCTACAACAGGACTACAACCGCGCTACAACAGGACGAGAAAAGGGCTACAACAGGGCTACAACAGGACTAGAACAGGACTACAACGGGGCTACAACAGGACTAGAACAGGACTAGAAAAGGGTTACAGCAGGGCTACAACAGGACTAGAACAGGACTACAACAGGGCTACAACAGGGCTACAACAGGACTACAACAGCACTACAACAGGACTAGAAAAGAGCTACAACAGGGCTACAACAGGACTACAACAGGACTACCACAGGGCTACAACAGGACTACAACAGGACTACCACAGGGCTACAACAGGACTAGAACAGGACTAGAACAGGGCTACAACAGGGCTAGAAAAGGGCTACAACAGGGCTACAACAGGACTACCACAGGGCTACCACAGGGCTACAACAGGACTAGAACAGGACTACAATAGGGCTACAACAGGACTACAACAGGACTACCACAAGGCTACAACAGGACTACCACAGAGCTACAACAGGGCTAGAAAAGGGCTACAACAGGGCTACAACAGGACTACCACAGGGCTATAACAGGGCTACAGTGGGATTAGAACAGGACTACAACGGGATTAGAATAGGACTACAACAGGACAAGAACAGGACTACAACATGGCTACAACAAGATTGGAAAAGGGCTACAACAGGACTACAATGGGATTGGAACAGGACTGCAACGGGATTAGAACAGGTCTACAACAGGACTAGAACAGGACAAGAACAAGACTACAATAGGACAAGAACAGGACTACAACAGGGCTACAACAGGACTAGAACAGGGCTACAACGGGGCTACAACTAGACTAGAACATGACTACAATAGGGCTACAACAGGACTAGAAAAGCGCTACAACAGGACTACAACGGGATTGGAACAGGACTAAAACAGGACTACAACAAGACTAGAAAAGGGCTACAACAGGATTACAACAGGACTGGAATAGGACTAAAAAAGGACTAGAACAGGACTAGAATAGGACTAGAATGGGACCAAACCAAATCTACATTAGAACTCAAATTTGTAAGCGTATTTCTTTTTAGTGAATAAGGACATATCCTGTGTTATTGTGACTGGCCTGATATACTTGCAGACAATGATGCAGCAAATCAAATGTTCTAGGGACAGAAAGACTACTCATAACTCTATGTAAGTATTTTAAGTAATGTTTTTTATGTATTTCTCTTATATGGAGATGCCTGAGGTGCCTCGTGTCAGACCTGGCATCGATCCAGAGTATTCTGCGTTCCAGGTAGTCCACAGTGAGTCCGTTGGGCCAGCCTCCGTTTCCTGTTTCTTTATGGATGGTTTTCCGGCCCTGTCCGCTCATCGACGCAGCCTCGATCCTGGGCATGCTCGCGTCCCAGTCCGTCCAGAACAGGATTCTAAACAACACAAACATAACAGGACTCAAAATGTGTTTATGCAATCGTCCTATCTCAAAATATGTTCTTTTTAAAATCTGGCAAACAGTAAAGTCTCAGTAAAAGTTGTTTAATTAAACTGTGTAGACCAGATGTGAGATGTTGGGAATTGTTGGGGTTTAAATTATTCCAACTTGCAAAATTTGAATATTTATAACAAAAAAACACTGCAAGAAGAATGAAAATGAAAAAAAAAACAACAACTTTATACTTCCAAATAACAGTATAAAGTGATATAACGGCATATTTATGGGCTAATTTTGAGCAATTTTACATGTTTTAACCCTAGTGTGTTTATATAAATGGACATAGCTAACCTGCTAGCTGCCGTGTTCCAAATAGGAAGTGATCATGGGCATGTTTCCGGGTGGATCATTTCCACCTTCGATTCACTTTACAATAGAAAACTGTGTCCCCTCTCTCTGTAACTGCTGCGTCAGACTTGTCAATTTGGTCTTAAAATGTTCGTATTAACCCGTGCTCATGTCTATGGGTCCAGTACTGATGGTAAAAAGAAAGTAAACATCTAGAGTACACCGTCTCTGTTTACTTTTGAGCTAATTGAATCTCCATGACAGTAACTTCCTGTAAACTGTGTATACGTATAAATCAGGAGTTAAAGCTTCTATATCACACAGAATTTACTCATGTGAGCTTTAAGTAATTTTATAATGTCGTTACATCATCAAAAACATACCTGGAATTGTGTTTTGTTTCATTCACACAAGTTTGAGTCATCCTGGATTATTAGGCTGTTTGCATCTCCAAAGCTCAAAATGCTCTGTTTCATCTTGTGATGTCATTCAGTGGTAGTTTTAAGGTTAACAGCTGTTTTAGCCTCAATTGAACTGCTTATGTTCTTGCTTTTTTTTTTATATATCTTTATTTTTTATTTTGTACAGATTAAATTGTCAATAGAAAGTCTCCAATATCCACTAGTGCACTGACGAGTTTCAATATTAGCTGTAGCTTCAAAGTTAGGAAAAGACAGAACATAAATAGTGCAATATAGGCCTTTTAAAATGCTATACACCCCTCGCCCCCCCCCCGTCCCCGCCCCTCACATGCCCCTCACCCGTCCCGTGGGTCCAGTGCGATGGCTCTCGGGTGCTCCACTTCTCCAGCCAGCAGAGTGGTCCTCATGGTCCCGTCCAGTTTGGCCACCTCGATCTGGTCCAGGTTACTCTCCACCCAGTAGATGTTCCCCGCGATCCAGTCCACCGCCAGACCCTCGGGGGTGGCCAGACCGTACTGGATCACCACGTCAAAACTGGTCAGAGCTGTGGAGAGGAGAGGAGAGGAGGGAAGGAGGAGAGGAGGAGGAGAAAGAGAGAGAGAGAGAAGGAGGAGAGAGGGAGAAGAAGAGAGAGGGGAGAGGGGAGACAGAGGAAGAGAGGAGAGGAGGAGGATGGGGGGCGAGAGAGAGGAGAGGAGAGAGAGGAAAGAGAGAGGAGACAGGGGAGGAGAGGAGGAGAGAGATAGAGAAGGATAGGGGAGGAGGAGAGAATAGAGGAGTGGGGAGAGGGGGAAAAGGAGGAGAAGGAGAGAAGAGGAGGAGAGGAAAGAGAGGAGATAGAGGAGGAGAGAGAAGGAGGACAGGAGGTGAGAGAGAGGAGAGGACAAGAGGAGAAGAGAGAGAGGAGCAGAGAGACAGGAGAGAGATAGGAGAGGAAAGAGAGGAGATGAAGAGGAGCATAGAGAGGAGGGGTAGAAAAGAGGAGGAGGAGGAGTAGGAGAGAGGAGACAGGAGAGGAGAGAGGAGGAGAAGGGGAGAGGCGGAGCGATAGGTGATCACGAAGAGATGAGAAGGAGTGAAGAAGAGAGAAAATGAGGAGGAGAGAAAGGGAAAGGAAACGAGTAGAACAGAGGAAGAGGAGGTCAAGGAGGAGAGGAGAAGGAGAGTGGAGAGGGGGAGGAGAAGGGAGAGAAAGAGGAGAAAGAGGAGAGAAGGAGATGGGGAGGAGACAGAGGAGGAGAGAGAGGTATCCGTCAATGGGAGTTTGCTGAGGAAGATTATGTGTAAGATGTTGTGAAATTTGCAAAATAACAACTACAAAAACAATATGGCCCATCAATAGTACAGGAAAGCATTATGTAACCAGCACTGCATTCACTCTAATTTCCAGAGCTCAAACATAACATTGCATTTTACTGAGAACGGGGTCACCTCTCCACAGACATAATCGAGTCGTGACTTTACCTGCTCGTCTCCATGGAAGTCACTGGTCTTTGAAATAAACAATAATGGAATGACGTTTTTTTAACGACGCTGCTGCACCATATTTTCTCATCGCACTATTTTTATTTAACTGAAATGATCTTTTTACTGTTGTTTTTATTCTTATGTTCTTGTTTATTGTCTAAACAGTGATGCTGAAGTTGAACAAGATGTAGAAGTATATACAATGTCCAGGTCCATCTGCAGAAATTCTGGGGTCCAGGTTGAGAAGCCTCACATGGGCCCCCCTCTAACATAAATTTATAGGAGGAGCATCCATTTCTAGGTCCCTAAAACCCTGGGACAACAGACCCCTTTGTCCCCCCCATTGACTCCTCTGACTGAGACATTCGAAGTAAAACAGTAGCATCTCTATGGAAATAATCAGGTAGCAGACCCTCAACTAAAAAAGTTACATAGCGCAGCTTTAATTTAACAAAATATGTATATAAAGAATGACAGCTCTAGGTTTCTTGACAGGTTTCCTAATTGAAGAGCAGTACACAATGTAATTTTAGTATTATGTGGTCAGATAATAGGCATTTTTGCACTCTATGGGTCCTCTGTCTGCACTTTATGGATCCTCTGTCTGTACTTTATGGGTCCTCTGTCTGCACTCTATGGGTCCTCTGTCTGCACTCTATGGGTCCTCTGTCTGCATTATATGGGTCCTCTGTCTGCACTCTATGGGTCCTCTGTCTGCATTATATGGGTCCTCTGTCTGCATTATATGGGTCCTCTGTCTGCACTCGTTGGGTCCTCTGTCTGCACTCGTTGGGTCTTCTGTCTGCACATTATGGGTCCTCTGTCTGCATTATATGGGTCCTCTGTCTGCACTCTATGGGTCCTCTGTCTGCATTATATGGGTCCTCTGTCTGCACTCGTTGGGTCCTCTGTCTGCACATTATGGGTCCTCTGTCTGCACTCTATGGGTCCTCTGTCTGCATTATATGGGTCCTCTGTCTGCACTCGTTGGGTCCTCTGTCTGCACTCGTTGGGTCTTCTGTCTGCACATTATGGGTCCTCTGTCTGCATTGTATGGGTCCTCTGTCTGCATTGTATGGGTCCTCTGTAGCATTGTATGGGTCCTCTGTCTGCATTGTATGGGTCCTCTGTCTGCACTCGATGGGTCCTCTGTCTGCACTCTATGGGTCCTCTGTCTGCATTATATGGGTCCTCTGTCTGCATTATATGGGTCCTCTGTCTGCATTGTATGGGTCCTCTGTCTGCATTGTATGGGTCCTCTGTCTGCATTGTATGGGTCCTCTGTCTGCATTGTATGGGTCCTCTGTCTGCACTCGTTGGGTCCTCTGTCTGCACATTATGGGTCCTCTGTCTGCACTCTATGGGTCCTCTGTCTGCATTATATGGGTCCTCTGTCTGCACTCGTTGGGTCCTCTGTCTGCACATTATGGGTCCTCTGTCTGCACTCGTTGGGTCTTCTGTCTGCACATTATGGGTCCTCTGTCTGCATTATATGGGTCCTCTGTCTGCATTGTATGGGTCCTCTGTCTGCACTTTATGGGTCCTCTGTCTGCACTTTATGGGTCCTCTGTCTGCATTGTATGGGTCCTCTGTCTGCATTGTATGGGTCCTCTGTCTGCACTTTATGGGTCCTCTGTCTGCATTATATGGGTCCTCTGTCTGCATTATATGGGTATGAAACAGTGCCCTCTACCATCAATATTCAATTACTGTTGTTGTCATAATAAAAACTATGATTTTTTTCCCCACTTACCATTTGATCCAAGCTCTCGAATTGTTCTCACTGTAACATTTAACCTAAAAATCATGTTGATTAGTTTCATTCATTGGTTTCATATGAATTTCTCTTTTGAGTAATTAGTCTTTGTTTAAATCTGAAGAAGAATCTTGGGCTAATATTTCAACTTTCTGCTTCACAAAATAAACTTTGCTTGTGGCACTTTATGATTAATTCAAACATTATTACGAAATGTGAGAATAAAAGCTTTTGAAAGAGACGGAGCCAACGGCAAATCTCCCAGACTCACTGTAACAGATTGGATTTCTGCTCCGCTTCACTGTTTAGCGCTTGTTTAAATGCAAAGCTCAACGCTGAGAAAGTCATCTAAACACACCAATGCTGTTTGAGAGAACTGGAAAGTCAACAATGTATAAAAACATCACAGAATCTGAAAGAGTGAAAGAAAACGCCAATGCAAACACAGTAACTATAATGTTGAGTTTATATACAAACTGAGTCTCTAGAAGTAAAGGTTCTATATTACGCAAAAGTGACTCGTGAGATTTAAGTCATGTTATAATGTTCCCTCCTCCAAAACAGTCCTGGAGTTATGTTTTGTTTCATTCATACATGTTTGAGTAACACTTTATTATTAGTCTGTTACATCTCCAAAGCCCAAAATGCTCTGTTCCACCTTGTGATGTCATGAAGTGGTAGTTTTCAAGTTAACAGCTCCTTTTAGCTTTACTTCAGTAGAGATTGGCAACTCCAAAATCTGAAATCATCCAAATGATTCTAGTGAAGGTGTGTGGAGTTTAAAAACACAGTGGAGCACTTCCTGTATTACCACATGATGACATCACAAGGTGGAACAAAGTGTTTTCTGTTTGAGAGAAGAGCTCAGCCTAAATATTTTGCATTTACGATTTGTGTGTCATACATGTGTGAATGAAACAAAACACAACTCCAGGTCTGTTTGTGATGAGAAAACATCATAACATAGATCAGAAAATAGCGTCATATGTGCCCTTTAACATGTAGTAAAATAATAGAAAAGGTCATGTATTAATAGCAGTAGTAAGTGGTACGCAGATTATTAAATATTAAACAGTAAAACCTCTGTCTGTAATGTTGTGTTTTGGGTTTTTTTCATGTTGGTTGGTTGTATTATTTTCATCTGCATAATCTGACTAAAAGTTCCGTTTCCCCTCCCTCCTGTCTCTTGTGTGTGGTACCGCCTGCCCTCGCTCTCCTCCCTCGCTCTGATCAGGCCGCAGCATCTATCCCTCTCTCTTACAAACTCTAGATGATGATTTTCTGGAATTATTCGTCCAATCAACAATAAAAACTACAGTGATCTTGGCTCCTCCTCTCTGTACTAGACTCGGTCAACAGGAGACGTGGCAAAAGCTCATAGAATTATTATGCATCTCTAAGTCTGTGTAGCAAGTTTAACCCAGGGCAAGATAGATTTTCCAATAAACACAAAAGGAATGTTCAGGTGAGTTAAGTGTCTTGCCCAAGGACACAACAGCAGCACTGCCAACCTTTGGATCAGAGGACAAACACTCTACCAACTGAGCTACTGTCGTCCCCTACTGACCTAACACACACAAAGAAACACGTGAGACTAGTGTGTGGTTTGCAGAGGGTAAAGAGTTACAGGGTGAGGAGTTTTATTGTCTTTTTACATTGCGGGATAGGGTTAATGTTCCCGCAGAGGTCAGTTTCATTAACAGAAGTGGCTTTGTTTACTCACGTTGTCGCGGTCTGTATGAGGCGTCTGAGGAACAGCTCTTTAACGCTCTAATCACACAGACAGAACTAATTATCAGGATGAGTCATTACAGAGACTGCCCCCAGAACAAACAGGGACTGCAGACGAAACGGAGGCAGAGAAAACAAAATGTGAAGCTGAAAACATGAATGCGAAGGTTAGATCAAAAATGAAGAGGGTATTAATGACACGGTCTGGGGCTTAGAGCTGCAGTGATTCATCAGAATATTTATAACAGTTTAAAGGTGCACTATGTAACTTTTCTGGTGGAGTGTCCATCACCTGCTCGTTTCCATGGCCAGTCACGTCATCAGTTACAGGTCGGATTTGTGGAGAGGGAACCCTGCTCTCAGTAGAATGCATGTTATTCAAGGTATTTTTCAGACATAAAAAGATCTTCATGACTAAATGACAAATGGATAAGTTTAATGTCACACTGAGGAACATTACAGGCAAAGCAAAAAAGTCAGCATGGAGTCAAAGCTATGATCAGAAAAGTTACATAGTGTGCCTTTAAATAATCGAAATCATATTTTGATAATAGTAATTGTTAACTGGACCATGTTATAGACGCTAAAACACACGGCAAAAATACAAAATGTTTTTAAAAATCTCAGTGTACAATAGAAATAATCACTTGACTTCTCGACTACTGAAATTATAGTTAGCTGCAGCCCTACTGAGGCTAAACCTGGACTAAAGCTGGACTAAAGATGGGCTAAACCTGGACTAAGCCAGGACTAAACCAGGACTAAACCAGGACTAAACCAAAACTAAACCAGGACTAAACCAAAACTAAACCAGGACCAAGCCAGGACTAAGCCAGGACTAAGCCAGGACTAAACCAGGACTCAATTAAGACTAAACCAGGACTAAACAAGGACTAAACCAGGACTAAACCTAAAATAAACCCAGACCAAACCAGGACTAAGCCAGGACTAAACCAGGACTCAATTAGGACTAAACCAGGACTAAACCAGGACTAAACCTGAACTAAACCAGGACTAAATCAAGACTAAACCAGGACTAAGCCAGGACTAAACAAGGACTAAACCAGGACTAAACCAGAACTAAACCTGGACTAAATCAAGACTAAACCAGGACTAAACAAGGACTAAACAAGGACTAATCCAGGACTAAACCAGGACTAAACCAGAACTAAACCTGGACTAAACCAGGACTAAAACTGCACTAAATCAGGACTAAACCAGGACTAATCCCAGACTAAACCCTGACAAAACCAAGACTAAACCCGGAGTAAACCAGGACTAGAACAGGACTAGAACAGGACCAAACAAACTCTCCATCAGGACTAAACTCAAACCAAAAGCAAATCAGAATAAGTGAACGCAGCCTTAAGTTTGCAGTGAGCTGGTTCAGTTTACCTGTCATCTAAAGGAGACATACTGTGCTTGTGTCTGCTCTATAGCTCTAATCTATAATCATGCAGCAGCGGAGGGAAAAGGGGAGTTGATCAGAGCAATGACATCTTGAATATGTGAGAATAAAGATTACTCAAACCATGAATCACTTTAAATACAACTTGGAGAGGGCTGAGAGCGCTCTAAAAAGTCGATTTTACATAATACTTTGGGCTGTGCTATAACGAGGATTTGAAGTGAAGCTACTCCGAGAACAATGGCTGCCGTGTTTTGAATGAGTTGTGTTAAAGAGAGCAGATTAAAAACACATAATTAAAAACAGTATAATAGACGCCTCGTTTGTCTCGTTGTGAGTGTGTAGAATCAGAACGCTTCAAGTGGCAGCAGCTACAGTCATTTCAATAGTTTACACAGAGACGTCAGGGCTTGTTTTTAAAGCAGACATATTGTGCTTGTGTCTCTATAGCTCTCATCTCTGACACTCATGGCTCATTATGTCATAATTTACCCATTTTAAATCACAATATTCATCTAAAACAACTCAATAAAAGAAACAAATTTGCTGAATTCTGTGTTAGAAAATGGCGACTAAGAAAATAAAACGAATAGCAAAGAAAGTACGTCACAGTGGGCGTGTACCAGTGGAGGTGAAAACGGGGGTTGATCTGCAAAATGGCGTCTTAATAATAAGTGATTAAAAATTACTCAAATATGAATCACTCCAAAAACAACTTCTGAGGCCCAGTGAGAAGAAACAACTAGAACATGGTTAAAAGCTCTGAAAGTCTATGTCGCAGTATGGGTCTGATTTAAATTATGACTAAACTAAAATCTCATTATTCTCATAGCAACTGGTGAAAAAGTCTTTTAATTTACAAAAATAATCATGTGCATGTTCATAAGTGGCTTGGATTTAATCTGATCTGCAAAGGATTAATCCAATTTTCAAAGCAGAGATTATAACTTGCAACAATAGGACCTCCACAAAGGCACTTGTATCGAAATAATGGAGAGCCCAGACCCTTTTCAACACAATGTACTACAATCTGTTCTAAAACTGTTCATCGATTTAAAGAGGCGGTATTACACTTCTTCTACACAGAACATATTTAGATCACCATGTTTCCTTTTATTGTTTTGAAATTGCTATACTCGCCAAAAGCAGTATTCACAGTTTTACCGTAAATTTCGGACTACAGAGCGCACCTTGATATAAGCCGCACCAGCTAAATTTGAAGAGAAAATCAATTTTGTACATATATAAGCCGCACCTGAATAAAAGCCGCAGGTTTTCATATTGTAACATGAGATATTTACACAGAAAGACGGTGCACCGACACGCTTTTTTTTAAACTGTGCCTGAAAATTGGCACCAACACGACAACAACACGGGATGAACACATCTGCAGGTTTAGAAAATAAAGCTGCACCAACACGGAAAATCTGCTTTTATTTCCTCTGAAAACTTTTGTCGTCTTTTTACATTGACCAAGTTGGATTCATTGATGTCGAGCTTACGTGCAGTGGCTCTATTTCAGGGGTCGGCAACTCGCGGCTCCGGAGCCGCATGCGCCTCTTTCCGCCTCATACTGCGGCTCTGCGTGGCTTGGGAACTAACACAGACACAGCTCAGTCCTGCGTAAAGAGCCCTGATTTTCAGACGTTGTGCGCACAGGGGTCAGGAGCAACTTTGGCCCGTCCCTAATGACACACTAATAAGCTCGTCCGTAGATTTATCATGAAAATCCTGCTGGAAATCGCCACAGAAATCTATTTGATGTAGTAGCAAGTATATTATCTGCTCTTGTCTCCGCGGTGACGTATCACGTATAACACATCAGACACGACGCACAAAAGTAGAGCCACAGGCGAGTGAAAATGAGCCAAAACAAAAGTCTTTGGAGATCTTTTTAACAAAGGGGAAAAGGACAACTGAGGAGCCAGAAGAAGAGACTACGACCTCCAAGAAAAAGAAAGATAAATTTAACAGACAATGCCTACTTAAAATCTGGGTTTGTCGCTACAGGTGACTCACGCACAGAGTCCGCTCTGCGTAACATACGGGAAAAGCAAATAAGGCAATGAAACCTTCAAAACTGCTTTGGCACATGGAGAATAAGCACCTGGGATTAAACGATACGCTACGAGTTTTTTTGTTGTTGTTTTTTTTAAAGAAACTGCGGAGTAGAGTAGACATAATCACATAATCAGCGCAGGGCTCCCTCTGATGCAGCGGTTTGGTGAGTTGTATTTTTTTAATGCACTTAAGTTGTTTTTGCCATATTTATCTGCCACGTGTAGAAGGCTTGTCCGTGAAAATAAAACCTACATTATTCCGTTACATTATTGTTATTATACAGTGTTATCTTCATTTTAGATGTCAAAAAGTATTTGCGGCTCCCAGTGTTTTATTTTATGTGGAAAGTGGGTCCAAATGGCTCTTTGCGTGTTAAAGGCCGACCCCTGCTCTGTTTCCTTTCTGTTTCTTTATCTTAAAAACTGCATCATATCCATTTCATGATGCGCAAAATGATCGTTCAAAATCAAAACTAGTGAATTCTTCAGAGCAGAATCTTTCCCCACGTCTGTCTCACTTTTACGTTTACAGCTAGAGAGCGCCCCCCAGGGTCCGTTATCCAGTAAAATTCCATATATAAGCCGCACTGCTGTAAAAGCCGCAGGGTTCAAAGCGTGGAAAAAAAGTAGCGGCTTATAATCCGAAATTTACGGTACTTTTGTTTTTGAAGCTTTGAGCCTCTCTCCCTTTGCTTAAGTCACTCCCTGTTCAGAGCGCTATCACAACACAACTGTCACGCATCCCGCTAATAAAACTACTGCACATTCTTCAGTTTGTGAAGTTGTAGTGTATTCTTTTGTATTTGCGTGGCTCAGTCTGTTTTTTGTGGTTATGGTCACAGTACTCAGTTGGTGTTTCTCGTTTTTCGCCAGATCCCGTTTCTTGGACCCCTTGCACCTTCGCCTCCGACCGGTTCAAGCACCTCCGCCTCCGACCCAGCTTCCTACTACCCGCTCCTCCAACCGGCATTCACACTGTCTTGTTTGTAAAAAACTGTTAAACCTTACTCCGAGTCTGTATCTTTGTTCCCCCAGACGTTATGCCATTATTCAACCCCAGATATATGATTGCTCTCAGTTAAAAGGTGGATAAATATGGGATGTTTGTGTTCAACTTTTGTGGACATCATTAAACTCAAATGTGAACACAACCTGCTATGTTATTAAATACACTGATTATATAATTCAGCAACCACAGCTGCCCTGGGTGGACTGACAGACATGTGGCTACCAATCTGTGCCCATGACAAACTGTACAAAAACCTCTACAAATCCTACTGACACAACACATTCAAATGCAGGAAAGGTGGGTGAAGTGTCTTGCCCAAGGACACAACAGCAGTATGCACTATTTGGAGTCAGGATTGAACCACTGACCTTCACGTTGGTGGGTAAATGCACTAACAAATGCTTACCCATTGTCACTCTTAATATATATGACAAAAACAAGACAATAGTTGGAGAATCTATACCTGATGTTGAACAATGGCACATGAAGAATAGGCTGCCTCCATATGGTCCTCACCCGACTAAATGCTTACATAGCAAAGATGATTCTCACAGGCCATTGCTTCCATATGGTTCTCATCTAACAAAATGTCATCTTCAATATAAGTTCTTTTCACAGATAGCTAATTTTACAGCGCATTGCATGGAATTGTGCCTAGAGCTTGTTTTTATTTTGGTGAAGCTAAAAACTTTACTTCCTGGTTGGACTCGGGCAACAGATGTCCATAATGGTTACCTGGCAACCATAATGTTTAATAAGGGTTTAAAGTGACGGAAAATGCGATCTTTGTGAGTAAACTGTTCCTGCATTTGAATTGAATTTTCTGGATTGATAACAATGGTAGAGGTCTTCCATTTTAGATCTCTCCTCTACTTCCTCTGTTGTCGTACTTTTCTTCCAAACTGCCACTTGTAAAACTTTGATCAATATTTAGCACAGGTACTATCCCACCAAACTAAGTCCTAATTGGAAAATCATTAAAATGCACTTTAAAGAGGAGGTTTTTTACTTCTATGGGGTATTAAAGAGGAGGTATTTACATCTATGGGGTATTAACTGCTAATACTTAACATACTTAGATCACAATGTTTCCTTTTATTGTTTTGAAAATGTTGTATTCGCTGAAAAACAACAGATTAACGTGTTTAATCAGTTTCACTTTAGTTTTTGATGCTCTGAATCATCCCTCCCTTTCATCTCTCTGCTAAGTCACTCCCCCTTCAGAGCGCTATCACATTACAATCACACCGATTTTAATGTGATAGCGCTCTGTATTGTTATAATCAGGTTTGTGCAGTTGTAGTCTATTGTTTTGTATTCTACTTTTGAATATTTATAGAGATTTGTCGTGTGGGAGCATGGGTGAGGTAGGCTTGTGGGCGGAGCATTGGACAGAATCGTACAGCTAACCTTCAGGAGGGTTCAGATATGGCCTGGGAGAGATCACCAAATTACTCAAACGTTGTAGAAAGCTCCAAAAAGGTGATTTTGCATAATTCACCCAGACATTCTCAAACCCTCACCTCCGTTCTCCGACAACTTCCCGCGGTAGATCTTGTCCTCCACCACGTCGGTCCAGTAGAGGGCGCTCTGGCTGAGGTGGAAGTCCAAAGCGATGGTGTTCCTCAGGCCGGGCACCAGGACACTGAACTCTCCTTTGTGTAGGTCGATTCTGCGGATCTCGTGTCGGTTTGAGAAAATGATGAACGGCTTAAACGGGTCTGGAGGAAAAATGGATACGATTCAGATTTTAGTACAATAAAAATCCAAAATGTTGCAATTTGTAAATAAAAAAAATAAAAAATGTCTTTGTATTAGAAAAGAAAGAATCCCAAGACCAAAGGGAGGTTTCATATCTAGATCTCCGTAAAGTAATTTTGTCAGGGCAATAAGTTGATGCTATATTCATAATTATTAAGTTGATTTAAACTATTTTTGTTCTATAAATGTATGATTTAATCTTAATTTTAAGAACCTGGACCACCAGAGTCATTTTTAAAACTCCTATATTACAAAAAATTTACTCTTGTGAGCTGAGATGTTATAACGCTTTTACCTCCTCAAAAACAGACCTGGAGTTGTGTATTCTTTCATTCACACATGTTTGAGTGACACTTTATTATTAGTTTGTAACATCTCCAAAGCTCAAAATGCTCTGTTCCACCTTGTGATGTCATGAAGTGGTAGTTTTCAAGTTAACAGCTCTTTTCATCTTTTGTTCTGTAGAGACTGACAATTTCAGGGCTGAAATGATCCAAATGATTCTAGTGAAGGTGTATGGAGTTCAAAAACACAGTGGAGCACTTCCTGTATTACCACATGACATCACAAGGTGGTGATGGAGTGTTTACAGTTTGAGAGAAGAACTCAGCCTAAATATGCAATGTTTGTGTTAAACATGTGTGAATGAAAAAAACACAACTCCAGATCTGTTTGTGATGAGGAAACTACATTATAACATAGATCAGACAATAGTGTAATATGGGCCCTTTAAGTTCTATAATTTTAAAGGAGCTGTATGTAGCCTGCGCTTGTACTGTTTTAAAAAGTCTAAACCTGAAGATAGAGGACACAGACACATTTTTCTCTGCATGTGGAAAGGTCATGCATTCACACACAGTGGCTGCACTGACACTGATTAATGATTTACTGCATTTTATGTTTACTCCACCTGGATTTCTGTATTGAAACTGGAAACCCAAATGAGAGGTTCATGTGAGGCTCATTCTGCTTTCTGATTGGATAATCATTTTGAGAACCTAAAAACCAAATTAAACATAAATAAATGTGGCATAATTTCCACTGATTTCGTAATAAAGAATAAATCAGTGTTAGAAAAGCGGTGTTACAAGTCTTACATAGGGTTCATTTAAATACAAACCCCCCCCCAAAAAATCCAAATTGTATTAAGTTACACTGCCTGGCCAAAAAAAAAGTCACCACGAAAAAAAAAGGTCACACACATAATATTTCATTGGACCACCTTTTGCCGAGTCACGCTAAAATAAATAAATATTTAAAGATGAGGCAATGGACAGGGAGCTCGGGTTAGGGGTCAGGGGTCAAAGGTTAGGGTCAGACAGTGGACAGGGAGCTGCGGGTGGATGTCACTGACAAAATGTCCCAATGCTAATGCTAATGCTAACTTTGAGGCATAATAAATATTAAAACAACACCACAAACTGAAATATTCTACATATAAAAATAATTGGGTAGTCTTTTTTTTATTAGTTTGAATTGTTTATTTTATATTTTATGATTTTAATAAAAGTGACTGTTAGCTTTGAGACAGTGAGCTAGCTAGCGTGCTACCATACACGGAGCCTATTACTCAGTGTTTTCAATTCGTTTTTATATTATATTAACTCAAACCCTTAACTATGCTACAAATATTAAAATCCTAGCTCATTTTGTGTTTGTGTTGGTCTTCATGGATTGAGACAGACAACACTGACTCATATAGTTAGTTATATTGCTAGCTAACTTCCCCAGTAATAATTACATTTGGTTAATTAGTTTATTACACGGTGGCTGGTGTTCTCTCTGCTGTACAGTAAATATGATACAGCGACGCCAGGCTTAAACAAAAGCCTGGTTTAAATCTGTAATCCCAGTTAATTAAAATCTGTGTAAATATGAATTATCTGCGGCTCACAGGCGGCTGCACCAGTTTAATCTGCAGATTCAACACTGACTGAGCCGTGATGGGAGAGGAAAGTACAGTTTAATATTATAATGGTCAATGGGTTTGGACCTGTGTAGGACTCTTAATTAAAATGTTGGAGATAACGTTTAATGATACACATGTGATAGTATGGCTTCTAATCATTTTTATTTAGCCCATAAACAATTACTTAATCATTACTACGTAGTTACTTAAAGGAGCACTATGTAACTTTTCTGGTGTTACTGGTTACGTTTTCTGACCATACACTGTATAAAAAAGTGGACGTAAGTGAGTGTGACGTCACCCATTGCGTTTGTCTAAGGCCAAATGAAGCCAATCGAGGCTAGCAGTTAGTTTCATATTTGGAAATCTGAGTCACGAGTATCATAGCAACCAAAGAGCCAATCTGGAGTACGCCAAAGTTAATACCCCTTCTCAAACCTGTTGCTAACAATAGCTGGAGCGACCTCAGGTAAAGTAAGCGTTTGATTTGTCTGTTATTAATGTTCATATCTTGATTTACAGACACAATACCCAAATAAAAACACCAGGATCATGTAGAGCGGGTTCATACAAACATTTTAAGACCAAAATGACAAGTCTGACAGACAGGTTAGCTATGTCCAGTCTATGGATCTGACACAATAGAGATGTCATTTCTTGCCTTGAAATGTTCCATATTATGACAAGATGTTTATCATATGCAGATGATCTGGTAAAACATGCATTCATTTGAGTGGGATCACTTTTGCATAGATCTGACTTGTATGTTGGCCTTGTGATGTCCCCCGTTGTTTTCTCCTTAGACATAGATAAGCTTAAAGCCATATTGTGGAAGTCTAGGCAAAGCAAATACAGTATATCTCCATGGAAACAAGCTGGTAGAAGACCCTCCGCAAGTTACAAACTAGTGCTTCTTTAATTGTAATCGCCTGGTTTAGTTCTGGTTTAGTCCTGGTTTAGTCCTGGTTTAGTCTTTATTTTGTCATGATATGGCACCCTTGTTTAGTCCTGGTTTGGTCCTGGTTCGGTCCTGGTCTAGTTCTGGTTTAGTTCTTGCTACCAGTTTTAGTCCTGGTCCAGTTTTAGCCCCGGTCCAGCGAAATATCTGGGTGGTACCAAAAATGTATGGGAATCATTTAAATAATAATAACTTAAACTTGAGAAAATGAGAAGAAAAGTTTAAACATTTGGTCTGCCTTATTTCTCCTTGTGGAGCTTGAACAAAAGATATTTAAATGGACACTTGGTTCTACATTAATAATTCATTGTCGCTTCAGCCGATCTGTATTCATGAAACAACAGGAGCCTGAGAAACCTATTCTCTGATCCGGGCTTGTTTTTGTGCTGCCTTTGGACCTGACTCACCAGCTTATGTAAACAACCACATCCCATTTTCATACCGTATCTGTCTCCATTTTTCAGGATGCAGCAGGCAGTGAATCCACATTTTCAATTTGCCTGTCAAGACTAGAATGATGTCTCTGTGTTTTCATTATACAGATTGATACGAGTCTGGTCACCACGCCCTCCGTCACGTCTCAAGAGCCAAATGTGATCGTCCAATCAGATTTGTTTATTTCCATGGACTGTGTATATAAATGGACATAGCAAACCCGCTAACAACCATGTTCCAAATAGGAAGTGATCATGGGCGCACTTTCGGCTCCATCAACTCTGGCTCCAATTCACTTTACATTAGAAAACTGTGTCCCCTCTCTTTGTAAATGCTGCTCTCAGACTCGTCATTTGCTCTTAAATGTTCATATTAACCTGCTCTACATGATCCTGGGTTTTTTATTTCACTTTTGTTCCCGTAACTCAAGATATGAACAGACCATGCATGTCCCTGACTGAGTAATCCACCTGTCAATCACACTCATGTGAAATCAGGTACAGTGTGTTTAAAAAGGACGATTCTTACTTACAAAAGCTGGACACGTCAAAAGTTATAATTTGGTCTATGGATTCTCATGATGATTATCCAATCAGAAGCAGAATGAGCCTCACATGTGTCTCTCATTTGGTTTGGTTGAAACCTAAAAGGACCGTCTCTAATCTATATCCTCACTACCTAAAACCCAGCACCTGCAGACAATCATGAATCAGGGTCTCTGCGGCTACAGTTTACACAGTCAAAATACAGTCCATACACTGAGAAAACCCTGTATGTGTCCCTCCATCTGCAGGTTTAGACTCTGGAAATCGCAGGTTCAGTTGTGAATGTAGCACCTTTCCTAAAACTGTGAGAGCAAATACAGTTCAACACACCAGTCCTTTAAATTTTAGCCCAAAAAACAGGCGAGGGACCCTCATACTATCCCCCCTGCCCCCCTGATCTCTTGACCCCCTGACCCCTTGACCTCCTGAAGCTCTAATCCCCCGACCTTCTGACCCCCTGGCCCTCTGACTCCTTGACCTAATGACCGCCTGACTCCTTGACCCTCTGACCCCCTAATGCTCTGGCCCCCTGACCCTCTGATCCATTGACCCCCTGATGCTCTGACCCTCTGATCCCCTGACCTTCTGACCCCTTGACCTCCTGACGCGCTGATTCCCTAACCCTCTGACGCCCTGACCCTCTGCCCCCCTGAACCTCTGACATCCTGACCCTCTGACCTCTCGATCCTTTGAACCTCTGACCTCCTGACCTTCTGCCCCCCTGACCCTCTGACCTGTGCTCTTGCAGTTCTCCTTGTCGGCCTCGAGCTCCCAGCCGTCGTAGCAGGAGCACTTGACCGTGAGCTTGTCCTGCTCACAGCGCTGACTGCACTTGAGGTGTTTGGCGCAGAAGCTCTGGATCTGACAGGTCTTATTGTCCACTCCGAGCTCCATCCCCAGAGGACAGGAGCAGATTACGCCCTCTCCTGGAGCCACCGTGCAATTGTTACTACAGCCGCCATTGTCCAGGGAGCACAGGTCTGCAAAAATACAGATATGTCTCCATTAAAATGAGGGCGGTACAATATATGGAACTCAAAATTGTATGGTGGAACAGTGATGTGACAAAATGAAATAAATACATCACAAAATCCATGTATATAGAGTAGACAGTCCTGTGAAATCATTTGAATTCATGTAGATAGAGGTAGAAAATGACCAGTGGTGCAGATTGGCAGCCTCGCTTCCATCAGTCTACCCCAGGACAGCTGTGGCTACAATAGCAGTTTACTATGAATGAATAATGATTAAAGTGTAGAGCTTTGAGAAACTTTTGAAGCCACTACAAGTACATGACAAGTGTAAGCCATTAGTACAATATTTTAAACTAAAACTAGCAGATTAAAAAGAAAAAGCATATTTGCAGAGTAATCTTTCAGAAAAGTTATAGTGATGTTGCCCTTTTGCGTTCATTGTTTGTGCAATACAGATATTTTAGTACATTTTGAGCAGACCTATCGCCCACCTTTACACGTCTACATAAATGTGTCATGTTCTGTCGTACCGCAGAGCTTCTCGTCGGACCCGTCGGGGCAGTCGTCTTTGCCGTTGCAGAGCTTGTCTTGGGGCAGGCAGATGGTGGAGTCGTTGGCGCAGACATGGTGAGACAGTTTACAAACCAGCGCCTCACAGTTCTCCTCATCAGAGTTATCTTCACAGTCGCTGTCGCCATCGCACACCCACGCCTTACTGATGCAACGCGCTGAGGACACAGACACAGCATTTATGTGGTCAATGGTCAGCCTCACCAACGGTTATATAACGCTAATTAACACCTATTAAATGGCCCATATTATGCTCTTTTAATGTTGTAATATCTGTTCTGATGTTGTCTCCTCATCACAAGCAGACATGGAGTTGAGTTTTGTTTCATTCACACATCCTGCACATTTAGGCTGAGTTCTTCTCTCAAACTGAAAAACTCTGTTCCACCTTGTGATGTCATCAGGCGGTAATACAAGAAGTGCACCACTGTGTTTTTAAACTCCATAAACCTTCACTAGAATCATTTGGATCATTTCAGGTCTGGAATTTGTAATCTCTACTGAACTAAAGGTAAAAGGAGCCGTTAACTTGAAAACTACCACTTCATGACATCACAAGATGGAACAGAGCATTTTGAGCTTTGGAGATGTTACAGACTAATAATAAAGTGTTACTCAAATGTGTGTGAATGAAACAAAACAGAACTCCAGGTTTGTTTTTGAGGAGGAAACAGCATTATAACATGACTTAAAGCTCACAAGAATCCATTTTGTCTAATATAGAACCTTTAAACACTGCTGCTCTTATGAAACGCAGCCAGGAAATAATTTTTCTTTTGCATAAATGCATTTTCAATAAGTCCCACTTTCTCTCTGTTTTATCAGTCTTTTTGAGAGCCTTTCATATTTCTCCTTCACTTGCTGGTTCCACAACCTCTCTCTCAAAAACAAAAAAACCTTGATTGAATTCAATCAAAAATCATTGGAGTTGGGCAAAGGTACTTGTCCAATTTCTATAACAAGCAGATCAAGAAGGGCCAGTGGCATAACAGCAAAATATAAAAACCAATAAACAGTTTCTATTTAACAAAATTCAGCACAAATCTGTAACAAAATCACCACATTTGAAGCCTTATGAGACCTCAAAATCTGTGCAAAATACGTTGACTTTTTACTCCATCCATTTTCTTCCTCTCATCTGGGGCTGGGTCGCAGGGGCAGCAGTCTAAGCAGGGACTCCCAGACTTCCCTTACCCCAGTCACTTCCTCTAGCATTTCCAGTGGGACCCCAAGGCGTTCCCAGGCCAGCCGAGAGACTTTAGCCGTGTTCCAATTTCACGGCTGCACACTTCGTTGACTGTCACTTCCGGCGCAACAAGTTCGGCCCCATTTCATGCTCCCATGAATGCGGCCAAAAAATGTGCCCCGTGTTTCCATGGAGATCGGCCGTGAACGAAGGGTACATCCGAGCGGACTTCGTGCCCTTCTATATCCCATCATGCACCGTTGCGTCACTTCTTCTACGGGAGAAAATGGAGTCCGCGGCTGCTACGGTATGCACTTTAAGTACTGATTTACCTCACCTACAGCAGCACTACGTGAAACTATTAAACTCTGAATAAAAAGCAGCCATCACAGTTGCTAGGGCGATGTAAAGTAAGTATCGTAACGTAAACGCAGAGACAACGGTGAACGTACAATCAGTGGCGTAGGCCTGTCCGATTTTGGAGCGCCCTTGACCTCGATCCTCACCTGAGTCCCTGCAGCCGAACTTCACAGCCGGGTCGCACATGTGAGTGACTCCTTCGCAGTTTTTCTCATCGCTCAGGTCCATGCAGTCTGTGTCCCCGTCACAGCGCCACCTAGAGGGGATACACAGCCCATCCATACGACACTGGAACTCGTCTGTGTGGCAGCCCCCGGGAGGACGAGCTGAGAGAGGAAACATGAAAAATATGAAGTAGAAATTAAATATGAACTGAAATAAAAGATATTATTTGTCTGTAAGTTGAGTGAGTCAGCTGAAGATTTAGTATTTTTTGGTATTTTATGTAAAAACGCAGACTAAACTTCACAATTCACAAGTTTAATCTGTGTTTATATAAATGCATTGTTTCCTTGTGCTTTTGTCTCCATAAATAGCTGTTTTTGCATAAACTCCCCCTGCAGGTAGAGTCGTGTGAGTGCAGTTTGGGTCAGATACTTAGAGATACATAACATTGAGAGTTTTAGTGTCTTTAGTGTCTTTAGTCTAATGCTTTGTTGAATGAACTTAGTAACAAAACACACAATGGCATCTTTAAAACATGTGCTAGTCCACTGCTAATTTAATAAAACAAAAACAAAGGTGATTCATGCAGCAGGTGTTGGGGGCCATTTTCAGTCTAACACTTTTTTCTCAACTTATTTCACACTAAAACAAATACTGAACCTCTTAAATGACTTTTAAAACAACTTACTTTAATTCATTGTAAAGTAACACTTGAAATGTGTTATATAAATGTATTAAAGTATATAAGTTATATTACTCTATTCTCTGATTTGCGTTCTAATGTTGTTTCCTCATCACAAACAGACCTTGAGTTGTGTTGTTTCTTTCACACATGTTTAACACATAAACCCTGCATATTTAGGCATATTGAGTTGTTCCACCTTGTGATGTCATGATGTAATACAGGAAGTGCTCCACTGTGTTTTTAAACTCCACACACCTTCACTAGAATCATTTGGATCATTTCAGTCCTGGAATTGTCGAACTCTACTGAACTAAAGGTAAAAGGAGCTGTTAACATCAAAATGACCACTTCATGACATCACAAGGTGGAACCGAGCATTTTGAGCTTTGGAGATGTAAGAGACTAATAATAAAGTGTTACTCAAACATGTGTGAATGAAACAAAACACTACTCCAAGTCTGTTTTTGAGGAGGTAACAGCATTATAAGATGGTTTAAAGCTCACAAAAGTACATTTTGTGTAATATAGGACCTTTAAGTTTAATGTAAGTATCCATTTCCTCACCGGAGTATTCGTTCTCTGCTTTGTAACTGCACTGTATAATTTAATCCTTCAAATCAGGGCCTGCAGCTGGAAACTCGCTCTTTAGCCATAATCTAGTCCGGAACATATATTTCTTCATAATCTTAATGACGCAGCTAAATACTTTAAAACTGCTTGGGTTAAGGAGCAGGGACCCATCTTGTTGAAGCTGTCCTGGTCAGGACTACTTTGTGTACCCTGGAAGAACTATGTCTGTTGTGCAAGTTTTGGGTTGAAGGGGAAGAAAACAACCAAGACACAGAGAGAAGCGTGCACACTCTGGACAGAAACACCACTGAGCCAAACACACATTAAACTGAATACTAACATATAAATTATACAAACACACAAATTAACTGAATAAATATAACGCAAATGTTTCTGCGTTTTTCTGTTTCTGTTTGAATTTGTTTGGCATTGATAAAGTATCTATCTATCTATCTATCTATCTATCTATCTATTTACCTATCTATCTATCTGTCTGTCTGGTCGTCCGTCTGGTCGTCCGTCCATCCATCCATCTGTCTGTCTGGTCATCCATCCGTCTATCTATCTTTCTATCTATCTATCTATCTATCTATCTGTCTGTCCGTCTGGTCGTCTGTCCATCCGTCTATCCATCCATCTGTCCAGTTTGTCCGCCCATCCGTCCGTCCGGTCATCCGTCTATCTATCTATCTATCTATCTATCTATCTATCTATCTATCTATCTGTCTATCTGTTTATTTATCTATCTATCTAACTATCTGTCCCTCTGGTTGTCCGTCCATCAATCCACCCATCCATGTTGTCTCCATCACAAGTCCAATAGGAATCAATCGATCTCTCTCTATCTATCTACCTCTCTATTAATCTGTCTCTCTATCTCTATCACTCTCTCTGTTATAGATAGATTGTGTTGCTCATCCTCTGTGTGGTGCAGTTGTTGTGCGTCTGGTCTCTATAAACCCCACAGTCGTCGTCGCCTTCACGGGCCCAGTAGTAATCTATCAGTCTCTTTACCTCTTTACCAACTATCTATCTTCCCATCTCTCTATCATTCTCTTGTACAGTATAATAGATTGTCTTGGCCGTACTCTGTGTGGTGCTATCTCTCTCTTTCTCTATCTCCCCATCTATCTCTCCATCATTCTCTGGTGCAGTGTAATACAGATCATCTTGCCGGTATTCTCTGTAGTGCAGTTGGCGTGCGTCTCATCGCTGTAGTCCCCACAGCATTGTCCCCATGACAGTTCCAGTATCTATTTATCTATCTGTGTCTCTATCTATCTATCTATCTATCTATCTCTATCTCTCTATCTATCATTCTCTTGAACAGTGTGATATAGATCATCTTACTCTGTGTAGTGCAGTTGTCATGCGTCTCATCACTCGCTGTAGTCTCCACAGTAGTTGTCTCCGTCACAGGTCCAGTATCTCTCTCTCTATCTCTCCCTGTCTCTCTCTCTGTCTCTCTCTCCATCTCTGTCTCTCTCTGTATCTCTCCATCATTTTCTAGTACAGTGTGATATGGATCATCTTACTCTGTGTGGTGCAGTTGGCGTGTCTCATCGCTGTAGTTCCCACAGTCGTTGTCTCCATCATAGGTCTAGTATCTCTCTATCTCTCTCACTGTCTCTCTCCCTCTTTCTCTCTCTCCTCTCTCTCTCCATCATTCTCTTGTACAGGGTAGTACACATCATCTTGCCTGTACTCTATGTAGTGCAGTTGTCGTGCGTCTCATCACTGTAGTCTCCACAGTCTTTGTCTCCGTCACAGGTCCAGTATCTCTCTCCTTCTCTCTCTCTCTCTCTCTCTCTCTCCTTCTCTCTCTCTGTATCTCTCCATCATTGTCTAGTACAGTGTGATATAGATCATCTTACTCTGTGTGGTGCAGTTGGCGTGCGTCTCATCGCTGTAATCCCCACAGTCGTTGTCTCCGTCGCAGGTCCAGTAGTCGGGGATACATCGTCCGCTGTTACACTTGAACTGAGCGCTGGAGCAGGAGTGACTGCAGCCCGCCTCGTCGCTGTTGTCTCCACAGTCATTATCTGGAAAGGAAAAACAATAAGAAAATATCTACCAAACATATAGAGATGTTTACGTGCACTGGGTATCCTGGTTTGGTTTAAAGTTAAACGAGAACAATTTAAGTCCGGAGGGCACTTCTGCTTTTAGAAAGGTACATCTTTGTGTGTAACAACGGAATTAATTTTGTAGTAAAGACTTCCTGATTATATTTAGGTGTAGATTATTTCAGCCTGTAGCATTACTTTAATATTTATTAGCATTAGCATTAGCAAAGACACACAAAGACCTCTGGTGATGTCCTCAAGTGAAGTTTTCCCCGCATTTGTAAAGCGTTTAACGTGCTGTAAGAATGTATTGTACGTATTTTAGCACAACTTAGCACAACCGCATGGAGTAGGCCTACATACTGTCGAATTAATTATCCACTGAACATCACTATTGCAATGTCATTTTAAAAACAAACCTCAAAAAAATTACCAGGATAATCGAGTGCATGTAAATGTGTGCCTACTCAAAGAAAATAACATTATATTTAAGGTACAATCATTTCTAAAAATAACAAAAACACTGAAATCATAAATGGATTGTGAGAGAGACAGAAACTGCATAGATCCTCCATGCACCACGAGAATGTACCAGCGCTGATACATGGGGCATTGGCAGCAGCAGCAGCAGCTTAACACTAATCAAACGTAATGGACTTTTTTAACTATTAACCCCAATATTATTCAGCTAATTTACAATGTGTCTGCACTGTTGGCACCGTAGCATCTGTACCATTTAATCTGCTTATGTTCTCACTTATGTCTCTGCATTTATCAGCACTAAGCCCCTATAATATACTCATTTATAATGCCTTACTCAGCAGAATCGCTTATCTTTGGCAAAGTGAAGCGAGGCTAATGCTGGGACTATATACACAAGAGCAGCAGCGTTCAACTTCCAACAATATACTCATCTGCATCAGTGAAGACCTGGAATTAAAGCGGACCCATTATGTAAAATTGACTTTTCAGAGGTTTTAACCATGTTATAGTTGTTTCCTTCTCATTTACCCTCTTAAAGTTGTATTTGGAGTGATTCGTGCATGTTTTAGTCATTTTTAATTGCTTATTTTTAAGACGCCATATTGCCAATCAACCCCCGTTTTCACCTCCACTTTACTTTCTTAATCGGTGATGCTCGTAGGATTCGGCAGGTCACGTTGTCATTTTGGTACAAATGAAAAAAAAAAAAATCCAAAATGGAACCACCGCTCATGCTCACTTCCTATTTAGAACACGATGGCTAGCAGGTTAGCGATGTCCATTTATATAAACAGTCTGTGGTTTCATTTAGCTCTATGCTCAAACACAGCCTCTGTCTTGCTGCGTTTGAATGACAAGTGGATACAGCCAATCACAGTGAAGTATGAACTCTCACAAGCGGCGGCTGGCTTACGTTACCTCTCCTTTTAGTACACAGTATAACGCTACTTATACTATGTGCTAAACAGTTGTGAAAATCATGCTAACATTTTTTTGGCATATCCCATCTGGAGCCCACCCCTACCCAAGGAGCTGCAAGAGATGCCGGCTGCAGATGCTAGGGCTAAGGCTAAAGCTAAGGCCAATGCGGGACTAATGTTAACGCTAAAGCTAAAGCTAGCATCGCAGCTGTGGTGGTGCATGTGGATCTATGCACTAACCGGGTGTTACGTTTGGACAATGCAACTCATCAGAGCCGTCTGCACAATCCTTTTCTGTAAAACACAAAACCAGCGGAAAGAACAGGACAAGAGGATGACATGGACACACAAATACACAAAACAGGCTACAGCTAAACAAAACATACACAAAACAACAACAACACAACAGGGAGATGAGCAAAAGACAGACACGCAATATTTAAGAGGTCATATATAGCAGAGGTTACCATTTGTTGTCTGTACCCAAATTACCATTAATTTCTTCAATTTAAGTCAAATTTTGGCTGAATGATCCAACTGATGCTTTACAGTGACATCACACTGAGGGTGTTATGCATCTATGTCTATGGCGGAATGTTCAGCAATCTCCATGATGACAAAATGAGCACAGTCTGAGCACTCAAGAAAAAAAAAATACAACATGGATTTAAAAAACACGTTTTCAGGAGGCTGTGATCCGAGCGTTCATGGTTCTGTTTAGGAGTTTGACGCTCAACTAAAAGGTGAGTGTGACTAACTGAAAAACTGTCTGCTAATTCTAGCTGTGGCTTATGACTGTAATGTTATTTGAGAGGGACTTGTTTAACAGCACAAATCAGCTCACCTGTTCCTGTTGTAGTCCCAACTAAGTGAGTTTTTTCTGGTCAGATTGTGTTAAAACAAAGCTCAGATTAAAGTCTAACTTGAGTAACAAAGCTTCAGACAGAGCAGTGCCTATAGTTAGCATCACACCCCCAGGGAACTTTGATGATATCAGCTGAAAAGTATCGATGTTGTGATGCAAAATTCAGATGGAGAGACAGCATTCTGTAATAGGAATGGGCAAATCTGGGTGATATAAATGTTTTTGTTAAGTCTGGACTGTAAAATTATCAATGAAAGTGCAGGAAAATCACGTCAGATGAAACTACTGCACATCGCATCAGGTTTGTGAAGTTGTAGTATATAGTTTTGTATCATGCTTTTGTATATTTATAGTAAATTGTCTTGGGTTTTGGGCTGAGCTTTGGATAGCGTTTTACTGCTTACCTTAAGGAGTGTTTGAATAGGTCCTGGGAGAGATTGCTAAATGACTCAAACATACATGGATGACATCTAAAACCACTGCAGACATGTTTTTGATGAGGGAACGGCGTTATAACATGGTAGAAATCTTTTGGCATACTACCCCCTCTTTAAGGTTTGCAGTGTTGTATACAGTCGGTAAACACGGCAGAAGTAAATTGCAAGTAGCTATCTTTGTGCGCTACACGGACACATCACAATCTCGGCTATGGGAAAAGTTTGTCTTGAGAAAAAGTACAGGTATTTAAGGAGTCTGATTTATTTGCTTTTTTGTGTACAATAGAAATAAGAGAATACGTTTGTTGGTTACATTACATTTTTGTTCATGCATATTGTAAGACCTAACTATATGAAGAGGATTAGCCTTTCCCCCATGTCCTCTAAACATGAACCACTATGAAGTCTGTTACATGAGCTGTTTATTTCTTCATACCACGGCATGCTAACCTTGGCAATGAGAAAGTAAGTTATAAATATGTTAATTTTCACCTTGAACACCAAACAGCCTCCTTGAGATGCACTGAACAAAGCTGGGGACGCTGCTGCTTACTAATAGCAATTCCACTTTATCGGTGGTACCTGTGTTCTAGTAGGATTTCCCCAGATATCAATACCAGTGTAATATTGAAAAAGTATCTATATTTAGCACTGATGTTTTGTATGCACTGCTCAGGTCCCAGAGTCATTCCCAGTTTGTGCATCAAGTTTATCTTTTTGAACAGGAAAAAATGATTGGTCTGTTATTAATGTTCATATCTTGATTCAAGTACAGAATACTGAAATAAAAATACCAGGATCACGTAGAGCGGGTTAATACGAACAATTTAAGACCAAAACGCTCTATGCTTGAACACACTCCTATTGGTCAGCCTTTGTCATGCTCCGTTTGAGTGACAGGTGGATATAACCAATCACAGTGAAGTATGAACTCTTACAGGGATCAGATGGCTTATGTTCCATCTCCTCTTAGAAAAAAAATACAAAAGACATAAATTTGGTCTGTACTACAGATTATATAAGCTTAATATCAGTATCTTTACTGTGCAAAGACAACAAGCTGCTTAATACTATTTAGCTAGAAAAAAGCAGTCCCACCATCAGGTCAGGTGGAAGAAGTCATGCCCCATTTAAAGGTTGAACACTTGAGATATACTGTAAACAGATCATTTCAAAACTATCAAAAGACCTGGCAGCCATTCCACTTTTTTTTTTTTGGATCTGAAGTGCATAGCCCACTTATTTCACCTTCTTAAAGTTCCCAGTATTTATTTATTTATTTATTTTTTTATTGTATGTATTATATTGTCTTTATTTTATGTATTTATTTGAATGTATTTTACATATTTATTTATTTATTAAGAGTGTATTTATTTATTTTATGTATTTATTTCAATGTGTTTTTTTATTAATACATTATATTTTACTTATTTATTTTAATGTAATTTATTTATTTTTATATTAATATATTACATTTCATTTATTTTATGTATTTATCTCAATGTATTTTATTTATTTTCTTATTTTTATTTGTGCTAACTTATGCAACTATTATATTCATTCTATTGTATTGTTGTGTTTTTGTGTAATGTTTATGTATGTTTAAAAGTTTTAAAAATCAATAAAAAAGAACTGATTAATGTGGAAAGTTAACTGTGGTATCGTCTTGAAGCTTTTCCCACAGCCTCGATCGAAGAATATGAAACTATATATTGACGTTGGTGTGAAATTGTGATAAAACAAAACAGTGAGGCCTTGTTTATAGAGCCACACTGGTCATGAGTCGCCCAGAGCTGCTGCTTAAGTCACGCCCTCCGTCTGACTATTGTGCATCATCAGGATCATCTGGAGCTCAGTGCGTTCTCAGATGGGAACCTCTGCAGCGTGACGAGGAAGTGGAGGAAGAGGAGGAGGAGGAGGAGGAGGAGGAGGAGAGGGGTTTAAAGTGGGACTAAACACATACACTCCGCCAAAAAACACATTTCAAACTGAGCTGCTAAACTGGGACTGGACTAAAGGGGAGCGTGAGGGGGGAGGAGGGACGGTGTCTGGAGGTATAAGAAACAGTGTGATTGGTCTAACAGGTATCCACGCTCCAAACTCCGCCCTGTAGCTACGCTTTAATCAGGGCAGTCTTTTGTGATGTCACCAACTACGTGAAATTGCAGAGGCCACCGAAGTCAGCACTCATTTTTAACCAGAAATTTGCAAATTGACCTAGTTTGTACACTAAAGCTGCCAAAAAAGGACCAGGAGTAGTAGGTAACGCTATTCAAACCCCATATAAACAGCTAAAAAAGTGGACTTAGTGTTTAGTTCCACTTTAAACTGAACACAGGAAAAATATTGACGTAAAATAACTCGACACTCACCGTTGTCACACCTCCAGTTGATGTTGATGCAGCGTCCATTGTTGCAGGTGAACTGGGTCAGAGGGAAGCAGGTGGGATACGCTGAAAACACAACAGAACTCACAATGTTAAAGATTTGAACAAGATTTTCAACGGGAAAATGTAAATTGTGTTAATAAGTGAATGTTGGTTAATTTGCTTGTCTTTTATTTATCAATTTCAATCATTTTTAGCCCTTTTAAGACTACGGCGTTTGAATTTGGGCTATACATAGGTCAGTCACAATAAAAACTATATAGACTTTTCTCTCAGTACATGGCAGATGGGAGTCAATATTTATGGAGACTTTTTCATTGCGCTAGTGGCAAACGTTTGGTTATTTTTGTGTTGTATGATGAGATTTGAGCTGTAGAAGGTTGAATTATGATCTTCTATGACTTAAACTTACTACTGAAGTGCTACATTCTCTTATTTATTTATTGCAGTTCATGTTTTTAACTATATTGTACAAACAGAACACTTTTTGGGGATAATTTTGGTTTAAGTTTTGGTTTCAATACTATCGATTATCGTCTATATTTACTTCAGCAATATATCGCACTTTAACATGTGTGATCGTGACAGGACTAGCTTCACAAAAATAAATACAAGTGATCAATACGAAGGAAAAACAAATTACAAAACATCTGGTTTTGACTAAGCCTCCAGAACACTCTCATACATATTTGCATATATCTCGCATATTTGAATATTACATGGCATTTTACACAATAATATCGTTTCTCGTGATATAAAGGGACATTTTATATAATCGTGAGAAACACTAACAAAGATCATCTCCATTATATCACCACGATGTTGTGAAAGTACAAGTCCATAACAGTTTAAATATTACAGTAACTAATAATTCAATTCAATTTATTTTTGTAAAGCCCTAAAATCACAGCAGCAGTGGTCTCTTAGAGCTGAACATGAGAAATGATTTAACCAACAGAAAGTTAGAAAATCAACAACAGACAAGCAAATAAATCAACAGAAAACAGGCGAATGGAGAAGTGTCCCAGAGCGCCCCCTGTCCTTTGACTCTCCTCCTGCAGGAACCACTATCTCAGAGCCCCCCTGTCCTAAAACCCTTATTCTTGGCAAGGAAAAACTAAAAAAAAACAAGTGAGAAAAAGGAGAAACCTCAAGGATAACCACAGTAAAGGAGAGATCCACTCCCATAGACGAGCAGGCTGCAGATTATCGTGATATTATCGTTAATCGCAATTATTTTGATCATGAAAATCGTGATACCAAATTCCAATATGGTCTCATGCCTCCTGGGGACTACAGCTGGAAACAAGCTCTATAGCAAATACTGGCATTGTCCCCATTCAAATAAAATAAATGAATAAATAAATAAATACATACAAATAAATGAATAATTAGTGAAGTGCCATAAAGTAACTGAATATAACAATAATAGTGTATATAAACTACATGGTATTCAATGTTTATTAAGATTTAAGCCATTTTTTATTATTAATTTAATAAAAGGACACAGTAAAATCCAAACATATTACAGGGAGGCAAGTCACTAATCAAAGGTACACTATGTCATTTTCTGATAGAGGATCCACCCCCATCTGCTTGTCTCCATGGAGATGGTATTGCTTTGCCTGGAATGTGCCACAATATGGTATTATTATTATTATTATTATTATTATTATTATTATTATTATTATTATTATTATTATTATTATTATTATTATTATTATTATTATTATTATTATATGGTACCTATCAATCTCCGTAACAGGTGACAAGAACAAGTCAAATTACAGGTCTGATCTGTGCAGAAGCGACCCCACGGTAAGAATCAGAAGACTTTTTTTTTTTTTTTTTTTATCTTATTACACCTTAATTAATTTAGTTCAAGGAATGTAAGATGGATGGGTTTAATGCCATACTGCGGAACATTCTAGGCCAAGCATAAACAAAAGACTGAACCTACCACAAGAGGCTGGCTCATCCGATCGGTCTCCACAGTCATCGTCCAGGTCACATGTCCAGGAGAGGGGGATACAGCGCCCGCTCGCACATGAGTACTGGTTTGGAGGACAGGTACGAGCTGGAAATACAAAGAACTGTAGGTAATTTCACATTCATTACATCATTTTTGTGTCATCAGCTCCTGGACTGGGTTTACCACATAAAATCTAACTAATCTAGCTCCTGTAAAAAAGGAATATACGCCAGATGTCCTTCCTAATAAACCTTTGGGTAAAGTAGGTTGAACCGAATGATCAGCTTTTTGTATCTTGTCTGAATGAATGCTGTAGTTGTGTCCATGGGCAAAACACTTCACCCTCTTTTCCTTCATTTCTGCAATGTGTGACTGTGGAGTTTAAGGCTAATGCTAAAGCTAATGCATTGTTTTCCATTTCATTATCCAGATTTGCCCTGCACTGATTTTCTTTTCGATATTTTTTTGTAATGTCCTAAAAATAATAGAGATTTTCTTTCTGAACCAAGTCGTGGGTGTTCACTGTTGAGCTTCACAGCGACCCCTGCTGGTGAAAAGGCGGCATAAGGCAGTCCGTACCAGAGCAGGTGGTGTTGGACTCGTCCTCATCGTTGCCACAGTCGTTGTCTCCGTCACAGAGCCAGCGCAGAGGGATGCAGCGGTTATTCTGACACTTGAACCTGTCTGTGGGGCAGGTGTGCTGGTCTGAGAGAGGAAAGAGAGAGAAGAGGAGGAGAGGACATTTAGAGGGCAACAAGGGATCAAAAAAGAACAGTTTCTATGAGGATTTTACGTATGTGACAACTGTGCAAAATACGCCACCAGCCAAAAGTTCCAGTGCATTTATTTTTCCTCTTTATTTCTATGATTATTTACATTGTAGACTCACTGAAGGCATCAAAACCAGGAATTACACATGTGTAATGTAGCAAACTAAAACACTCAAACTCAACTTTTAAATTAAAATAACCACCCTTTGCTTTGAACCCGGGTTTGGCACAGCCGTGAAGTGAAAACCATTTTAGAAGAACAGTTTGCAGCGTGGTCGACAAAGCAAAGGATGGATACTTTGAGGATTTGAATGTAAAATATTTAAGTTATTTAGTAGAGCTATTTAAAGGTTTTGTTTTGTTTTTACTACATAAGTCCATATATCTGTGTCATATACTTGATGTCTTCTGTTTGTATAAAACATGTCGAAAACAGTAAACATAAAGGAAACAAAAAAACATTCAGTGAAAGATTGTGTCCAAACTTTTGACTTATAGTGTATAATAGAATAGTTTGCAATTTTTGTCATGTTTCCTTTAGTTGCTATGGCGATGCAATACAAATTGGGTATTTAAGCTGGATTGCAAAACCCAGTGTGAAGCATGTATTTCAAACTGTGCTCAGTAAACTTGATAATACAGATATTTTACAACTGTACTGTTAATATACTGAAAGCAACCTGGCAGTAGTAATACAGACCACAAAGCAAATAATACTGTAGAACTATAATATTGAAAACTATGCTACTTCTGGTTCATATTGATCCGCTCTACGTGATCCTGGTGTTTTTCTTTCACCATTGTGTCTGTAAATCAAGATGTGAACATTAATAACAGCCAAATCACGTGCTTTCTTTCCCCAAGGTTCCTCCCACTAGCCTTAGCAACAGGTTTGACTGACAACGTTGCTAAGCGCCCGCTTCCTGCTAAACCAGTGGTGCGGGCTCGAAGGGGCGTTACGTTTAGCAGCCCCTATAACTGTTAGCCCCGATGAGCTTCATTTGACTGGAGCCAAATGCTGTGGGTGACGTCACACTCACTTAGTCCACTTCTTTATACAGTCTATGATCCAGAGTAACATTAGATTTAAGAAATGTTTATTATGTGTACTAAGATTTGGGCTGTAGAAGGTTGAATAAATAACTTACAAAATCATTATAGATACAAACCTTTTGTTTTTTGGGATGATCAGTTAGTTTCCATACTGGTCATCATGGATCATGACAGTCCTTGACAGTTCAAAGTGGTATTGTTTGGAAATGGATAAATAAATAAAAGTCCTTAAACTCACGGCAGAGCTCCGGAGCCTCGTCACTGTTGTCCAGGCAGTCATTGTCCCCGTCACACTTCCATCGCTCCTGGATACAGCGGTTGTTCTTACAGGCGAACTCCCCGGGCTGGCACTGAGGAGGGGGGATGTACGACGGGTTCGCTACAGACACAGAGTCAAAACATTAGTATTTAAAGGTCCTATATTACACAAAATGGACACTTGTGAGCTTTAAGTCACGTTATAATGCTGTTACTTCTTCAAAAACATACCTGGAGTTGTGTTTTGTTTCATTCACAGCTTAAATATGCAGGGTTTGTGTGTTAAACATGTGAATGAAACAAAACACAACTCCAGGTCTGTTTGTGATGAGGAAACAACATTAGAACATAGATCATGAAATAGCGTAACATGGGCCCTTTAAACTGTAGACAGGACCCAGGAAGAATAACTGTTGCCGTGGTAATAACTAATGGAGATCCAGAATAATATGGGGAGTGAGGGGACTGGATGAATAATATGCACAATATTGTAAAGTGGTTTTGAGTGCATTGAAAAGCACTATATAAGATGACTTGATGTTTTATTATGTATAGGGCATTAAAGTGGCTCTTCTAGGTTTCTGTCCATCTAGTTGAGCAAAATTAATATTGTCCCAGTAAAGATATATGGATAAAGCAGCTCTAAGGGGCTAAATATCTCATCTAATAACCTGTTATAATCAACCATGAACCAGGAAATGCACTGTTAGCAAGCTAGTTGTTTTTAGCTTCCCTGTGATGGCAAAGCTCTGTTCTGAAAGTTCTGTAAAACACTTATAAACTCATTGAGTAATTACAGAGTTAGAAAGGTGAAGAATAAGTTGGACCATTGCAAACTGTTTAAAAGCAAGTAAAAGTACTTCTATTTTTCATTTCATAACTTGAAAACTACCACTTCATGACATCACAAGGTGGAACGGAGCATTTTGAGCTTTGGAGATGTATTAAAAGTAAATATTAGCCACAGCACTGCTAACTAATGCTGTGTCCTATATTTGTATTTGAGCCATGAATCCAATCTTGCAATGAAACTACATATTTTATATTCAGGGGTTTACGGCAAACTTTTTTATTTCTTGCGCCAAACTGTGGTTAAACTGGCATTTATAGAAAACAACAAAATCACTTAATTAAGATTTCCTAATTGTATTTTGTCTTGCTAAAAAACAGAAACAAACACTGTAACATTTTGTTTTCCTGTTTGGACAAAATGAAGCAGGTCTGGCAGAGGAGACGTGACAGAATGGGTTTAAAATGTTCCAGGAGTCAGAGTCACCGTCCTGAGTCATCTTCACCGAGCGCCTGAGAAATAACAACAGCAGAGTGTAACAGAGCCGAGCTGTAGAAATGAACTGTCTCCATGTCAGAACACTGCAGCAGAGGAGGCCGACAGGAGAGGCCGCTGTGGCCGATTTGGATGTTATTTAAGCTTCAGACTTGCACACTCCATGGCTATGTTTACATGCGCACCAAAAATCTTTTCTGATTTATGGAAAAATATATACTTGTTTATGTTTTAATACTAAAATTGAATGTGGAATGATAGTTTACTGGCCATGAATCAATTTGACAAGTTCCTCAACAACATTTATAAGAACATTCAAGTCCTTGTGGGAGTAACATACACTTGTATCATCTGCAAATATGATTATAGATAGTTTAACTTAAGTACTGGGTAGATCATTAATATATAATAAAAATAACAGTGGACCTGAAACAGACCCCTGGGGTACACCACACTGTGCCATTGGTGCCGTTATCATCAATCAGGTTGTATAATTTTGCATGGGGCTGCCGATCTTGGCTGTAAATACATTCTCCAGGTACTACAGAGTCGTTTTAAAGCCTGTAGACTTTGAACATTTTACACAAATCAACCTACTTTATAGCAGACTTTAATGGTAAAACCTTTCTAAAATTGAAATGACCAGAAGTGGCTCCACAAAGAAAGTACAGTTTTGCAGCATTTACGACAAAAATGGCTGGGGCCGATAAATACAAAGAATAGAGACTGCCTAGTTTCTATGGCTATGACTTCAGTGGCAGAGTCAAATAACTCCTCAGTGTCATGTCTCCCTGGGCTTTAGAAACAAATACACCCGTCTACCTCTCCTGCGCTCTCTACATCTGAAAACATCACTCACATCAAAAGTTTAATCTAAATTTTCAAGTTAAGCAGATAAGACATTATATTTTTAGCGAGGCTACGGACATTAAAATGTAGAAGGGAAGTCATACCTGATTCTAAGATAATTCACTTTGCATTAGAAAACTGTCTCCCCTCTCTCGGCTCGTCAGTTTGGTCATAAAATTTTCGTAATAACCCCCTCTACATGATTCTGGTATTTTTATTTCACTATTGTGTCCAGAAATCAAGATATGAACATTAATAACAGACAAATCAGGCACCTTCTTTCCCCAAAGTCGCTCCCTCTAGCTTTGGCAACAGTTAACAAGTTAACCTCAACAGCCTCACTCCAGATTGGCTCTTTGGTTGCTATGATACTCGTGGTCGGAATTCCTAACATGGAACTTGGCTCTAAATTCGCCTTATAACTGCTCTAGCCTCGATGAGCTTCATTTTACTGGAGCTGAACGCTGTGGGTGCCGTCACACTCACTTAGTCCACGTCTTTAAAACCAGTCTGTGGTTTTAACTGTAAAAGAGAATTTCGGTCTGGATCATTGTTAAGTAGGAAACTCAGCGCAGATGAGTCCCACATTTCACTCTCAAGAGAAGTAGACTTGTACAGGGAGAAAGGATTAAACATAATCCGCAGAAGTTAGTTAATCCTAAAGGGACAAACATGTTCAAACTTCACTGTCAGGCAGCGTCTGTTGTTGTTGATGGGATTTAAGTCTGAGTTCATCAGAGCTAATGACAGCAAAGTTCCCCCTCTCTCGTTTCCAAGCAGGCAACAGTAGGCCTGTCACGATAATCACTATATTGACTTATCACTCAACAGAGGACAGACGGGACAACCATTTTTAGCAGTCAATATTCATTATGGTACTTTTTCTTTGTATTGATTGAACATTTTTGTTAATTTTCTGCATAATGATGAGATTTGAGCTGTAGAAGATTCAATTATGAACTTCTATGACTCATTATAGACAAAAATTAACTACTTAACTGTTGCGTTCTGTTTATTTACTGCATCTCATATTTTTTAACAATATTGTAGATTTAGAATACTTTTTGAGGGATAATTCTCCTTTATGGTTTGGTTTCAATCACTGTATAAAGAAGTGGACTAAGTGAGTGTGACGTCATCATAGTGTTCGGCTTTAGTCAAACGAAGCTCATCGAGGCTAGAGCAGTTATAGCGGCCAATCTGGAGCGAATCTGTTGAAGGTAACGCCCCCGCTCCCCTGCCAATGCTAGCAGGAGCAACCTTGGGGAAAGAAGGCTGCTGATTTACAAACACAATTCAACATTGTAAGACCAAAATGATGAGTCTGACAGCAGCAGTTACAGAGAGGGGACACAGTTTTCGAATGTAAAGGGAACTGGAGCCAGAAGCGCACCCGTGATCACTTCCTATTTGGAACGCAGCAGCTAGCAGGTTAGCTATGTCCATTTATATATACATTCTGTGGTTTCAATATTATCATTTATCGTCTATATTTACGTCAGCAATATATCGCACTTCACAATTTGTTATTGTGGCAGGCTGAGGCAGCAGCGGCGCTCATGTGAACAAGGTAAATACATCTCCTACTGTATCATTAAGTTGCGAATGTACAAACAAACACAAAATCAACGTTTTTTGGATTTATGCGAACCATGTTGTTACATAAAAGTATCGTCTTGATTGAATGAATTTTTGAGTGAATGCGTTGTTCACTCCAAACACCCTCGGAGCTGGGTTAGGTCTTATTATTTCTCATGCTGGAGCCACAGGTGGTCCTTCCTCAGTGTAAACAGCTGAGGGCAAAGGTCAAGGTGAAAGTTTATGGAGGATTCTCAACAGGAGGAGGTCAGATGGTAAAACTCAGGCATGTCCTGGGTGTGACGGTACAGAGAGGACTTACTTTGGTCCACTTTTATGTTGGTTTAGAGCCGTGTTAATCAGATGTGTGCTACTGGCGGTACGCAAACTCCTTTTGTTCTCCTTTGGATCACTTCTTGTTTAGAACTACAGCTGTAGAAATGAACTGTCTCCATGTCAGAACACTGCAGCAGAGGAGGCCAACAGGAGAGGCCGCTGTGGCCGATTTGGATGTTATTTAAGCTTCAGACTTGCACACTCCATGGCTATGTTTACACGCGCACCAAAATCTCATCATTATCTGATTTATGGAAAAATACTTACTTTTCTTTTTATGTTTTAATACTACATTTTTATGTGGAGTGAGGCCATGAATCCATTTGACAAGTTCCTCAACAATATTTATAAGAACATTCAAGTCCTTGTGGGAGTAACATACACTTGTATCATCTGCAAATAAGATTATAGATAGTTTAACTTAAGTACTGGGTAGATCATTAATATATAATAAAAATAACAGCGGACCCGAAACAGACCCCTGGGGTACACCACACTGTGCCATTGGTGCCGTTATCATCAATCAGTTTGTATAATTTTGCATGGGGCTGCCGATCTTAGAACTACAGCGGAGATGATGTAGTGCACGTTTAGACCTGGATTAGTCCTAGATTAGACCCGGAATAGTCCTGTTATAGACCTGGTTTAAATCTGACTTTGCTTTTGTTTTGTAAGTGTCATGGGGATGTTTTTTTTGTTGGTGGGTATTGTGTTTATAAAGTAATATTTGGCAGGTCTCTCCTGTAAAATACATCCGGAATGTTAATGCGACTTCCTTGTTAAATAAAGGTATAAAATAAAAAATAAAAGATACAATAAACTAGACCTAAATTGAGCTGGCAAAGTAATAACATCTCCATGGAGAAATGCAGGTGGCAGACTCTCTTGCCAGAAAAGTTATATAATGCACCTTTAAAAAACAAACAAAAAACCCAGTCCATCCCGGCAATAGTGTTGTTAAATATCCAGTGTTTTTTTCACCTTTCCAAACTTCATAAAGAAATATATTTTGTAGATTTATTGTCAAGACCAGAACATTATCCATGGTCACACAATTATAACTTTTATTATATTATATATATATATATATATATATATATATATATATATATATATATATATATATATATATATATATATATATATATATATATATATATATATGTATATACTTTTTGTGATATACAATATGGCTGCTAAAACTGTTTGACTGAATAATTTCAGTTATAATAAAAACAAAAAGATAAAAAAACATTTTTTTTACTACTGAAACTCTTGTCAAAATGTAAACTTAACAGAGACAAAACCAGGAATTAATCAAGGCTAATTTTGGACTTTATATAGAAAATCATATTTTAAAAAAACAAACAGTGAATTTTAATCAGATGGAGAACTTTGTGTTAAATTCTGTATTTTTTTCCTGGTTTACTTCTGGTCTAGTCCTGGTCTGGTACTTGTCTAGTCCTGGTTTAGTGCTGGTTTAGTCCCAGCCTCCTGCTGATGCCCACATTTGGGACTAAACCAGGACTAAACCAGGACTAAACCAGGACTAAACCAGGACTAAACCAGGACTAAACCAGGACTAAACCAGGACTAAACATGGGGAATCAGTGTTTCAGTTTTATGCAGTTAAAACCTGGAACAGTCTTCCTGAAGATGTGAGACAGGCCTCTACTTTGACAATGTTTAAATCCAGGCTCAAATGGTTCTGTTTAGCTGCGCATATGACTTTGCCTTATTGCGATATGTTGAGTATGATACCGATACTTTTGTGATATATTGTGCATCTTTATAACAAACACAGAGACATAACAGTACCTCTACAGCTGGTGTTGTCGGTGGGGTCTAGGACCTGGTCTTCCGCACAGGCACAGCTCCGCCCTTCAGGTGTGGCCAAACATAAACTACTGCAGCCGCCATTGTTCACTCGACATGCATTTGACCCTAACACGGGAAAACACACAGTAAAAGTATGATTCATGTGTGATGGTATTCAGCGGTAACATGGACAGTAGAGTAAATGGTCCATATACTTAAATATATACCTGAGCTGAGCAATGGAAAAGTGATATTGTTCAGAATGGAATTTAAAATGGGGAACTTCTAGGGATAAAACTGGGTTCTGTCAACTGGGCAAAAGACACTCATCCAAGTAGCTTCTTCAGGTTTGAAAGAACTCATATACGGTAAGGCGACGTTGAATTTTTTGACCTTTTAACCCTTATATTGCTGTCCTCTTGTTAAAAAAATGCCTTGAGTTGTATTTTAGCTTCATTAACGCTTGTTTCATTAACACATTCATCCAAAGTCATTTTTTCTGAGCCCTCAAAAATGCTCTATTAATGCATTTTGTTTAGTTTCGTTACAGGTAAAACACTGGACTTCTCTTACGCTGTTTTTAAGCCCATAAACCATCACCGCAATCATTCATTTCACTATTGTTCATTTCTGTTGCTGACAGCAGAGGGGGCTCCAATGCTTAAATGCCTCTTTGGAAACAGACGGCAAGTTTATGAAAGTATATATTCCAAACTTTGACATTATTTTAAGTTAGAAAATGTGAAATACTTATCCCCAGCTGACCAAACACAGGTTTAAAGGGCCCATATTATTGGTATTTTCTGATCTGTTCTAATGTTGTTTTCTCATCACAAACAGACCTGGAGTTGTGTTTTGTTTCATTCACACATGTTTAACACACAAACCCTGCATATTTAGGCTGAGTTCTTCTGTCAAACTGAAAACCCTCTGTTCCACCTTGTGATGTCATGTGGTAATACAGGAAGTGCTCCATTGCGTTTTTAAACTCTATAGACCTTCACTAGAATCATTTGGATAATTTCAGCCCTGGAATTTCCAATCTCTACTGAACAAAGGGTAAAAGGAGCTGTTAACATGAAAACTAACACTTCATGACATCACAAGGTGGAATAGAGGATTTTGAGCTTTGGAGATGCAGACAGACTAATAATAAGGGCTACTCAAAACACAACTCCAGGCATGTTTTTGACGGGTAACAACATTATATGGTTTAAACCTCATAAGAATCAATTTTGCATAATATAGGACCTTTAAAATAGAACTACAATAATGCATAATATGTACTCCTTAAATATCTGTCTGAAGGGAAAAAACAACTAAACTGAAACTAGTTAAATCCACTGAGCTAACCTGACGTGTGAACTGTCACCTAAGTCTCATTTTGCATAATCGTTTCTACCCCAAATGGGTCAATACTACTCTATTCTAGACTACTCTAGATGCCCCATTGGCCCATAAGGTGTAACCCAGCACACTCTGTGAATGACTCATATGCGCCCCCGTGCTGTTGTATTCTGCTGTGACGGGAGGGAGCACCTTGTTGTTGTTGGGCGTCGTACATCCGGATCTCAAAGATGGGTGGTCTCTCGTTGCGGAGCAGGGTGGCAGTGCCCGTGGTGGTGTCCAGTTTGAAGATGCTCCCACTCCGATACTCGTTCCAAAACAAAAAGTGTTTATAGTGACACAGGCCGAAGGCGTGGTTCAGCTCCTGACCCTCGTACACAGTCTGCAAGAGGAAACAAACAACCGTTACCATGGAAACCCGCCATGTTTAACACAGCAGTTCAGAGTGTCCTTAAAGAAACATTAGCTAAAACAGTGTAAAAAGTAAAACAGAAGAGCCATGGAACAACCAGATAAGCTGCTGGGTCATTACCATAGACTGTATATATGAATGGACATAGCTAACTTGCTAGCCGCCGCGTTTCAAATAGGAAGTGAGGATGGGCGTGCTTCGGGCTCCATCGACTCTGGCTCCAATTTACTTTACATTGAAAAACTGTGCCCCCTCTCTCTGTAACTGCTACTGTCAGACTCGACATTTTGGTCTTAAAATCTTCATATTAATCTGCTCTACATCCTGGTATCCTGATATATTTATTTCACTATTGTGTCCATAAATCAATATATGAACATTAATTAGAGACAAATAAGCTGCCTTTTTCCCCAAAGTTGCTCCCACTAGCGTTAGCAACAAGTTCAATTGACAGAGTTGCTAAGTGCCCACTCCCTGCTAAATCAGCCTTGCTCCAGATTGGCTCTTTGGTTGTTATGATACTCGTGGTTGGAATTTCAAATATGGAATTTGGCTCCAAATTGGCCCCTATAACTACTACTACTAGTACTACTACTCTAGCCTCGATGAGCTTCATTTGACTGGAGCTGAACACTGTGGGTGACGTCACACTCACTTAGTCCACGTCTTTACACAGTCTATGGTCACTACAGGTAAATACTTTTGAATGAAATGAAAGAGGGACAAGATGTTTTTATTCTGTGTTATGCCGCTCATTATCATCATTATCTTTTACTCAAAGTTTTAGTTTGATTGATTCAGCATATCTGAGTGATTCGGTCATTTATGGCTTAAGTGGTCAGAAAATGATTTGTTTTCACCTACCCCTTATCCCCGCCCACTCTGGATCATACTTGTAGGGTTTAAAATGGTCTCACAGCCATTTCTCAACTATAAAAACGTGTAAATGACAATATAATGGACAATATAATAATAAAAAATAAGTCAATCAAAATAAACATTTATGTCGGCAAGTTTGTTCTTAAGGAACTCTGTCAATACCAAGTTAAGAGTCAAGTTATTAAAACAATTATCAGATTATCCACAACACAACAAACTATGAAACAAACAAAAGTAGTTCTGGCCAATGGATCGCACCGAAATTTGGATTTTTTAGCGTATCTGTTATCGGCCTTAAATGTCCATCACAGGCCAATATGCAGTGTTTTGGTCGATCTGCTGCTTAAAGAATACACACAAAGCTTTATATTAACACTTTAATATGAAGAGACAGCTGCACAAAACATGACTACACAGCTCTCTTATGGGATTGTGGTAAAAAAAAAAAAAAAAAAGGCTTGGGGGGAGTTTTTAGACAATTTAAATAACATCATTTGGGGAAAATAATCTAAAATGGCCCCATATATTGGCCCTAAAATGTCTGTAGAGCTCATCGGCCATAAGCTGCTCTGTATTTTCTAGTCACTGTTTTTAAATATACAAGTCCATATAAAACATTAAAAACAGGAGCAGGTGTGTGTATAAAAGTTCAGTGCCAGATTATAAAAATGTGATTGTGGCACCAAAGTATTCAGTTTTGTTTGTCCTTGAAAAATATATTCTATTTTTGTGAAGTAAAACAGCCAGAAGCCCTTTTTCTTCTCAGTCCATGTGCGGTTCCTTAGACCTATACAGTCATGTGACCTGGTATTAAATGTTCCTGTATCAAAGATTAACAAAAAATAGACTTAAGCAGAGGTGGAACTAGTACTCATTCTGTTACTTGAGTAAAACTACAGATACTCAAGTAAAAGTAAAAGTATCACATGAAAAAATCTACTCAAATAAAAGTATTAAAGTACCTGTTTAAAAATGTACTTAAAGAGTAAAAAGTTCAAGTATTTCATGCAGATTTTGAGTCTTAAAAAGCTTCAAATGTGGTGAATTTGATAAAGATTTGAGCTGAATTTTGTTCAACAGAATCGATGGACTCAAAACGTTTTTTCTAGCTGTTTTTATTTGCATATTTTTGTTTTACTCAAACTATGGACGTATAGACAATAACACCTAAAATGTATAAAGTCCAGTGGTAGAACGTAACAAAGTATAAGTCGTAATCTTGTTTTATAACTGATTCTTATGAGTTTAGCTTATGTAAGAAGAAAAACTTTCAAAAACCCATCAGAATATGACATAAAATGAACGCTACACTGGCTTCCTCTATGTGCATATAACAGTCAGAGTAAACATTAATAAACTAAAACAAGCCTTTGCTCTGCGGAGGACCACCCACTGAGGCCTGTAATGAGCTCAGTCTCTGCTGGTTAAACCCTGTCAAAACAATCCCGTTCACTCCAGCGACAACTCCTGTTTTCAGACCAGAGCCGAAAACTCTTCACTGCAAAAACACCAAACGAAATGACTTCAAATCGTAATATTTATTTGATTATATCTGTGTTTGTTCATTGGGATGATTTGGAACTCCTTACTTCTTTGCATTAATTTTATTTAGATTAGATTTAGCAAACGCATCTGTCAGGGGAGTAAAGAAATTACACTGCGCGAAAAAAATGATTACACAGATATGACTTTTGCTAATAACGCTGGTTGTTCTTTAGCCCAGAGGTGTTTTTTCACTCCAAGTATCAACAAAAAAGATTTGACTTTCGGAGTACCACCAGATCTAAACCAGGTCTATAACAGGACTATTCCAGGTCTAATCTAGGACTAAACCAGGTCTTTATTGCTTTTAATGTTTGATTTTATGTTGTAAATTGTGTTATATTTTATTCTTTTATGTATTGTGAAGCGACTTTGAGTGTCTTGAAAAGCGCTATATAAATAAAATGTATTATTATTATTATTATTATTAAACATGCACTGCATCATTGCTAGTATTAACATGCACTCAGCTAGCTAGCTCACTGTATCTCAAAGCTAATGCTAACTTTTATTAAAAGCATAAAATACAAACAAAATAATTAACATATAAAAGTTAAGTGTTTTAAGTAAAGGCTACCTGATTCTTTTTATATGTAGATTACTTCCCTTTTTGGTGTTTTAATATTTATTTTGGGTCAAAATTAGCATTAGCGTTATCACTGAGACACAAACATGTCTCTTTCTCAACACAGAAGTGTATCTGGAGAAGTATTCATTTTATTTGTGTAGTGTTTAACATCATGTCAGTGACATCCATCCACAGCTCCCCGTCCATTGCCTCATCTTTAAATATTTATTCATTTCACTGTGACTTAGCAAAAAACCTCATAGAGATACACTTAGACAGGAGTGAGTAGTGATGCTAGTGGTGCAGTTGTGCAGCAGAGCCAAACGATCAAATGTTTCCTGATTAAATTATGACAACGTATAGCAGTCTGATTTTTGTCTTTTGTCACAGTTTTGTTTTTACAATAAACCTGTGTTCCTATTAAACTGTCTAAATGTTTTTTGAAAAGCATTATCCACTATTCCAGGTCACTTTGGCAATTTTAGTGCAAACAGTAAGTAAGTAACAGTAAGTAAATTTGCAGCTTTCGGGTCAAAAATGTCCAAATCTAAGTGTGTGCTGACTTCAATGGAGTCTGCATTTCCCAGTACTTGGTGACATCACACAAAACTGCCCTTATTACCAAGGTTGCCAGAATTCAGCGACCCAACCCCCACAAGAGCGTACACCGAGCTGTATTTTCTACTGGATTTATGAAAGTAGAGTTCTTCCAGTAACACAGACCTGCCCCCTTCCCTTTCTCTGTGGAGCTTTGGATATGAAGATTTACCACCTGACTGTCATTAGGATTATTTTAAAATCAATAAGTTTAATAGGTCTTTACAGCTCTGGCCAAGCACAATGTTTTTCACCTGTGGCAGCTCTTAAAGCCTCAGGTGAAAGACAACCGCCCAATTCTGGAGAAATCCGTGTACCTGGCAACACTGCTGATTACGCCAGGTGTTTCTGATCACAAACACCTGGCTGCAGGGGCGGAGTTTGAAATGTAGATACTCGTTAGACCAATCACACGGCTCCTTATACTTCCAGACCCCGCCCCTCCTCCCCCCTCACTCTCTCCTTTAGTCCTCCAGGTACAGCCCAGTTTAGCAGCTCTATCTGAAATGCGGTCACGGTCATGGGCAGAGTTTAGCTATTTAGTCCCACTTTAATCATCTTACCTTCCTCTCAGACGTGTTGAGGTAAACCATCTCGATGCGGTCGTAGTAGGCATCCACCCAGTACAGGATTCCTTTGGGGATGTCGAGGCTCAGTCCGTTTGGCCACAGGACGGTTTTACTGGTGAGGAACACGTTTCGGTTTGTCCCGTCCATCCAGGCGCGCTCGATTTTACCACGTTTACTCGCCTTGGGGTCCTCCTCCCAGTCAGTCCAGTACATCCACCTGGGAGAGTCATACACATTTATTTTGTACTGATTTAGCAATTATTCAGGTGGGATTGTCAGTGAATTCAACTGTTACTATGGTGATGATCATTTATTTAAGGTCCTATGTGTATCGGCTGTCATGTGTTTGCCTGTTTGTTGGATTTTTAATGCAACAAAAGTCTCTCGGCTGGCCTGGGAAAACCTTGGGGTACCAACGGAGCTGGAGGAAGTGTCTGGGGTGAGGGAAATCTGGGAGTCCCTACTTAAACTGTGACCCAGCCCTGGATAAGAGGAAGAAAATGGATGGATGGCGTTTAGGCTGTTGTGTGTTTCTCTGTTTGTTGCATTTTTAAAGCTACTTATATTCTGAAGATTCTGTATTTTAGATTAGCAAATTAGGAGGAGCATAAAAAGTACTGTCTATACAATTAAAAAAGATCTCTCTCCCCCCGCTCAGACTTTATGCAGAGCAACTAATTCACAGGAGGTGCAGTCGTCTGGTTTAATTCTGGCAGTAAATCTTTAGTTGTGTGAACTTGTGGTTTCACATGTCCAGGTTTCAAAGTCTGTGACCACGACAGCACAGCTCCACTCTTTATGTGAGTGGCACTGCTCCAACACCACAGTCACAATTGCTCTAAGTGCATTCTGACTGAGGCACCTCTACTCTGTTCCTGTTCCCTTTCTCCTCCAATATCAGTCTCTCTCTCATCTCTCTTATTCTCTCTTCTTCTCTTCTCTTACCCATGCAGAGGATCCACAATGATGGCTCTTGGATGTGTCTTCTTTCCTTCGATCAGAGCCTTTTTCTCCCTCCCTCTCTCCTCCTTCTCTTCTCTTACTTGCCTCTTTATATCTCCTTCTCTTCTCTTATCCCCCTCTTTCTCCCTCGTTCTCTTTTCTTACCCATGTAGAGGATCCACTACGATGGCTTTTGGATGTTATGTTGGATGTTTGATCTTCTTTCGATCAGTCTTTTTGGTTTATGAGCCCTTCTCTCTTTCTCTATCGCTCCCCCTCTCTTAACCCTTCTCTTAATCCCTCTTTCTCCTCTAATATCAGTCTTTCCCTCTCTCATCTCTCTTTATTCTCTCTTCCTCTCTTCTCTTACCCGTGCAGAGGATCCATCTTTGCCATCTTTCCTTCAATCAGTCTTTTTGGTTTGTGAGGCCTTCTCTCTCTCTCTTTCCCTCTCTTAACCCCCTCTCAGTCTCTCCCTCTCTCATCTCTCTTATTCTCTCTTCCTCTCTTCTCTTACCCATGCAAAGGAAACACTACGATGGCCCTTAGATGTGTCTACTTTTCTCCTCCTCTTCATCTCGTACCCCCCCTTTCTCCTTCCTTCTCTTCTCTCACCCCTCTCTTTCTATCTTCCTCTCTTCTCTTACCCCCCCTCTTTATCCTTCCTTCTCCCTCTCTTATCCCCCTCATTCTTCCTCATTCTCTTCTCTTACCCGTGCAGACAATCCACTACAATGGCTTTTGGATGTGTCTTCTTTCTATCAATCTTTTTGGTTTACGAGGCCTTCTCTCTTTCTCTCTCCCCCTCTCCCTTAACCCCCTCTTTCACCTCTAATACTAGTCTCTCCCTCTCTCATCTCTCTTATTCTCTCTTCCTCTCTTCTCTTACCCGTGCAGAGGATCCACTACGATGGCTCTCAGGTTGGTCATCTTTTCTTCGATCAGAGTCTTTTTGGTTTGTGAGGCCTTCTCTCTTTCTCTCCTCTCTTTCTCTCTCTCTTTCTCCCTCCTTTTCTTCTCTTACCCGTGCAGAGGATCCACTACCATGGCTCTCGGGTGGGTTATCTTTCCTTCGATCAGAGTCTTTTTGGTCTGTGAGGCCTTCTCTCTCTCTTTCTCTCTCTGTATCTCCCATTTCTCCCTCTTCCTCTCTTACCTCCCTCCTTCTCTTCTCTTACCCCCCTTGTTCTCTTCTCTTACCCGTGCAGAGGATCCACTACGATGGCTCTCGGGTGGGTCATCTTTCCTTCGATCAGAGTCTTTTTGGTCTGTGAGGCCTTCTCCAGTCGGGCCACACTGATCGTCTTCTTCGGCCCGTCGTCGGTCCAGTACAGGTTATCAGCCATCCAGTCCACGGCGATGCCCTCTACTGTGTGAATACCTGCATGACAACCAGACCAGGAAGTGTCTTAATGCTGAGTGCCAGATCATTACGACAATTAATTGGTGAGAAATTGTAGCTGCTCCATCTGTATAAATATTATCAGCCTATAGAATGTTGTGATGTCATCTGTAAATAGGCAGATTTTTAAACAAACGTAACAAGTTCAAGGGACTAGTTACAAACAAATCAGGCTCAACATTATCGTTTTCAGTTTGAGACGGTGTAATTCCACATTCGTGCGGTGGCTCGATGTAGAGAAAGCTTCAACGGTGGTCATCTGGAAGTTGTATTTGCGATCAAAACGTTTCGGCTCCCATCCAGAAGCCATTTTAAATTTGATGGAACCGGCATGAAGAACTGGGATTAGGCCTGTCACGATAATGACTTTATCAGTATATGAAGCTGGAACAATTATTTTGGAGGTCAATATTTATCGTTCCATTACTGAGATGTTTTTGGATATTTTTTGGCAATATGATAAGATTTAAGGCGTAAAAAGGTTAAATTAATTTCTATGACTCATTACAGACGCAAACTTAGTACAAACTAGTACTAAAGTTTTGTTTTTTTTTACTAGATAGTAGATTTAGGATAGTATTTGTGGTTTAAATCTGCTCTTGGGTTATTGTGTCAGTGGCATAAATTGGTTCCAGTATTATTATTAATTGTCTATATTTACTTTAGCAATATATCAAACTTCAAAAGGCCTAAATGGGACCCATAATGTTGCTGGGAAGTAAACAAAGGCAGGTCAGTTTCACTTTAAAACTCCTCCTTTTGGTGCTGGACTCAGGGCAGGATAAAGCCCAGAGCTTCAAACCAGTTCCAACAAATTAAAAATGGCTTCTGGATGGGACTCAAAACGTCATGATTGCAAAACAGTCTGTTCAAAGTCTCTACAAAAGTTCATTTTGGTTATTTCTTTAGAAAACAATGACTGGTACACACAGTTACATCAGCCCCCGTCCACCGCCTGAAATTATGACATAATCTTCTTGAATATTGATTATGCATCGGTTTCACAGTGACCAAAATATTATGTCATTTGAATGGGCAAGTCCTCAAAAAGTCGATCAAAACAGGAAGTGGCTCAATGAAAAACGTCATATCTTTACACTGTTTGTACGTCGGATGTGATGTTTCCCAGATGGAGAATAAGACTATTTTCCCTTTCAATTGCATGGGATTTTCATTAAAAGAATATTTAAAAGGAAAATCCACAAATGTTGAACCTCATTGTTATTTGTTAGAGTTTGGGTCCATAAACTTGTCATATTAAATCTATAACTTAAAGTCCTTTCTGATGGAAGACATTGAACTTTGTGCCAGTTTTTGTTTCATGTGGGTGGGCCCAGTAATGACAGAGATATTAACCATAAACCAGGTCTGTATTTTGACATTAAAAGGCAAATTCTACCACAAACTATGAGCGGTTTAGGCTATTTCGTCACAAGAAACCAGCTTGTATAAGAGTGACCTTTGACCATAGAATATATATATAAATGGACATAGATAACTGTTTGGCTTCTGTTGGCCTTGCGAACCGTCAGCTGTTATGATTCTGGGCTAAACACAATCAGCTGAATTATGAATGGTACTGTAGGTAGTTAGCTAACCTTCCTTCAAGATGGTGTCCCTCTCCGTCCCGTCGATCTTCTGTCGTCCGATGATGTAGCTGGTGGCGTCGGCGAAGTAGATGAAGTCGCTCTCGGAGTGGAAGTCCAGAGCGCGCGGGTTCATCAGGTTTTCGATGGGGATCATGTACTCATCCGGGACTTTGGCGTTCATGTCCATGCCTCTGATGACCCCCGGGCGACCTTTACCGTACACCAGGAACAGCTCGTGCTCGGGCTCTGCAGCCAAACAGCAATATAGACACTTTTGTGTCTCCCTCTCTGTACGTTACACAAGTCATTCTCCATGATGTTTCTTGTGTTTTTATTGTCCAAAAATCTCCACCAAACTTGTTCCGATCATGTTTTTGCACAATTTGGCTGGTAGTGAGGGGCAGATTAATACAAAAACATTGATATTGACTGAGGTATTGGAGAAATTCTATTGATTCTCATGCAAAAATATTGATACTACAAATTTTCTAAAACAAAAATACAAAATGACTAAAATTGCAAATGTGTTTATTTTAGTTTGTTTCATTTTAAATCAGTTAAAAAAGCCAATGTGAAATTCTGTGTAGTAGAAGAGTTTCAGTATATTTTAAAGACCCTATACCTGATTTTTTTACACAGAACTAGCTCATTTTAAACAGTTTGCAGTGGTCCAAAGTTATTCCTCACTTAACTTATGCATTCAGAGCATCATAACACAACTTTACACAACATTCTGAGACCAGAGCAGAGTTTTGCATTTGTCACGGTAATGCTGTAGCATGCCAACAGTGCACATCCTGAATTATCAGACAATAAAACGCTTAATAACTAGATGCAGACAGCACGCAGCAGACTTATTTTGACCTCAAAAGCTGCTTATACAATATATCTGTACAGCGGGAAGGCAAACTTTGCTCAAATACACGTTTAAAAAAGCAAAAATTAATTGTCATGGTATTACAAGGTATCGGATCAAAACAAAAATTACTGGTATCGCCAATCCCTTAGACATCTGCTCACTGCTTCTAGGTTTGATTTCAAGCCTTAAGATCATTTGAAAAACAAGATATCGATGCGAGTTTGAATGTACTTCTTACTACTACAGTGTATGCATTTAGGACAAGGCCCCAGAGGTAACATGAAGGACTGATTATGTAGTTTAGATAAATTGGTGGAAAACGGTTTGTTGCCCTAATAAATGTTGTGCCTTTAATCAGCCATGTTATTTCCAAGGGCGTTTTTAGCAGATCAATACAACTCTATAATTATTTCACAGAATATTTGAGTTCTTGTTCTACAGCCGCGCGTCTACAGTCTAACCTTGGTCGTCCTTGGTTTTAGATCAATACAGACAGGCGCCCAAAGTTTTTTTATAAGGAGACAAACACTCACAACTGATTAGATTGTTTATGGTCAGAGTGGAAAAACCCATTAACAAAAGTGCTTTAAATTCTGGTGGTTAAAATAAATGACGAACTTTTCCATATTAACACACAGGGCTGGGTACACTTCAGTTTGTTTGGTATGTAAAACAAAAGGTGTTTTTTGAAACAAGTACTAAAACATCCCATATTACAGAAAATGGACTCTTGTGAGCTTTAAGTCATGTTATAATGCTGTTAGCTGCACAAAAACAGACCTGGAGTTGTGTTTTGTTTCATTAACCCTTTATTATTTGTCTGTCTACATCTCCAAAGCTCAAAATGCTCTGTTCCACCTTGTGATGTCGTGAAGTGGTAGTTTTCACATTAACAGCTCCTTTTACCTTTAGTCCAGTACAGATTGGCAATTCCAGGGCTGAAATGATCCAAATGATTCTAGTGAAGGTGTGTGGAGTTTAAAAACACAGTGCTGCACTTCCTGTATTACCACATGATGACATCACAAGGTGGAATACAGTGTTTCTGTTTGAGAGAAGAACTAAAGGAAAATGTTTCTTGCTCGTTTACAGATATACAGCTGCTCTTGAGCTTAAAATCTGCCCATTGTGTCCCGTCTGCATCTAATTAGGAAAGGAGTAAGGAATTATATAGGAATAACTCTGAACGGCTACAAATGGTTTAAAATGAACAAGTGCATTTAAGAATACTTTTTGTTAAGTTCAAAAATATGAAATTAAATAAGTCCAAATTTGTAAAACCCAAATTGTCAACTGAATCACACAGTTTGTCTAGAATTGTGTCACACTTTTGACTCACTTTTGCAGGATTTCCCATCACTGCCGAGGCTGAAACCCGAGCGGCACCGGCAGGTCCGAGTCTTGTGCCCGTTACCAAGGAGACAGATGTCCGAGCAACCGCCGGGTTTACCGAACTGATCCAGCTCACAGGCATGACTCCGAACTGATGAAGGAGAGAAGAGGGGGAGGGAGAGAAGAGGGAGAGAGAGAGAAGAGGGGGAGAGAGAGAAGAGGGAGATAGAGACAAGAGGAAGAGGGAGAGAAGAGGGAGAGATGAGGGAGAGGGAGAGGAGAGGGAGAGAAGAGGGAGGGAGAAAGAAGAGAGAGAGAGAGAGAGAGAGAGAAGAGGGAGTCAGTAAGAAGAAGAGGGGATTGGGTCAGGAAGTGGAGAGAAGGGAAAAGAAAGGAGGAGGGGGAGCAGGAGAGGGAAAGAGAGAAAGAAGCGAAACAGGAGGGAAAGAAAGAGGGAGAGAGAGTGAGGGGGGAAGGATGGCGGAGAGAACATGTTATTTTTCTGTGAGTGAACATTCTTCTTCTAACTTTTCTCGTGGGAGTTTTGTATCGGGGTCCACCACCTGCTTCACATCTACCTCAATCTCTATGGAGGCAAGAGGGTGACACCAACAGGACAAGTTACAGGTCAGATCTGTGGAGAGGCCACCGCATTCACCTTAAGAATCCATGGCTGTGTTCGAATTTCCACACTATTTCCTACAGGAGGCGCTATTTAGGGGTCACGCCATTTTTAGTGGTGTCCGAATGTCCAGTTGGTGAAAAAGTAGTGCACTCAAAATTTCCCACAATGCACCTTGAAAAGCAGAGGGCATCAGTGGTCACTCAGTGGATTTGACCGCTCAACCAATGACGTTTATGTCAAGAGCGGGATTCAAACCACCAGCCTTCAGATCAGTGGACAAACGCTCTACCAACTGAGACACCTTCAAAAATTAAAGACGTGATGGAGCGTCTCACCGGGGGGCTGCCTCCGCTGGTGGTACACGTGCAGAGCTCCGCCCTTGTCCACGCGCGTCACCACCTGGTAGTCAGAGCTGTTGAAGCGGTTCACTCGGATCACGCTCGTCTTCGGCTGCATGTTGGCGTTGTCCGAGTTTGTGGCGTAAAGGTAATTCTCAAACACCGTCAGACCGTACAGGTGCTCGATCTGCAGACAGGACGAGACAGAGACAAAGACCTGAGTTTAACCAATGGAGGACAAAAACTAAACCTACGTCAGTCCATTAGCAAATGCATCAACATGGAGACTGCAGGGGACTGTAAACTGTAAAATGTCAAATATAATCTCCCAAAATAATGCAAACAGGAGCAGACAAAATATTCAAATGTTAAACTAATTTTCTATGTTAAGGATAGTCATTTTTATTTATTTATTTATCTTTATTTCTACAGGGAGACACAACAAGAGCACTCAGACTCTTCTTTTCTAAAGGCCTGTTCAAATACACAACAATATAAACAAAACCAAGCAAACCCCAAAAAAACTGCATAGGTCCATTTAAAACATTATAAACAGGAGCAGGTGTGATTATAAATGTTTGTCTCCACATTATTAAAGTTCTGCAGTGGCTCTGTTCACTGTTCATGTCCTTCAGATGTGTTCCATTTGTGGGAAGTGAAATAACCAAAAGATTTTTCAGTCCCATTCAGTTCTACTGCGGACAGTTTTTACACAGAGACAATCATGAGAGCTTAGATTAAAGGTTTTTCTCCACCTCTGCTCTTTCCTGTTCTGTCTCCCTCTCTCCTCCTCTTCCTCTCACTCCCTCTCCTTGTCCTATCTCCCCCTTTCTCCTCCTCTCTCCCCCTCTCTCTTCTCCTCTCTTCTTCCTCTCACTCCCTCTCTCCTCTCTATTGTCCAGTTTTTAGACATAAACAATTTTATATGAAGGAGAGAAAGTTCTACCTCTTCCTCCTTCTCTCCTCTTCCTCTCTCCCTTTCTCCTCTACCTGTCTTCCCCTCTCTCCTCCTCTCCTTACTGCTCTCTGTCTCTTTTTTCTCCTCTCCCCCTCTCTCCTCCTCTCCACTTCCTCTCTCCTCGTTTCCTCTTCCTCTCTCACTCCCTCTCTTCTCCTCTCTCCCTCTCACTCCCTCTCCTCCTCTTCTCTTCCTCTCACTCCCCTCTCCTCTTCCTCTCGCCCCCCCTCTCCTCCTCTCTCCTCCTCTCCTCTATCTCACACTCTCCTCCTCTCCTCTTCCTCTCCCTCTCGTCCTCTTCTCTCTTTCCTCTCACTCCCTCTCTCTCCTCTCACCCTCTCTCCTCTCTCCTCTCCTCCTCTCTCCTCCTCCTCTCTCCCCCTCTCTCCTCCTCTCTCCTCCTCCCCCTCTCTTCCTCGTCTCTAAACAGGTGACATATTGACTCAGTCTGTGCTTATATTCCTTCATAAATACATGTATTCAGTGTTGTTCTTCTCACAGATGTGATGTTTAACCTACGTACTTTCTCACAGACTGAACAGTGATGCGTTTAAAATCATCGTCTGTTATGAAACGAGGGTCTGAGTGAAACAGTGAATCTGAACGTTTCAAAGCAGAGGCTGAAGTCTGCGTGTGGATTAAACCTCCAGAATCTAACATAGAAACAAAGGCAGGTGGAACATTTCTTTTCTACAACTCAAAACAGAACGTTCCTCCTATATCTACAACTGTTTACATCTAAATACATCTTTATTTCGTAAAAGTACAACACAAAACTGCATTTGAAACATATTCATATTCGGTGGCTGTGTGTCCTCACTCAAACTCAAACCTGATGCAACAATTTCACAAAACATCGTACAGCCCCGCAGACAAAATGGAAGTGCAGTTTAAATGGATGTATTCAATGTTTTGTGGAGTTGTCATGACGAGAGAGACGGGAAACTGAAGGCCAACGGCAAACGGGCTACAGAGGCGTACGCTACAGGACAAGGGGTTAACCGGGGTTCTACAGCTACTAGTTTTAGGATCGATTGTGCTGGACAGACCAGGCTAGCATGTGGTAAGAAACATGAGAGACGTCACCGTATCTGACTTATTCCAATTGATAAACTCATCTAATAAAACCTGTAATTGAGTCTACTATATTAAACAACAATTATTTTGCTTAACTGAACACACCTCACCTCTTTACCTCAAGTCTAATTTGGTTTTCCACACAGACTCGTCTATAAAAGCCAGTTCTACGCTGTGACTTGCGGCTTCAGTTAAATTAAACCTATTTCTCTTGTCTGTTGGACGCACTTGGACAGGTTTAAGGATGTGTCTGCAGCCCCACACTGAGAGTATTACACAGTATTCATCAGGAGAGCTAATGAAACAGGAAGTTGTCCTTTGTCTGTGATCGTAACTCAAGACGAGAGAAACACAGGTTTAATACCAGAGACATGAGGAGATTTTGGGATATACAAAGGAGCGATAGCTATTTATCTCTCTTTATATCTTGCTCTAAAACACTCAAATGAGGCTAGAAATCCAGGGGTAATAATGGACTCAGACTTGAACTTTAACAGCCACTGCAGCTTTTTAACATCTAAAAAATATTGCAAAACTCAAAGGTATACTAGAGAGAAAAGCACAGGCGTTCACTAAGCGTTTACCTTCTGCACGTTTTTTACAAACAGGGTCTGTATTTTCACTAAAGTCGGCTGCGGTCGATCAGTCATAGTCACCATTTGTCAGTGCTCTTCTGTGATTGGTCGACCAGCTGCTGGGCACATTTGAACCACACAGCTGGAGGATCTCAAAACAGAGGATCTCGTGAGATTGTGAACTCATAAATACCACGAGAATCCATCTTGCTGTCCTAGATAGGTTAAAGGTGCACTATGAAACCTTTCTGTCGCCTGCTGGTCTCCATGGTCACATCATTGCTCTATCTGTAATTCTTCACAGTATGGAATTAAATCAATTGATCTGGCTCTTATTCAATTATAGGTTTATTGATTTCTTTTTTTTGGCTGTAAAATGACATGCATTCTTACAGTGAGAATGCATTTCCTTTCCACAGATCTGACTTGTAACTTGGCCACGTGGCATCACCTGATTGCCTGTATCAGAAAAGTTACGTAGTGCAGCTTTAATTTTTTTAAATCACTCACATTTTAGCTGTTGATTATTATTATTATTTAGGCCAATTATTATTATGATGATTATTATGATGATTATTATTATTATTATCATTTTTTATTTATTTATTTTCATTTTTTATTCGATTATATGTTTTATTATTATTATTCATATTATTATCATCATCATCATTTTTTTTATTTTATTTTGTTATTAATTATTATCATCATAATCATCATCATCATTATTATTATCATTATTATTATCATCACCATTAATATTATTAAAGATAAAGTTGAAAATACTGCAGTCCCTCACCAGTAGTCCTTGTATGATGGTGTGTCTGTTCTTGCCCTCATAGTCCACCACCTCGATGTAGTCCAGGTAGGCGTCGGCCCAGTACACCAGTCTGCTGACCAGGTCCAGGGTGATGCCGTGAGGAAACACAATCTTACTGTCCACCAGTTTAGTCCGGTTCTGCCCATCCATGTCGCAGCGCTCCACTTTGGGGATTTGACCGTAGTCTGTGAAGAACACCTTCCTACACAGACAGAATACAGAGAGGGAAGTTATTGAAGCTTTGACTTTGTATAAAAAGTACATCTGTGTACTCGTGTCTCAGTTGTCTTGGTGGGGGACACGGCAAACGAACACTGAATTCTGTCAACTGAGCGTTTTAAATGAGAATATTATGTTTCTTCACTCATCTAAGCTTACATCTTTAGGATATTGCTACGATATAATGAGACCAGTGGTGGAACGTAACAAAGTACTTTTTAGGTATCAGTACTTTACGTAAGTACATTTTACAGTAGATACTTTTTACTTTTACTTCAGTACATTTGAAAGCAGTATCTGTACTTTCTACTCCACTACATTTTTGAACTGGACTGAAAAGTAAAAAGTACTTTTCATATGATTTGAGGGTTTATTTTTACCATTTTCGTGGAAACATCCTGACTAAAGTTTTTAAGTTCAAGCTTCTATTTTGAGCAAAACAAAAATAATAAATACACAAAATTCATAAGAAAGGTTAAGACACTGATTCATATTGCAGCTGTTGATTAAAATATCCATCATTTTTATACTATCTGTTACTTTTTACTCTTAAAGTACATTTTTAAACAGGTACTTCAATACTTTTACTTAAGACAATACTTTTACTTTTACGTGAGTAAAGTTTTACCTCTGTATCTGTACTTCAGTAATAAAACTTGAGTACTTTATCCACCACTGAGTAAATAAGTAATCTAGCGATCTCTCCTGGACCCTGTTTGAACCTTCCTTACAGTTAGCTGTACGAGCCAGTCCAAGACTCCGCCCACAAGCCTACATCACCCATGCTCCCACACGACAAATCTCCATAAATATACAAAAACATGATACAAAACAATACACTGCAACTTCACAAACCCAATGTGATGCAGTATTTTCATTAGTGGGATGCAGCTGATTGTGTTGTGATAGCTCTCTGAAGGGGGAATGACTTAGCATAGAGAGCAAAGGGAGGGGGATTCAGACCGTCAAAAATGAACATGAAACAAACCTATTAATAAACATGTTAATAGGTTTTTTTGGGGCGAATTTAGCATTTTCAAAACAATAAAATGTAATGTTATGATCTAAATATGTTATGTTTTAGTAGTTAATACCCCATAGAAGCAAAATACCCCCTCTGTAATGCCCCATAGAAGTAAAACACCCCCTTTAGTACCCATAGAAGTAAAATACCCCCTTGTATTACCCTGTAGAAGTAAATACCCCCTCTTTAATACCCCACAGAAGTAAAATACCCCTCTTTAATACCCCGTAGAAGTAAAATACCCCTCTTTAATACCCCACAGAAGTAAAATAACCCTCTTTAATACCCCGTAGAAGTAAAATACCCCTCTTTAATACCCCGTAGAAGTAAAATACCCCTCTTTAATACCCCGTAGAAGTAAAATACCCCTCTTTAATACCCCACAGAAGTAAAATACCCCTCTTTAATACCCCGTAGAAGTAAAATACCCCTCTTTAATACCCCACAGAAGTAAAATACCCCTCTTTAATACCCCACAGAAGTAAAATACCCCTCTTTAATACCCCGTAGAAGTAAAATACCCCTCTTTAATACCCCACAGAAGTAAAATACCCCTCTTTAATACCCCGTAGAAGTAAAATACCCCTCTTTAATACCCCGTAGAAGTAAAATACCCCTCTTTAATACCCTGTAGAAGTAAAATACCCCTCTTTAATACCCCACAGAAGTAAAATACCCCTCTTTAATACCCCGTAGAAGTAAAATACCCCTCTTTAATACCCCACAGAAGTAAAATACCCCTCTTTAATACCCCATAGAAGTAAAATACCCCTCTTTAATAACCCGTAGAAGTAAAATACCCCTCTTTAATACCCCGTAGAAGTAAAATACCCCTCTTTAATACCCCGTAGAAGTAAAATACCCCTCTTTAATACCCCGTAGAAGTAAAATACCCCTCTTTAATACCCCGTAGAAGTAAAATACCCCTCTTTAATACCCCACAGAAGTAAAATACCCCTCTTTAATACCCCACAGAAGTAAAATACCCCTCTTTAATACCCCGTAGAAGTAAAATACCCCTCTTTAATACCCCGTAGAAGTAAAATACCCCTCTTTAATACCCCGTAGAAGTAAAATACCCCTCTTTAATACCCCGTAGAAGTAAAATACCCCTCTTTAATACCACGTAGAAGTAAAATACCCCTCTTTAATACCCCACAGAAGTAAAATACCCTCTTTAAACAGCAGTCTGGATAGAGGTCATGAAAACACCCTGACAAAAATGCACATATTTTCCAAAATGGCTATAAATAAAACACGTCACACCGGAATATTCAAATCACCTAAAGTTATTAACCTTGGTGTCCATTTGCCTTTCACACACACACTCACTCATACACACACAGACACACACACACACACACACACACTCACACCATGTGGAGATGAGACCGCTTCAGGCACAACAACTCCGCACAAAACCTCCATCAGCGCATGTGGAAATTATTACTTAGTCCCATTTCCTTTGACTGTGATAAGGCCAAAGGAGAAGTGATGTAGAGAAGCAAACCGGGACATTGTTGTTAAACCAATTATAATATATAGACTATTATAGATACAGGCCGGGACGCGTCTTTGGCAAGTGCAAATACTGTTTATAATATATGAGTAAATAAAACAGGTTCGGATTAGGGATGTCCAGATTATTAACAGAGCTTCAGACAGAGCGGCGCCTCCGGTTAGCTTTGACCTCTAAGAGTTGCCGTGGAAAAAAAAAAAAAAAAAAAGACCAAGGACTGTTGCACAATGTCCTTTGAGAACTTCTGGGGGTCGCGATTAAAAAGGGTGCTTTGTACTACCACGAATATTACTTTATGGACTTGACAGATCGGACGGTATTTTAAGAGGTCAACAAATATCTGTGTACTTTTATTGCACAAGCGTAATACAGGAAGTGCTCCATTGTGTTTTTAAACTCCATACACCTTTACTAGAATTATTTGGATGATTTTAGTGCTGGAATTGTCGATTTCTACTGAACTAAAGGTAAAAGTTTGAGGGGGTAACAGTATTATAACTTGGGGTAAACCTCACAAGAGTCAATACTGCGTAAAAAAGGAAGTTAAAGGTCCTATTCTCATAAATATCAACAAGCTTCTTCATATGTGTCTTTAAATATATTTAGTTATTACAGCTCTTTATGTGTACGTTTAAGGGAGGAGTTTACGAATATGTTTTGGTTTTAGGATTAAAATGAAACTCAGCAACTTTTTTGTTACTAAACTCTGTATATGGTGTTGTTTTTTTTTGTTTTTTTTCTTCCTGGTCCCTTTTCACAATGTTAGCGCAAACTGGGTAAATTTACAGCTTTCTTGTCAAAACAGTTAAGCGTGTGCTGTCTCCAGTGGTGACAGCAATTTCAACTACTATGTGACATCATGCAGAACTGCCTGATTACATCCAGGTGTTTCTGATTACAAACATCTGCCTGCAGGGGGCGGAGTCTGGATACCCGTTAGACCAATCACACTGTTCCTTATACCTCCACACCCTGCCCCTCCTCCCCTCTCACTCTCCCCTTTAGTCCTCCAGATCTCAACTCTTCCTCTCCCTTCACTCTCCCCTTTAGTCCTCCCGACCCTGCCTCTTCATCCTCCCTCACTCTCCCATTTAGTCCTCCCGACCCTAGCTCTTCCTCGTCCCTCACTCTCCCATTTAGTCCTCCAAACCCCGCCCCTCCTCCTCCTCCCTCACGTCCCCCTTTAGTCCTCCCAACCCCACCTCTTCTTCCTCCTTCACTCTCCCCTTTAGTCCTTCAGACCCCACCGCCTCCTCCTCCCTCACTGTCCTCTTTAATCCTCCCAACCCCACCTCTTCTTCCTCCTTCACTCTCCCCTTTAGTCCTCCAGACCCCGCCCAGTTTACATCTCTATTTGAAATGTGATTGTGGGCGGAGTTTAAGTGTTTATCTGCGTGTGTATTAACATTTGCATGTTACGATGGCGTGTTTGCGTTGTACTGACCCCATGTTTGGGTCCAGAGCGATGCCCTTTGGGTTGTAGAGTTCCTGGTCGAGGAGCGTCACACACGTTTGTCCCTCACGGTCACACACAAAGATGCGATCATCCACGTCATCCACAAAGTAAAAGTTCCCCGTGAGCCAGTCGATCGCCATCTGCTCCACATCTGCACAGGGACAGGACCGGCACACAGTGAGAGGTTTGCAGCACGCAGCCAAGTCACAGCCATGTTTGTTTTATTAGCCACTTATTAAGTCGGAGCGCTTCACAAAACAAAACATTACCACAAGCTCAAATATTTGTAAATAAGGACATTAAAACAGTATTAAGTAAATATCTGTGTAATCCCCCAGTCGTCTAGGTCTGATCCATAGTAAAAGCCTTTTATTATGAGGTAAAAGTAGAATTTGATTGCACAGATTACATTCAAAGATGTCAACATCGGGCGGTTTACTGTAATGGACACACCAGAGGAAGTTGTATTTGAGAACACGGACGTAAATCAAAGTTAAACATAGAAAAAAGGAAGTCTGAAGGAGGAAGAGCTCTTTCAGTGTGACGTGATTCAATTCTGATTCAATACTTTTGGTTTTTGGTTTGTTTTTCATTCTTAAAAAAAGCTAATCAAATTTGGTTTGGACAACTCCATTTCCAAACATATGTTAGTCCTGAAGACACATTTAGAAACAGATAAAACATACTTTTTTTTTTTTAAATGCTCAGTCGCTTAAGGCAAGGCAAGTTTATTTATATAGCACAACTGGTCCACAAAGTAATTCAAAGTGATTTATAGAATAAGAAAGACATTAAAATCACAATACAACAAATCAAAACATAAATAATATTCATAAATTTAATATTAAAAGACCCTTTCAGTTATATGCACAGATAAACAGAACCATTTGAGTCTGGATTTAAACATTGTCAAAGTAGAGGCCTGTCTCACATCTTCAGGAAGAATGTTCCAGGTTTTAACTGCACAAAACTGAAACTCTGATTCCCCATGTTTAGTCCTGGTTTAGTCCTGGTTTAGTCCCGGTTTAGTTACGGTTTAGTCTAAAGTCTATTCTCTGAGCCACAGGAGCCATAGACCTGAGCACAGGACACATGTGTGAAGTACTTCCTGGTTCTAGTCAGGACCCGAGCAGCAGTGTTCTGGATGTACTGCAGTGTCTTAAGGCTCGTGTGGAGAGGCCAGTGAGCAGGACATTACAGTGATCTAACCTACTGGAGACAAATGCATGGATAAGTCTCTCTACATCTGGTTAATTATTTTGTGCATTATTCATTTACTCCAGACTTAAGAAGGTCAGCCATGTCTGTCACCACAGCCACCACCAACACTCAACACACACACCGCAAAGAGGAAAGGAGTCTGAAGTGTCTTGCCCAAGAACAAACCAACAGTACACACTGCACACAGCTGGAATAAAAATACTTTAGACAATTAAATTGATGGGCACCATTTTCTCCGGACATTTTGTGATATCCTTAAAAATAATTGCCGAACAGTGACAGCAGTGAGGAAAGGCTTTTATACTTTACAACAGAAAACTGCAATAGTCTCTGTGTACAGTAGCACTCTAGCTAGCTCACTGTGCCTCAAAACTAACATCACTTTTATTAAAATCATAAAACATAAAATAAACAACCTATTAAAATTCAGATTAATTAAAATAAAGACTACAACGTTATTTTTATATGTATTATAATTCAGTTTGTGGCATTGTTTTAATATTTATTATGCCTCAAAATTAGCATTAGTATTAGCGTTAGCATTGAGACACAAACATCTCTCTTTCTAAACCATAGACTATATAAAAAGGTGGACTGAGTGAGTGTGACGTCACCTACAGCGTTCAGCTCAAGTCAAATGAAGCTCATCGAGGCTAGCAGTTATAGCGGCACATTTAGAGCTATTGCTAACACTAGTGGGTGTGACCTCGGGGAAAAGGTGCCTGATTTGTCTGTTACAAATGTTCATATGTTGAGTTACAGACACAACAGCGAAATAAAACAGCGAAATAAAAAACCCAGGATCATATAAAGTGGGTACGAGCATTTTAAAACCAAAATGACGAGTCTGACAGCAGCAGTTACAGAGAGAGGGGACACAGTTTTTCAATAGAAAGTGAATTGGAGCCAGAGTCGATGGAGCCCAAATCTCGCACATGCTCACTTCCTGTTTGGAATGCAGCGGCTAGCAGGTTAGCACAGAAGAGTTCTCCCTGTCCACTGCCTGATGTTTAAATATTTATCCATTTTAGCGTGACTCTGCATAAAACGCAAAGATATAATTAGACAGGAAGTAGTTATGCTAATGCTAATGCTAATGCTAATACAAGCTGTAAATTGAATTCACTTGTGTAGCCAACCTGCCTTTACCAGTTGTTATTCCAACATAAGCATTTCTGACCACATTTAGTGCCATTATAAAGGTTAAGATCTGTACTATTTTCCATATGTAGCCCCACCCACTGAAGCAGCGCCCGTACCTATAGATCCCAACACCACCACCACCACACCAACGTAGGCCGCGCTGACGAGACGGCAACAAGAGAGCGACCACCAAACCCCTCCATGAAAAGCCCCTCAGAACACAGCTTGGACCACAGGGGAAGAGGTAAAGAATCAACACGGGACATTAATAGAGCTGTAACATTGGGTCATTCTGTGGAGCCACTTCCTTCCTTTACTCAAACAACCGCCCCGACCACAAGCACCCAGCGCACACAGACGCTATTGTTCAAATCAAAGACAAGACGCTGTTTTAAAACGACTTGGGCTGAGTTGATGTTAAATCAGCAGGAGTTATTTCAGAGCTCAGACCCTCCACAGTTTAGACACAAGAACAGAACAGGAAGAAGTAGTACATTCAAAAATATACATTATCACCACTGTGATATCTGAAATAAATACAAAATGTTTTTCAACAATTTCATTTTGTATTCAAATTGAAGAAAATTATTCAAAATTAATAATGCAGCTCCAACTTTGCTCAGTCGGCCTTTTCTTTTCAAACCATCAGACAGAGAATCAGCCCCAGACTCTGAATTTGTCTGTAGATTTGAATAATTTTACTAGAAAATTGAAAAAGTACATTTTAGATCATCAAATGTGTCGACATCAGTCTAGGTCAGGGGTGGGCAAACTTTTTGACACAAGGGCCACGGTGGGTTGTAAAATTTGACAGAGGAGCAGGGCCATATATATATATATATATATATATATATATATATATATATATATATATATATATATATATATATATATATATATATATATATATATATATATATATATATATATATATATATATATATATATATCTCATTGGCTCATGATTGTACAAATTGTTTTCCAAATGCATTAATTAAATTCATTTTTTATTTATTAAATTTCAGTTAAACACAGCAGAAAAACTTTGAACAAGGTTTACCCTTACCTATTTTAATATAATTTGGTCACATTTGGCGGGCTGGATTAATACGCCCCAAGGGCCATGGGCCGTAGTTTGCCAATGTCTGATCTGTTCATTTGTACTATTCTGTTTCACTGTAAAAACCTGCCCATATTTATATGTGTTTGGACTGTAGGACACATTATGTGTTGGGCATGGGGACATTTTATTGTATTTTATTTCTACTGTTAATGTTGAACTGATCTTATACTGTTATTTAATGCATTTGTACAATGTCCTTGACAAATAAAGAATAAATACATAAATAAAGAATGTTTAAGTCTCTTTTTGTCCCATTTGGAGAGTGTTAGTTTGCACTGTGTTCATTTTAAATCAGTTTATTGAGCTAAAACAATGGTTCTATTGACTTAAAGTGGATATATTCTGCATTCTTGTAGCATTAAAATAAGTTTTCTGAATTAAAATAATACCTTCTCATCTTAATTAGAAAACACACTAATAATAATGACATAGCACCGATCCATGGGCGGGGATAGGGGGTAGGTGAAAATGGAGATTTTCTGAGCACAATATGAAGATGAATGGAAGAACAACAAACAGGATGAATCAAACTAGAGATATTTAGACCTTTAGAGTAAAGTGAATCAGGATGAAAGAGAGGGAGAGAGAGAAAAGAGAAGAGATGTTAAACAGAAAGAGCAAGGGAGACAGAGAGATAAACAGAGGAAGAGAGGCAAAGAGAAAGAGAGGGAAAGACAGAGGGAGAGAAGAGTGAGTGAGAAAGAGAAAAAGGGAAAGAGACAGAGAGGAAAAGAGAGAGACAGAGGGGGGATAGAGGAGTGTGAATGAGAGAGAGAGACAGGGAGAGTGAGAGACAGAAGACAGAGGGAAAAGAGAGCTATAAACAGAGACAGAGAGACAGAGAGAGAGAAGGAAATAAAGTGGGAGAGAAGAGTGAGAAAGAGGGAGAGAGACAAGAGTGAGAGAGAAAGAGAGAGAGGGGGGAGAGGGAAAGAGATGGAGAGAGCAGTGTGTGTGTGTGTGTGTGAGACAGAGAGACAGGGAGAGAGAGAGGGAAAGAGAGAAACAGAGAGAGATACAGAGAAAGAGGCGGGGATGGAGGAGAGGGAAAGAGAGAGAGACAGACAGAGAGAAGGAAGAGGAGAAGGTAAGAGAGAGAAAAGTGAGTGAGGGGACTTCACAACCACAAGAGATATTTTTACAGCTGTGGCCCTGGAGAGCTCCAAACATCGAGCTAAAAACAAGACACAGACACAGGGACAAAGGCATTTTAAACCTGTTATGTGAACACGGACTCACTACATGTTTCTGGAGTAGAACTGAAGTATTGTAAAGTACTGAGAAGTATTACTACAACTTCAACAGCTGCATTCATGTGGCCACACTACTAACATCCATCATCCCTCCATCATCCCTCCATCATCCCTCCATCATCCCTCCATCATCCCTCCATCATCCCTCCATCTCATTCCTCTGTATCCAGAGCGGGGTCTGAGCAGAGATGGCCTCACTGTCCAGTCCACACTTCAGGCTCATTCAAAGTGAAAAATTATAGTTAATGTCAAATCTATCATCTATTTTGTTTTGTTTTGGATTTTTTAATGTAACATCTGACATCTTTTTTTTTTTTCATTCATTTGATTCTTTGAGCTTGTTAAAATTTTTCAAGTTTTTTTATTTATTTAATTCTTTAGTATTTTTTTTCAGTTTGTTCAAATGTAAATGTGAAAGTGAAACATAATTAATATCACAGTCATGATCAGATCTATGTATTATTATTATTATTATTATTATTATTATTATTATTATTATTATTATTATTATTACTTAGACAAACATGAATAATAACTGTAGTGTAGCACGTTGAGAGGCTTTGACAGGCATTACAAGTGTGAGACATTATTAAGATTATATAAAACTTTACATAGCTTCTGGTAAAATTACTACTACTTTCCCACAGTTACTACTACTACTACTACTGTTACTACTAGTACTAGTACTACGACTACTCACAGTACTTCTACAGCTTCATCCAGTCACTTTTACTGCTACTCATCTCATTCTCCCTGTTAAGCTGTGAAGTGAAAGTTTGTTTTTCTTTACATAGATGTGATTTAGCACATGATAAAACTGAAAACACACGGACACCAGACAGAAGGAAGGAGAGAGGGAAAGAGGGAGGAAAGGAGAGAGAAGGAGAGAAAGAGGCAGAGAAAACACACGGACACCAGACAGAGAAGGAAGGAGAGAGCGAAGGAGAGAGGGAAAGAGGGAGAGAAAGAGAGAGGGAGAGAGAGCGAAAAAACACACGGACACCAGACAGAGACAGAAGGAGAGAGAGGGAGAAGAAGGGAGAAAGAGAGAGACAGAGAGAAGGAAACGGCCAGGCAGATTCCAGTGCACTAATAAAACGAGAATGTATAGAGAGAGAGAAGGAGAGAGCGAGAAAGAGAGAGAGGAGGAAACGACCAGGCAGATTCCAGCGGTCAAATAAAACGAGTATGTTTAAAGAGAGAGAAGGAGAGAAGGAGAGAGACAGAGAGAGAGAGAGAGAGAGAGAGAGAGAGAGAGGAGGAAACGAGTATAGACAGAGGGGGGAGAAAGGGGGGGAGAGAGGAGAGAGAGACAGAGAGAGAGAAGAGAGAAAGAGAAAATGGTACATAAATAAAGAAAGTGAGGGGGAGGGGCAAGAGAGAGAAGAGGTAAAAAGATAGATATGAGAGAGAGATGGAATGAGAGAGGGTGAATATATATATAGAGAGAGAGTGAGAGATGGAGAGAGGGGGATGTAATAAAAAGTGTGGGTAGTGAAAAATTGCAGCTATGGGATAAAAAACAGACCTGTAATTCTGATGTTTGCCAATAAGTCGAGAGAGAAGAGAGAGAGAAAAGAGGAGAGAATAGAGTGGAACTGAAAGAGAGACATGTAAAGGGGAGATAAAGAGGGGGGAGAGGAGGGCGAGAGGAGGGCAAGATGAGGCAGAGAGATACAGTGCAAAAGAGAGAGCAATGGCAAAGGGGTGAGGAGGAAAGAGGGCAGAAAGAGAGAGGGGAGAAACAGAGAGAGGAAATGGATGAAAAGAAGAGAGAAACAGAAGAGGGAGAAAAGAGATGGAGAGAGACAGATAGAATTGGATGGATGAGAGAGGGAGACACATTGTGAGAGAGAAGAGAGACATAAATGGATGGAGAAGACAGAGAAAGACAGACATTGTGAAAGAGAAGAGAGAGAAGAGAGAGAGAGCACAACATGGAGCCAGATCAAATATTTCAGTTTTACGTAAAAGTGGGAAAATGGGCGAGCGAGCAGCATGGGGGAGATAGGGGGAGAGAGTGGAGGCCTGTGGAAAGTTGGCCTTTGTTCCCGGGGCATTCTGGGAGCTTTGTGTGAAACGAGGAGAGCGAGTATTTCCCAGAGGTGTGCGTCACTTTAACAGTTCTATTTAAACACGTCCAGCTGCCTCTCGGGTACCACTCTGAGTAATACTCCAGGTACGTGGACCGCATACTTTTGACTTCCTAAAAACAAAACAACATCTCTGACCAGTATGAACGCAGCTTTTAGCCCTCGAAAAACACTACTACTAGTACTACTATGAGGACTAATACTAGTACTATTACTGCACTCATAGGCCAGGAGTCTGCAATACATTTATGTACTCCCCCCTATCCTGTACTACAATTACTACTGCTATTACTGCAATCTCAAACACTACCACTGCTAGTACTACAGCTAGTACTACCACAAGTCTGCAAGAAAGACATCTGTGTCTGAAAGCCATCTGCTCTCGTTCAAACCCATACTACTACTACTATTACTACTTCTACACTACTCATTATAAATGCAGCTTCCTCCCATCTTATATACTCCTACTAGTACTATGCTCATGGACCACAAATCTGCAGTAAAGGTAACTGTCTATCTATAGTTCCTCCTCTCTCCTGTACTACTACTATTACTGCTACTACTACTACTATTACTGCTGTCACTACTGCTACTGCTACTACTAATGCTATTACTATTGATACTACTGTTAGTACTGTTACTACTCCTGCGACTACTGCAACTACTACTCACGTTGAGTACATGAACCGCATACTTTCGATTTCCTATAAACAAAACTGGTTTCTCTCCGCCTCTTATGACTGAAGCTTTGTCCAGTCGCAGACGGGGCGTAACACTCTGACCCACAGAAGTATAAGTACATGTTTGTACTGTCTACATTGTAAAATACCACCATAACGTTGTATTGTTACATCACTGTACTGTGACTGTACTGAGAGTATTGTCTTGAATCATGAGAGACTCTTTACCAGACCAGACTGGATCAAGAACAAACGAGGCCAAACTCAAAATGAACAGTATAAATCTGAAAAATATGTTTTTTTCCAATAACATTTAAATAAAAAGTACGGAGAGACGCCTCCATCTAGCTTCTCTTCCGATACCACTTTCGATATTATAACTTCCAGTATCTGCCCATATCGACCGATACCAGAGCAGAGCCTGAAAATTGTATTTAATTTCTTTAAAAAAAAACAAAATAAGACTAAACTGATCCAGATGTGTTTTGTATCTCCATGTTACGCATCTCCCAAGTAACGACAGAACAGCTTTGTATAAATAAAAGTTCAAACATTCTGAGACTTTCTGGGCGACTACGACGTGTAAACATATCATATACATCACTGTATATTTCCAACCAGGATATCGACTGAACCGATATTTGGAAGTTGATATCTGATACCGGTATCAGATCAGTGTGTCTCTATGGAGTGTTGTGTCTCTCATACTGCAGTGCCTTTCTGTGATAAACTCACTGATCAACACAACCCAAAGAAAGACTCTCACCTCCCTCTCCTCTTCCTCTCTGCCTCTCTCCTCTCCCTCTCCTGCCTCCCCTCTCTTTCTCTCTCTCCCCTCCCTCTTTTTACTCTCTCTCCCTCTCTTATGCACCCCTCCCTTTCTCTCTCCCTCCTTCTCTTATGTCTCCTCTTTCTCTTTCTCTCTCCCACCATCTGTTTCTCTCCCTCTCTTCCTCCCTCTCTTTTGCCCCAACTCCCTTTCTCTCTCTCCCTCCTTCTCGTATGTCATCCTCTCTCTCTTTCTCGCTTTATCTCCTTTTCTTATGTCTCCTCTCTCTGTCTCTCTCTTTTCTCTTTATCTCTCGAGGTGTAGGTCCATTTGAATCCATAACAGCAGTTCCTGCTCTTATGTCTCCCCTCTCTCTCTTTTTTTCTTTCCCTCCCTCTCTCTTCCTCCTCGAGGTGTAGGTCCATATGAATCCATTACAGTAGTTCCTTCTCTAATGTCTCCCCTCTCTCTCTGTCTCTCTTTTTCTCTCTGTCTTTCTCTCTCTCTGTCTCTTTCTCTCCCTCTCTCTTCCTCCTCGTGGTGTAGGTCCATATGAATCATTACAGGAGTTGTGTGTGTCATAAAAGCAGCCTGTTGTATGACTCTTTGTCCCTGTCTCTCCTCTCTTCTTCACAGACCTGTTTGTCTCTATGGGACACATAAAGTCCTCATCCATGTGTCCTCTTGTGCACATGTCCCTCTGTGTGTCCTGTGGTGCACATGTCCCTCTGTGTGTCCTCTGGTGCACATGTCCCCCCGTGTGTCCTCTGGTGCACATGTCCCTCTGTGTGTCCTCTGGTGCACATGTCCCCCTGTGTGTCCTCTGGTGCACATGTCCCCCCGTGTGTCCTGTGGTGCACATGTCCCTCTGTGTGTCCTCTGGTGCACATGTCCCTCCGTGTGTCCTCTGGTGCACATGTCCCTCCGTGTGTCCTCTGGTGCACATGTCCCTCCGTGTGTCCTGTGGTGCACATGTCCCTCCGTGTGTCCTCTGGTGCACATGTCCCTCCGTGTGTCCTCTGGTGCACATGTCCCTCCGTGTGTCCTCTGGTGCACATGTCCCTCCGTGTGTCCTCTGGTGCACATGTCCCTCTGTGTGTCCTCTGGTGCATATGTCCCTCTGTGTGTCCTCTGGTGCATATGTCCCTCTGTGTGTCCTGTGGTGCACATGTCCCTCTGTGTGTCCTCTGGTGCACATGTCCCCCTGTGTGTCCTCTGGTGCATATGTCCCTCTGTGTGTCCTCTGGTGCATATGTCCCTCTGTGTGTCCTGTGGTGCACATGTCCCTCTGTGTGTCCTCTGGTGCACATGTCCCCCTGTGTGTCCTCTGGTGCACATGTCCCTCCGTGTGTCCTCTGGTGCACATGTCCCTCTGTGTGTCCTCTGGTGCACATGTCCCCCTGTGTGTCCTCTGGTGCACATGTCCCTCCGTGTGTCCTCTGGTGCACATGTCCCTCTGTGTGTCCTCTGGTGCACATGTCCCTCTGTGTGTCCTCTGGTGCACATGTCCCCCTGTGTGTCCTCTGGTGCACATGTCCCTCCGTGTGTCCTCTGGTGCACATGTCCCTCCGTGTGTCCTCTGGTGCACATGTCCCTCTGTGTGTCCTGTGGTGCACATGTCCCTCTGTGTGTCCTGTGGTGCACATGTCCCTCTGTGTGTCCTCTGGTGCACATGTCCCCCTGTGTGTCCTCTGGTGCACATGTCCCTCCGTGTGTCCTCTGGTGCATATATGGTCCATATACTCAGACTGGCCCTGTTCCCTGGGCTCAGGGCTGTATATATAAACAGTGGTAATAATAATCCAGGCTGATGGCTGTAGTTTCCTGGGAGCAGCAGATAACAGTGTTTACCTGAATCACACTGAAGCCTTTGGTCTATAGGAGGCGCTACAGCACAGACACTTACACAGGCCTAAATAACTCAAGAGTAGACACTACATTATAATTGGATTTCAAAATTAACAAGAAGTGTTGTCACGATAATAAAACATCAAACTTTCAATACTAAGAAATAGGCTCGATACTCAAAACCGATTCTGATACCACAATAGAATGTTAAATGGTCTTATACTTGCTCTCAGAAGAAGAGGAAGAGGAGAGGAAGGAGGGGGACGGAGGAAAGAGAGGAGGGAGGAGACAGGTCAAGGAATGGAGAGTGGGAGAGGAGGAAAGAGGAAATGAGAGAGAGAGGAGGAGAGAGAGAGAAAGGGGAGGGATGGGGGAGAGGAAGGAGGTAAACAGGAAACAGAGGAGGGAGGAAGAGGAGAGGAAAGAGGAGGAATAGAGGGAAGACGAGGAGATGTATCTACTGTACTAGTCTATGTGGTCTTGGTAAATGGTAAATAGTCACATTTTTATGATGCGGTTTTCCACCTTCAACGCACTCACAGCGTTTTACAACAAGGAATCTCTCTCTTTTATCTCTCTTCTCCCCTCCCTCTCTCCTCTTCCTCTCTTTTGACTCCCCTCTCTCCTCTTTCTCTCATCTCTACCCCTTTTTGTTCTCCCTTTGTCTCTCTCTCTTCTTCCCTTTTCTCCCTCCATCTCCCTCCCTCTTATGTCTCCTCCCTCTCTCTTGCTCTCTTCTACCTCTTTTCCACCTCTCTCTCCATTTCTTCTCCCCCCTCCCTCTCTTACGCCTTCTCCTGTCTTTCTCTCTCTTTTCCTCCATCCCTTATGCCCCTGTCCCTCTGTTTCTCTTTCTCCCTCCCTCTCTTGTGCCTCCCCCTCTTACATTCTCTCTCTTCCTCCTCCGCTTTTTTCCCTACCCCGCCTCTCTCTTTTCTCCCTCCCTCTCTTTCTTTCTACTCATTTTAGTATAGATTAGTATCTGATTCTCGATACTTTTAACAGCCCTAAAACAGATAAAGTAATACAAATCCAGGTTAAGAACTTTTAACTGCTACGACAACATATACCTCATAGTATTACAGCCTCTTTCATAGTATTTTTCTATTTTTATTGAGGAAAGGTGGATGAAGTGTCTTGCTCATTCATACAGTCAGTATGAAATGCTGGTAGAGGGAATCAAACGACAAACTTAAATGTCAAATATGCAGATAAATAATTAAATTACCAGCAAGAAACAGCAAAAGGCTAGAGCAGTTATAGTGGCTAATTTGGAGCCAAGTACCATATTTGGAATTCCAACTGCGAGTATCATAGCAACCAAAGAGCCAATCAGGAACGAGGTTGTTGAAGGAAATGCCCCTTCCCGCCTACACCGCTGAAAGAAGGCACCTGATTTGTCTGTTATTAATGTTCATATCTTGAATTACAGACACAATAGTGAAATAAAAACCCCAAGATCATGTAGAGTGGATTAATACAAACATTTTAAGACTAAAATGATGAATCTGACAGCAGCAGTTACAGAGAGAGGGGACACAGTTTTTCGATGTAAAGTGAATTGGAGCCAGAATACGCCAATGATCACTTTCTATTTGGAGTCCGGTGGTTAACAGGTTAGTTATGTCCATTTAGCTATTAGCTATTTAGCTATTAGCTATTGTCTACTGTTCGTGTTGTCACTCCAATATTAATATTTGCAGCTAGTACTGTTACTTACTACTACTTCTACTTCTGTATTTCTACTAGTTTAATGCCATGTGTGTGTGAAATATTCCATGCAACCGCCTCCAGAAAAATTCCAAAGAAGAATATTTTTTCATGATGCTATTTTGATCTTGGTGTAGTATGTAAAGTGGTTTAGTCCGGGTCTAGTCCAGTTCTTCTCTCAAACTGAAAACGCTCTGCTCCACCTTGTGATGTCATCATGTGGTAATACAGGAAGTGCTCCACTGTGTTTTTAAACTCCACACACCTTCACTTGAATCATTTGGATCATTTCAGCCCTGGAGTTACCAATCTCTACTGAACTAAAGGTAAAAGGAGCTGTTAACTTGAAAATAACTTCACCACTTCATGACATCACAAGGTGGAACAGAGCATTTTGAGCTTGCTCCAGAAAAATTCCAAAGTGCGCCTTTATTAAAGTGAGAAGAAGTAATTTTTTTATGACGCTATTGTGACCTTTGTGTAGTACGTTAAGTGGTTTAGTCCAGTTCTAGTCCAGGTTTGGTCCGGTGAGTGTAGAGAGGAGGCAGTCGTACTGAGTTGAGAGCAGTGGACTATTCCGTGAGCATATTTCTATCTTGGGCTTAAAATAAGTTGGAGCTTAGCCTTAGCTCCCCTCGCACATCACATGTATCTGAAAGAGGGAGTTAATGTAAGTCAAAGCAGAAAAGCTGCAGAGGTTCAGAGAATGTGCTGAGTGAGTGCTCCGCTCCACATGACCTGGATCAAGAACAAGGATCAGGAAAAGGCCAACGTCAAAACGACATTTTGATACTAAGGAATAGACTTGATACTTGATACTGATTCTGATACCACGATGATGATAAAAAACACTCTTTCTTTAGACAATGTGGTTTTCAACATTTTAAAGGCCCATATTACTCTATTTTCTTTGTTCTAATGTTGTTTCCTCATCACAAACAGAAGACACTCCACCTTGTTCCACCTTGTGATGTCATCGTGTGGTAATACAGGAAGTGCTCCACTGTGTTTTTAAACTCCACACACCCTCATTTGAATCATTTGGATCATTTCAGCCCTGGAATTGTTAATGTCTACTGAACTAAAGGTAAAAGGAGCTGTCAATGTGAAAACTACCACTTCATGACATCACAAGGTGGAACAGAGCATTTTGAGCTTTGGACATATAGACAGACTAATAATAAAATGTTACTCAAATATCTGTGAATGAAACAAAACACAACTCCAGGTCTGTTTTTGAGGAGGTAATAACATTATAACATGACTTAAAGCTCATCTGCGTAATATATCTTGTTTTATTAATAGTTTTATTATCTGTTAGTATCCGATTTTCAATTTTCGATTAGGTTGAAATAACTTGAATTGAATATAAACCTTAATTTGAGTATATTCTGACTTGAAATGCACACATTTTATCAAGACTTCTACAAATCTGTACTCAAATACAGTATAAATGCACTGAAATCAAGATAAAGCTCACAATTCTAGCCATTTTAAAGACACACTATGTAACATTTTCTGGTGAAGGGTCAGCCACCTGTTTTGCCTGGGATGTTCCATAGTCTAGCATTTAACTTCTATCTCCATGGAGACAAACAGGTGACACCAGCACGCCAAGTTACAGGTCAAATCTGAGGAGGGGCGATGCTGATCACAGTAAAAATGCAGTTTTTCAATGTATTTTTACAGGTTACATATGTGCTTCATATGAATGCACTCTCTCTCCCCTCTCTTATCCTGCTATTTCAGCTACAAATGTGCATCAACTCTCCTCTACCGCAGCAGCAGAACCATGAGCCACCTGTACCTCCACATCTACTCCACATTAAAAAAAAGGAATTAAAAACATGCAGACGTTCCCTTCCATCAAAGTTCACACACTCTGGAAAAAAAAGCCATCTTTTGGCTCCCACTTCCTGCTGTTTTTGTGTTATTTTGGGGTGATGGAGAGGAGTTTTTGATAAATGGGGGTTGAATGGATCTGAACTCAAAGTGAAGTGACTGGGATGAGCCGGGCATTTCATCTCGTCCACTTCAATCAAAACAGCAAGAAAGAAAGCGAAGGAGAGAGAGAGGGGGGTTAGACCAGGTAACACAACCACACATGCGTTTGACAAGAGCAGTATTTCAGCGTCGGTTTGCCTCGCTGTTTTACAACCAACCAATCAAATGACTTATATTTATCTCCAAGGGTCAGTTTGACACATTTAAACACAATGAGTTATACACAGCAAGTACCCTGGAATTTAAAAGCGCTGTACCTGATTTTTACTCTCTTAAAACGTGAAAAACAGAACTAGTGAACAGTTTGTAGCGGTCCAAAGTTATTCCTCACTTACTTTATGAATTCAGAACATCGTAATTATTCACAGCAATGAGTTTATACAGCACTTGTCACAGCTTACACAGCCCAGAGTTTTGATATCATGGTAAAGCTAACAACAACTACCATGCTAATATGCACTTCCTGCTTATCAGACAATAAAACTGACTCATTTTAACCTCATGAGCTGCTTATACAATATATATGTACTGGGGCAAGGCACATTTTGATCAAATACATTGGTTACAGGGACTTTAAAGATGAGCTATGTAATTTTTCACATGGGTCTACCACCAGCTTGTGTCCACGGAGATGTTATTCCTTTGCCTGGAATGTTACACAGTATGGCATTAAACTTATCTATGTATCTCCCCCAACTTATTTTTTTGCAATAAATCAAACTGAAATTGATTACATGCAAGATTGACAACGTTTAATGCCGTACTATGGGACATCCACTGCAATGCAACAACTAGGGATGGGACAATAAATAAAAATATCATTTAACGTGATAAAAAAGTCGCAATAATCATCCGTGGGAGATTTTATACAATCGTGATCATCGGCAACAAAGATAATTGCCGTTACATCACCAGAATGTGCAGAAAAAAGCCTAATTATCCACAGGGGAGTCAACGGGGTTTAGGGGCCCAGAATTGGACTCTCTTCTTATTCATTTGTATTAGAGGTAGACGGCCCTGCTCATCCAGAATATTTTCTGTTAGATTGTAGATGTTTTCATGATGACAAAGTACAAGACTATAACAGTAAAATCAAACTTATTCAAGATTAAAATGATAATTATTCATATCCAGAACATTTTAAACTGTCAGCAACTTTAATAATTATCGTGATATAATCCTTAATCGCAATGATAATCATGACACAACAACATCACCATGGAGACAAGCAGGTAGGGGACCCAAGTTATATAATGCACCTTTTGTATTTAGAGTAGAAATAGCAGTAGTAGTAGTAGTAGTAGATAGATGGTAACAATTTTCTACTGTCAGAGCAGTACTACAACTCTCAATAAACACACTACAGTCCAGTGGTTTGGGGGTAATCCTGGAAGTGATGTCATTGTGGTGGGTGTGTCCCGGGGGGTCATAACAGGAAGTGATGTCACTGTGGCGCGGTGAGTCATGACCTCGTGGTTCCAGATGTGCGTTCCAGATGTGTCCCACCTCTGGACCACAGTTTCTGCTTTTCCACTTCTGGTTTGGACTCTTTCATTTCAGGGAATATAAAGGTCCCTTTTATGCACGAGCTTGGTATGTTCTATGGTTTTGGAGTGTGTACTTAACATGCCAGTGCCCTAGAGTAAAGCTGTGGCATTTTCACCCTGTAAATGTGTATTACATAATGTCAGCCAATTGGAAATAGGGATGACGAGGGCGAGATGGGAAGTATTAGTAATTCATATATATACATTCACTGACAACAAAAGAGCTGTTGTTGGTTCTTGGGTAACAAATTCCCACGCCCATTCAAATGTTTTTGGTGCTTAGATCATAATTTCAATAGGCTCTGTGCACAACCGCACGCTAGCTAGCTCACTGGATCTCAAAGCTAACAGTCCCTTTTATTCAAATCTTAAAATATAAAATAAACAACCTATTAATATTCAAATGATTTTAATTAAAGACTACCCTACTGTTTTTAAATGTAAAATACTTCAGTTTGCGGCATCGTTTTGATATCATAGATTGTATAAATAAATGGACATAGCTAACATGCTCGCGAATAGGAAGTGATCATGGGCGCACTTCCAACTCCATCGCCTCTGGCTCCAATTCTCTTTACACTGAAAATTTGTCACCATCTCTGTAACTCCTGCACTGAGCCTTGTTTGTATTAACCCGCTGTATGTGATCCTGGAGTTTTTATTTCAGTATCGTGTCTGTGAGTCAAGATATGAACATTAATAACAGACCAATCAGGCGCCTTCTTTCCCTGAGGTTGCTCCCGCTAACGTTAGCAACAGGTTTGATTGATAAAATTGCTAAGCGCCCGCTCCCTGCTAAACCAGTGGTGTGGGCGTTACCTTCAACAGCCTCACTCCTGATTGGCTCTTTGGTTGCTATGATACTCATAGTTGGAATTCAAATAACTGCTAGCCTTGATGAGCTTCATTTGACTGGAGCAGAACACTATGGGTGATGTCACACTCGCTTAGTCACTTCTTTACACACTCTATGTTTGATACTTATTATGCTTCAAAATTAGTAATAGCGTTAGCACTGAGACACAAACATGTCTCTTTCTAAACACAGAAGTGTCTCTGGTGACCTATTCATTTTATTTGTGCAGTGTTTAACATTCTTGTCAGTGACATCCACACACAGCTCCCTGTCCACTGTATGACCCTAAACCCCTAACCTCTGACCCCTGACCCCTAACCCACCCGCACCTCCCTGTCCACTGCCTTTTTTTTTAAATATGTATTTTAGCATGACTGAAAAACAGAACTAGTTAATTTTAAACGGTTTAGTCCAAAGTTATTCCTCATTTACTCTATCCATTCTGAGCATCCTAATTATTCAACAACCAGCATGCTAATGTGCATTTCCTGATTATCTGCACAATGTAACGTTCTTCGTGGAGGGTCGGTCATCAACTTCGTCTTATCTTATCCACGTATCTATTAGCAATAAAAATGACTGAAATTGAATACATGTGAGATAGATACAAGTAATGGCATACTATGGAACATCCCCAGCAAAGTAATAATATGTCCATGGATTAGCAATATTAATTTTAGCCACTCTCCATCTGTCTGAAATATTACTGGCCTATAGAATATTGTGAAGTCATCTGAAGTCCATCAGTGAGAGTATGAATATCTAGGGACAAAAATCACAGCCCTCAGTGTTTGACTCACGGTGCAGACTGAGGGAGATGTTGATGACCCTCTCCTCGGTGAAGCTCTTCAGGTTGGGGATCTTGGCACACTTGAGGAGGGTGGAGGCAGACGACTCTCCCACGTGGATCCAGCAGACTGTCTCCTGAGCGTACAGGAAGTCCATGGCTGTGGTCTGCTTGGTGCTGGTGGACAGAAGGCTATGGACCGTGGTGCCGCTGAGGGATGTGGCCTGGATGTTCTGGGAGTTGGCGATGAGGAGCACGGGGAGACGGTCCACAGGGACTGGAGGGAAAGAGAAGAGGATTTTCAACATTTCTTCCTTGTAGAAATATTTTGTTATTTTTTGGCAATACAGAATAATTGAAGCCGTAAAAGGTTGAATGAATAACTTGTATGACTCATTACAGATGCAAACTAAGTACTAAAGTGTTTCATTCTGATGTTTATTTACTGCAGCTCATGGTTTTTAACAATATTGTAGATTTAGAAATGTTTTTATGGTTTAAATCTGCTCTTGGGTTTTGTGTCAGTGGAATAAATTTGTTTAAATATTATCGTTATTTACTTCAGCAAAATACTTCAACATGTGTTATCGTGACAGGCCTAATGTAAGGCACAATGTTTGTTTTGACATAAAATATCATGCATCTCTGTGATTGGTTGATCAGAGAGATGCATGACTGGATAATGTTTCAGACCCACATCTTGAGGTCATGAAGTTTTTTCAAAGCGTGTGGTTTTGGCTCGTCAGGTAATATCATAAGGTCAAATCATGAGGTTCTATCTGTGTTCTGGGCAGTTCTGAGACTTTGAGGTTTAAAGTCGTGACCATAATAATCGTCATAATTATAGGTTTCAGCTTCCTGTTATAAGTAACATTTTGAGGACTTTGTCCCATTCAAAAGATATAATATTTTGTTTTAAATGGGTAATCGCTATAGCAACGGTCTTAGTTTCTCATCTTGCTGAAACTCATGGATAGCACAATGGAACAGGGTAATGGGTTTTTACTTAAAAACAAAATCCCTACACACGTAAGAATACATGAGTAACTCAATTTCGAAAAAGACTTCTCTGTAATTTTCTGGAGGTGGGAAGTGACCTGCATGATTCCACGGAAACAAAGTTAACTCATACTTCGGAAAATTCTCCATAGAGATAGAGGAGTTTGATGTCATACTGTAGAATATTATAGCTGAATCCTCATGGGAACAGAAGGTGAAGGCCCTCTTCCAGGCCAAATAAGTTACATACTGTGGCTTTAACAAGTGAATTTCTCCCCTATTTATGTATTAGATTGGGTAGATGAGTCCGATTTGTCAATATTTCTTCTTTATCTTTATTTATACAGGGGAACCTAATCTCTTTTTCATGAGCGCCCTGTTTAAAATACAAGCAGAAGAACAAATAAAAGTATACAAGCCCACAAAAAACAAAAAACAGGAGCAGGTGTGTGTATAAAAGTTTGTTACCAGATTAATAAATTGCGATTTTGTTACCGACGTATCCAGTTTTCCTTTTCCTTGGAGAGTATTCCATCTTTGTGAGTCATGTGATCTGGTATTAAATGTTCCCGTATGAATGATGAACAAGCAGGTGAAGTATTTTGGAAGTTTTTGAAGTAGTCCCCTATAGATATATTTTATACAGTGCTGTTCTCGTTTAATGGACAGTGATGGCCAACCCACTTTTCCATAGAGAAAACAGTCATGTGTTTCAAATCCATCAAATCCATCTGTAATAAAAGTACATACTATACTGCTTAGATTATTGTGTAGTGCAGTAATGTGTGTTTTACCATTCTTGGCCTTGCACGACCTGTTGTCTGGTTGGGACAGGTAGCCCTCCACACACGAGCAGCTGTAGCCCCCCTCACTGTTAGTACAGGTCTGACTGCACGTCCCGTACACAGTGCACTCATCAAAATCTGAAACACACACAGAGACGGTCCCAGAGGAGTTTAAAGGGAGCCAGAGCCAATAGAGCCGCAGATGGAGAGACGTGTTGATCATCCAAGTCTGTTTTACAAGCTGTGCCACGCAGCCAAGATGACAACATTTAATATTGGAGTCACACATGAAAACCAAAACAACTACGCCAAACAGACATGTGTTGAATGATGATTGCTGTTTACTGCTATGAAATATGATTCATGTGCATATGGTGTCCAATCGTACCATACAGATTCCATTTTAAGTGCAAGTTGAAAGGTCTGTATTTTTCACATTCAAATCTGTTAGTATACAAAATTTAAAGGTCCTATATGATACTCTTTTGAGCTTTAAGCCATGTTATAATGTTGTTAACTCCTCAAAAACAGACCTGGAGTTGTGTTTTGTTTCATTTATGTTTGAGTAACACTTTATTATTAGTCTATCTACATCTCCATAGCTCAAAATAAAGGTGTATGGAGTTTAAAAACACAGTGGAGCACTTCCTGACCACATGACATCATGAGGTAGAGCAGAGAGTTTTCTGTTTGAGAGAAGAACTCAGCCTAAATATGCAGGGTTTGTGTGTTAATGAAACAAAACGCAACTCCAGGTCTGTTTGTGATGAGGAAAAAACTTTATAACATAGATCAGAAAACAACGTAATATGGGCCCTCTAAATGTATCCAAGTTATAATTTGTCAGTTCAGACTTCTCTGTCGTTAGCTACCTACCCTCTTTTTGAACTCTGTATTTCAGTCTAATCAATGGATAAAACCTAAAATATTACATAGTTGCCCCCACAATCACAAACAGATTTCTGCTACCTATTTATTTGTATAATTATGATTTGAATGACTCACCTTTGCATGTTTTTCCGTCCTGTTTGATCTCATATCCGTTCTTACAGTAACACGCCGGTCCATCTGGAGTGACGGCACAGTGCTCCTGACAGCCCCAGATACTGCAATTTGAAATCAACTCTGCAAAAACACACAAAAGTACAAGTAATAAAATACCCTGTGAAAAATGTCCCCAAAGAGTATGCTGTTAAGGGAGCAATTTGTGAAACAGCTTGACCATTATGTGCCGTCTGTTATGAACCATTTATATCGACCACAAGTATAGCTTTGTTTAAAAGTTTGAAAAGAGTTTGAACCACTGGTCTCTATTTAACTGCTCTTGTCAGTCTGCAATGAAAAGTAGGGATATATTGGTTCCAGTATCCGTATCGGCCGATATTAATACCCAATACCAATATTTTTTGTTGCTGCCCCATTTTGTGTGTCGTGTGTCATTACCAGATTGTCCTCAACGCATCATATTTGTTTTTTTTGTTTTTTGTTTTTTGTTTACAGATTTATGAGTAAAAATAGACATAAAAGATCCTTCTATTTCTGTATGTTCATGTTTTTGTTTTTTTTAATCCCAGATGAACATATTATTTTAACAAAAAGTAACAAAATTTGTGATGTTTACTTCAACTAAATATACATTTGTGGGCTTTTCTATGGATTTTAAAAGCTCAATACAGCAGCAGGCCAAATGTCAGATAGCGGTATCGGCTCAAAAAAAAATCCATATTGGCCCAGCTCTAATGAAAAGGGCCACCTTTTCTCCTCAGACTGTGATCGCGAGGAACATTGTGGCAGTAGCAAAGTTGTATTTCGACTGATTCATGCATGTTTGAGTAATCCTTTATTGTCCTACATTTGCAGCTTGAGTGTCATCCCATTGCTCTGTGCTTTTTTACAGATATTCCAAAAATTCGACTCCGGGTCATACATTCTGCAGTTTTAACAGTGAATGAACCTTGTTACCAAATAATTTTAGATCAGCATTGTAGTTTTTGATGAACAAAATGTGAAATGTGTATATTAAAGTTTCATACTAAATACCTGAAAAAGCATATTTATGTCTTCTTTAAGGTACTGCTGATATCCAAAAAACTTTATGTTCTGGGACTGGTATCAAAATATCTTTAAAAATCTGCAGGCTCAGAGAGAACTACAAACAGTTTCTTGGCAGTGTCACCACAAATGAATGCGAAAAACTGCAGAAATAGTATTTAATGGTATTTCTGAACATTTTTGTTATTTTATTTGTTTGTTGTACATAACAATTAACTGAGAATAGGAAGAGCAAGTACTGTAAAAGAATTGAAAGCCCCAGCCCTACTTTCCATAAAGACTTTTTCTTGTTTTTGAGGTCGTTGCCGTGGTGTCTTGAGTGCTTCAGGTGGATTTGAGGTTAATTATGTAACTCGACTGTGAAGAGATGAGAGCGTGATTGATTTGGTTTATTATTGCTTTGGCTCAGAGCACCTCAAGTGAATAAAAGCAGGTGTCTTTAGTAGGAACAGCTCAGGAGGAGGCTCAGAACGTGGGCAGTGAAGTGCGGAATGGATTATGGAAAATGCAGAAATATGTATAGATTGTATTAAAGCCTGTGTTATGTATAGTCAGTGTCATCTGGTTAGGACTGGTTAGATTTCTTTGCATAATGTTGTTTTCATTTTAATATGAATTATTATAGTTTGTAACAATATCACAATTATTATCAAACTGCAAGCAACTATGACCAAATGTACTGTTCGGTTGAAGTAGTATGGTATAAAAAAAACAGATGGAACTACATAGACCATGATCCTTTGCTTTGTTTCAGTGCAGCTTGCATAAATCAACTGCAGCGACTTTTAAACCGCTGTTGAATGTAACACTAAGGCAGAAAAAGTCGGATTTATACATGTATATATTTATTTCTACCATTAACCGGGCCAAAATATTACAAAAATACTGCAAGATAGATTTGGATATTGTTATAACCGTATTGGAAAGTTTCTATTCTGTTACTGTCAACCAATCCAAGTCTGCTACCTTTGACTCTCAACCTCTCAAACCGTCCATATAGATGCACTCTCTCACCACTCCATCATCCAGGCATTTAAACTACACAACAAAACTCTCCTCTGCCTCATTTTCCACCGCAGCAGCGCAACCACCAGCTTCTCCTCCTCTTCGCCGCCAACAGTGTCTTTTCAGAAGCTACAGACCTACAAGTAGTTATCTGTGCCGCATATATTTCAATCATAATAACCTTAAAAGTGTACTATGTTAGGTGAGGTCAAACATTTCATAGCACAGGCTGAAGATGTGACATAATACGGGCATTCAAACACAGCCATTTATTACATTTCAAAACTGTAATTTAGTCATTACAATGAGAGGAGAGGAGATCAGAATTGGATTGCTCATAGAAAATGGAGAGCCTTTTCAAAGACTTGAGAGCACAATTTTCTCATTCTCTATACCAATGGGTTTATGAAATACGTGTTTATGCTCACCTAAAAAGACCTGAAAAGTAGCATATATAGACTTTACTGCCAACGTATCAAGATGCTAATTTGTGCCATAGTTTGTCCAACCACAAAGCAACAATATTGTCAAAGTCATGGTAAGGTCAGACATAACGAAAAATTTAAACACAATTAAAAAGTATTGGTCCGAGCACTGAGCCCTGTGGAACTCCATGGTTAATAACACATAACCATGCTAGCCTTAAGCCCCGCCAAACACTATAGGATAATTTGCCTATACAAATAGTGAAAAATAATAAGGCGAATCTATCATTCTCCTCTCAAACGTCGTAAAGTTAAAGTTCTTATATTACATAAAACTGACTCTTGTAAGTTTTAAGCCATGTGACAATATTGTTATCTCATCAAAAACAGACCTGGAGTTCTGTTTTGTTTCATTCATGTTTGAGTAACCCTGTATTATTATGTTGGTCTAAATATACAAAGCTTAAAATGCACCTTGTGATGTCATCATGTAGTAGCCACCTTTTACTTTTAGTTCAGTAAAGATTGGCAATCCCACAGCTGAAATGATCCAAATGATTCTAGTGAACGTGTATAGAGTTTAAAAACACAGTGAAGCACTTCCTATTTTACCACATGACATGACAAGGTGGAACAGAGTGTTTTTTCCGTTTGTGAGAAGAACTACAGGTCTGTTTCTGATGAGGAAACAACATTATAACAAAGATCAGATAATCATGTAATATGGGCCCTTATCCATATTATCCATTTGTCCTGTGCAAATAATGACACCCATTTTGAAGCAATCTTTAAAAAGTAAAAAGGTGAGAGTCGTCCTCACGTGTGTCTGTTTACATAAATCCTCATAGTGATGATCAGATCAGATTAGCTACAATGACCACAACACATTGAAAGTCAAAGTGCAATACCCTGATCTTTGGAACATTTTCTCATAGAAAATTGTTTTACTATAGACAGTAAAGAGCTGAAGCTTGTGGTGTACAGTCTCTTCACTGCCATATCCCGCTGCTGCCTTTGCGCTCAGAGGTTTAAAATCCCATCCGATTCTCCTCACATCTGTGTTCTGCGCTTTTTGTTGCATGTTTAAAATAGTTTAAGACTGAAAGATCCTGTTATGCTGTAAAAGTTTAACACTGTAGCTTTAAGTTGAACACAATGCAAACTGAAATTCCCTTTAAATACATTTACTGAAGATAAAACATACAGTCAGCTTTTCTATCTTGTGTTAAATTGCTACATATCTACCCCGCACATGTTTCTGCAGTCCAATGCTATAACTCTGAAATATTGTCAATTAATTTGTACACAGAATGCATGAACGATCAAACGCTATTATACGGACCACTGACAGCACCAAACCACCAAGCAGCTTTCTGTGTTTTCACGATCAATATCTGCTCAGGGACTTCACTCTCCTCAAGTTCTACAGCACAGAGTCCGGCTCATACCACTGTCAAACGGAGTTACCTCTAAGCTTCAGTCAGATTACATTAAAACAAGATAGAAGCCTGAAGGGTTTTTGCAGAGGTGAAAAATGAGGGGCGTTGTCAATGTCACAGCTATAAACAAGTTAAAACAAACCTCTTATCTTTTGAATGGTCAAGAGGATTCAAAAATGTGAAAAACAGAACTGGTTTGCAGGTTATTCCTCACTTATTCACTCACCATGATGAGTTTATAAGGGTTTTTCACAACTTTCAGAGACCAGAGCGGAGTTTGCCGTCATGGTAATGCTAACCAAAACTAGCATGCAAAGCGCGCACTTCACTGCATGAGAACATTTTATAATTTGATACAGACAGTACACAGCTGACTTATTTTGACCTCAAGAGCTGCTTAAACAATATAATCGTTAACGAAAACTAGTGACGAAACTAGATACTCTTTTGAACACGCACTGATGCTTAAAAAATACATAAACAGAAAAACATTTGACATATCTGAACCGTTTTAGGAAGATCACATGATGACAAAGAAAGTGGTATAATTTTGTGTTGAAAATCACATCCCTGCGATACCTTCAGCAGCGTCTCTCCTGATTGGCTCTTTGGTTGCTATGATACTCGTGGACTTCACTCTCCTCCAGTTCTACTACACAGAGTCCGGCTCATACTGTCAAACGGAGTTACCTCTAAGCTTCAGTCAGATTACATTAAAACAAGACACAAGGCTGCAGTATTTTATCCACGTTTTGCAGAGATGAAAAATGAGGCCTTGTAAATGCCAATGTCACGGTTATAAACAATTTAAAACAAACCTCTTATCTTTTGAATGGTCAAAAGGATTCAAAATGGCTCTAATAACAGGAAAAAGTAATTTCACAGAATAAATTGCATGAATAGTAATAAAGAACAGGTATGATTACTGTTATTTGATCTGATTTTGGCTGAATGACAGGCCTCATCACTGATAAAAAAAAAAACAGGTTTAATATTTGAGGTACATTTTTATGAAGAATTATGTCTAAATACAATAATTACAGATGTCACATAAAAAAAATCTAAAAAACAATATTCAAACTTTCCAAATATCAGGAAGGAGGAGACAAGAGAGGCAAGGGAACATTCACTGGAAGTAACTGAAATGAACAGAACATACAGCTATGCACAACAACTGTACCAATGCATAAGTCCAGTGCATAGTTCTTTTGTAACGGCTGGTAACAGTTACTTGCCTGGTACATCCTGACTCTCTCTGTACTTTTAATACAGAATACTATCAGTCTGGCCCCCACACTCTCCACCGTATCTCAAGCCAGAACCAAATGGCAATCAGATTTGTTTCAGATTTGTTTTGTTTTTTCAGTGAGGCATGTGAAACGAAGGAGCTCATTGGTCACTGGTCATTTTGAACAAAAATAATATTTCTCTCACGTATATTAACAGTTTAGAGCGTTGCTCACTGATTCCGCTGAAATCCACAAATATTTTTCCATTTCCTGTGATCTTTTTTCCTTGTAAGCAGCCACATTTATTTTGTTACAAACAGACCATGATTGTCCCTGTTTGGCTAATCCACCTGTCAATCACATCCATCTGAAAACGAAGAGATTCACCGGTGACCAGACTCACATCTTGGTAAAGTACTGTAGAAATGTGTATTCTGTATCCCAGGCAAAAGAAGTACTATTATGTCAGTACTAATGTAACACTACTGTTACTACTACTGCTACTACTGTTATTACTACTGTTACTACTACTGTTACTACTACTGCTACTACTACTACTGTTATTACTATTGTTACTACTACTGTTACTGCTACTACTACTGTTATTCATAGTGTTACTACTACTGTTACTACTACCACTACTGTTATTACTACTGTTACTACTACTGTTACTACTACTACTACTGTTATTACTACTGTTACTACTACTGTTACTACTACTGTTACTACTACCACTACTGTTATTACTACTGTTACTACTACTGTTACTACTACTGCTACTACTACTACTGTTATTACTATTGTTACTACTACTGTTACTACTACTGGTACTACTACTATTACTACTACTACTACTACTACTACTGCTACTACTACTGCTATAGCTACTGCTGCTCCATTAAAGGTGAGGGGGCTGCCACCTTAGCGATGTTCTTGTTTTGTATTGAATGTTCCAGAGTGTGGCATTAAACTGCTCTATCTTGCATTTATTCTATTACAGGTGTTTTATTGATTAAAAAAAACAACATTCACCTGCTTGTAACTATGGAGATAAATAAGTTCAAGATCATTCTCTGAAACATTCTAGACAAAGCGTGAACGTCTCCATGGAGACAAGCTGGTGGTGTTCCCTCTACAAAAAAAGTTACATAGAGCACCTTTAGCTAATTTCCACACTTATTTGACCTAAGGTAGTATAAATGTGAGCAGAAAGTTGTCAGTTTAGAGTGTGGAATACAGGAACAGGCTGGATAAGATTCAACAAAACAAACTCGGAATAGGACCACTTCTCCAGTGTAAACAACAATATATTCGGACAAGCTGCCAACCAGACGAGCCATTTTATATTTAGAGCAGACAGGAAGTGAGGACTTTAACCAGAACGCGGTCCAGGGCAACCACAGTTCAAATTACGGACATGCCAGGAATTTTCCAAAACAAGTCGAAGCTCCGAACAGCTCTGGAATTCTTCGGAAAACTGATGTGGGCAACAGTGTAAACATGGTCACAAAGATGTTTATTTATTTGGATCTAAAATGGCTCAAACTAACAGCCCCACGCAAAGATAGAACAGGAGAGAATATAGGACAAAAGAGGCCATACAGGTCGTGAACAAATATTTACAGAAATGAAATGACAGAAATACTTTTGTTTAATGTTTAATATAAATTTGTATAGTAGTAGAAGTTTTCTAACCTCTTTAAAGACACTGTACCTGATTTTTACTGTCTTAAAATGTGAAAAACAAAAGGTTAGCAGCAGTTTACAGTTATTCCTCACTTACATTATGCATTCTGAACATCCTAATTAGTCACCATGATGAGTTTATAAGCACTATTCACACCTTTCAGAGACCGGAGTCACAGTAACACTGACTACATGGTAAGAGCACTGAAAATAACATTTTATTGTTTGAATTTGTTTTGTTTTTTTAATTATTATCATCTGTATTAATTATCAAGCGTATTCTTTTGTATCTAAATCAAGAATTTTTAGTATTGTGATAACCATAAATGGACATAGCTAACCTGCAAGCCTCTGCCCTCCAAACAGGAAGTGATCATGGGCACACTTCCAGCTCCATCAACTGGCTTCAATTCACTTTCTATTGAAAAACTGTGTCCCCTCTCTCTGTAACTGCTGTTGTCAGACTCATCATTTTGGTCTTAAAATGTTCGTATTAACCCGTTCTACATGATCCTGGGGTTTTATTTGGCTATTTTGTCTGTAACTCAAGATTAATAACAGACAAATCAGGCACCTTCTTTCTTTGAGGTCATTCCTGCTAACGTTAACAACAAGTCTGACTGACAGCGTTGCTAAGCGCCCACTGCCTGCTAAACCAGCGGTGTGGGCGGGAAGCGGCGTTACCTTCAACAGCCTCGCTCCGGATTGTGTCTTTGGTTGCTATGATACTCACTGTTGAAATTCCAAATATGAATCCAATATCGGCCCTATAACTGCTCTAGCCTCAATGAGTTTCATTTGACTGGAGCTGAACGCTGTGGGTGGGGGGGGTGTGGGGGGGTCAAACTTAATTTGACCCACAATTAAGTTAATAGCAGAATAAACCATTCAGCATTCAGTCCATCAAAACATAAGGTCCCTCTACTCCTCAGTCCATCATGAGATCTTCACTCGGTTCCACGAACCGCTCCGGGTCCGAGATGCCTCTAGTTTAACTTGTACAAACATCCACAGTGTCCTCGGTTGCGTACTTCCTTTGTTTTGTCCGTTTCGTCATGTTTAAAACACAAAACTGCTGCGTAAAATTACGCAATACGCGCGCGTAATCTTTATATCCAGTCTCGTGTTTTTACGCGGATCTATGGTAACAACACTACTCCAGGCAATGCAAGAACATGTCCAATGCCAGAAAAGTTACATAGTGCAAATGTAACTGTTTAGAACAACTACAACCAGGGCCATCAACAGATTTTTGGAGGCCCGGGGCAAGAAGCGTCACGTGGGCCCCCCATTAATATAAATTAATAGTCAGAGGGTCCTTTCCTGGAACAACAGACCCCTTTGTCGCCCTCCTGTTGACTCCCCTGACTACAAAACTACAACTACTACAAATACAAAAACATCTCTCATTTGAATCCTTTACTATTTCTGTACTTTTGTTGTTTTTGAGTACATGTTGCGAGCCCCTCACATCCTCTTACACACACTGGTCTAATCTGCCTCAAGTCCAGCAGTGGGCCAGAAAAAAAACATAAAAATTTCATAGTCTTCCCTGTGGCTCTCCATGTTTCTTTAATAAATATTTGATTCTGCTCATTTCTAAGTTGAAGTGTGGAGATGTGGAAATGCATAGGTGAATGAAAAGAGGCAGAGGAGCCCTAAGGGGGCCCTTCAGTGAATAACGATCTAGTTGATTTAAGAAATTCTCGGTCGACTATAGAGATGTCTAGAGATGCATCGATCCAGCTTTTTCAGTTCTGATACCGATTTCAATACTATAGCTGTAAGTGTCTGCCGGTAACCGATATCAACGAATACCAGAGCAGGGATTGAAAACAGCATTTATTTGGTTTTAAATAAAATTAGAGACAACTGATCTAACTATGTTATGTAGCTGTTATGTATCTCTCAAGCAACTATACAACAGCTTTGGGTAAATATGTTGCGATAAGATTTCTGAACTGCTAATCTAATCCAAAAATGTATTTCAGAACATGTTTGTAAAGGTCTAAAGTACAGGGTTGGCAGGTTTTAAATAAATAACACTGAAGCTGGGTTGGCAGTGTCTTAACCTGCAGATTGAGGAGTTTGGACAAGATTACACCGCAGCAGGAGAAGCACTGATTAATTATTAGCTACAGGTGCTGTGGTTTAGGTAGTGAGGATTCAGATCAGAGCGTCCTTTTAGTATTCAAACCAACTGGCTTTCAGCATTGAATCTGGCAACGCAAAAGAAAGACTCATGTGAGGCTCATTTTGCTTTCTGATTGGATAATCACGTTAAGAACCAAAACAACACATGAATATGTTGGCCATCAAATCCAATGTTTCTGTAAATCAATAAATACATTTAAAAAAAGAATAAATTAATAAATAAAAAATAGTTAAATACATAATAATAATAATAATAATAATAATAATAATAATAATAGTAATAATAATAATAATAAGAAGAAGAAGAAAGTCCAATTCTGGGACAGTTTGGTCATATTTATTGAATTTAAAATCAAAATCTGACATACAGTTCTTTTAACCATTATCTAATCGTGATAATTCAAATCTCGATGTGATTTTGACTGCGATATATATCTTGCAATTTTAGTTGACAGGGAAAAAGACAAGAATTCTATCCGTACGTTGTGTTATTTATAGAAACGTGGGGCTGAAGCTGATGGATCGGGATTGATTGATGCCATGTCTCCTGTGTCCTTCTGCGTTCTGTAACACGACTTCACACGGAGAGGCCATTAGAGCTGCTGCTCCCCCATCGAGACACGAGCTTTCACTGCAGCCAAGAACCCGGGCCAATCATGTCAAATGTGCAACCTCAGGACTAAGAGAGGACTAAACCAGGACTAAACCAGGACTAAACCAGGACTAAACCAGGACTAAACCAGGACTAAACCAGGACTAAAACTGGAACTAAGCCAGGACTAAAACTGGGACTAAACCAGGACTAAACCAGGACTAAACCAGGACTAAACCAGGACTAAAACTGGAACTAAGCCAGGACTAAAACTGGGACTAAACCAGGACTAAAACTGGGACTAAACCAGGTCTAAACCAGGACTAAAACTACAACTAAATCAGGACTGAACCAGAACTGAACCAGGACTAAACTAGAACTAAACCAGGACTAAACCAGGAGTAAACCAGGACTAAACTAGGACTGAACCAGGACTAAACCAGGACTAAAACTGGGACTAAACCAGGACAAAACTGGGACTAAACCAGGACTAAAACTGGGACTAAACCGGGACAAAACCAGGACTAAACCAGGACTAAACAAGCACAAAACTAGGACTGAACCAGGACTAAACCAGGACTAAAACTGTGACTAAACCAGGACTAAAACTGACTAAACCAGGTCTAAACCAGGACTAAAACTGGGACTAAACCAGGTCTAAACCAGGACTAAAACTGGAACTAAACCAGGACTGAACCAGGATTGAACCAGAACTGAACCAGGACTAAACCAGGACTAAACAAGGACTGAACCAGGACTAAACCAGGACTAAAACTGGGACTAAACCAGGACTAAACTAGGACTAAAACTGGGACTAAACCAGGACTAAAACTGGGACTAAACCAGGTCTAAACCAGGACTAAAACTAGAACTAAACCAGGACTGAACCAGGACTGAACCAGAACTGAACCAGGACTAAACCAGAACTAAAACAGGACTAAACCAGGAGTAAACCAGGACTAAATCAGGAGTAAACCAGGACTAAACCAGGACTAAAACTGGGACTAAACCGGGACTAAACCAGGACTAAAACTGGGACTAAACCGGGACAAAACCAGGACTAAACCAGGACTAAACAAGCACAAAACCAGGACTGAACCAGGACTAAACCAGGACTAAAACTGGGACTAAACCAGGACTAAAACTGGGACTAAACCAGGTCTAAACCAGGACTAAAACTGGAACTAAACCAGGACTGAACCAGGATTGAACCAGAACTGAACCAGGACTAAACCAGGACTAAACAAGGACTAAACAAGGACTAAACTAGGACTGAACCAGGACTAAACCAGGACTAAAACTGTGACTAAACCAGGACTGAACTAGGACTAAAACTGGGACTAAAACTGGGACTAAACCAGGACTAAAACTGGGACTAAACCAGGTCTAAACCAGGACTAAAACTAGAACTAAACCAGGACTGAACCAGGACTGAACCAGAACTGAACCAGGACTAAACCAGGACTAAACCAGGACTAAACCAGGACTAAACCAGGACTAAACCAGGACTAAACTAGGACTAAACTAGGACTGAACCAGGACTAAACCAAGACTAAACCAGAAAACAGGACTAAACCAGGTCCCACATGTCAGATGAACCCATATTTGGAGACCGATATCTGATCTGTGCCTCCGTAGGTCTAAAACTAGGATTAAACCAGGACTAAACCAAAATTCAGTTCAGTTTCAATTCATTTTTCTAAAGCCCAAAATCACAGCAGCAGTTGCATCTTAGCGCTGAACATGAGAAATGATTTAACCAACAGAAAGTTTGAAAATCAACAACAGAAACAAGCAAATGGAGAAGTGTCCTGGAACATCCTCTGTCCTTAGACCCTCCTCCTCAGCAAGGAAAAACTCAAACGGGACCAAAATTATTACCCCCCAAAGACAAATGTGCTTTCCATTGCAGCAGGGTCCAAACCATTCAGTTATTTCAGGTCTAAACCAGGACTAAACCAGAACTGAACCAGAACTGAACCAGTGCTAAACTAGGACTAAACCAGGACTAAACCAAGACAGAACCAAGCCTAAACCAGGTCTAGACCAGGACTTAACCAGGACTGAGCCAGGACTGAACCGGGACTAAACCAGTGTAAAACCAGGTCTAAACCAGGTCTAAATCAGGTCTAAACTAGGTCTAAACCAGGACTAAACCAGGTCTAAACCAGGTCTAAACCAGTTCAAAACCAGATCTAAACCAGGTCTAAACTAGGTCTAAACCAGGACTAAACCAGGACTAAACCAGGACTAAACCAGTTCAAAACCAAATCTAAACCAGGTCTAAACTAGGTCTAAAGCTGATTTAAACCAGGTCTAAACCAGGACTAAACCTGGATTAAACCAGGTCTAAACCAGGACTAAACCTGGATTAAAAACAGGTCTAAACCAGGTCTAAACCAGAGTAATCAAGTCTAAACTGGCTCCATCATTAAATATATAGTTATAATCATTTCACTTCTGCAGTTTATATTATCATCTTCTGTCATCAGCAGAATTACTGTTGCAGAAGGAAACGAAAGCTCTGACTTCTATTAATACACATATGGCATTTGTACAGCGGAGTTGTGTTTGCATCGACAAACTGGATTTCCTGCATCTGTGACATTTCAGTAATGACACATTGTGAGAGGTCTGTGCTGATATGAGCGTTTAAAAGGCTGGTGCCTGATTTCAAACCATGAGTCAGGAGTCAGCCCCGCCCACTTAGTCCTTTCTGCCATTCTGATAGTGCACCATGACCAGAGAAAGACTGTACATATAAATGGACATAGCGAACCTGCTAGCCGCCACATTACAAGTAGGAAGTGATCATGGGCGTGCATCCGGCTCCAAAACTGTGGCCCCTCTCTCTGTAACTGATGTTGTCGCTTTGGTCTTTAAATGGTCGTATTAACCCGCTCTACATGATCCTGGGGTTTTTATTTCACTATTGTCACCTTCAACAGCCTCACTCAGGATTGAATCGATGAGCTTCATGTGACTGGAGCCAAACGCTGTGGGTGACGTCACACTCACTTATAGAGTCTATGATACAGAATCAAGTGTCTGGGATAGTTTCAGGAAGTTGGTTTCCCATGATTCTTTGTAACAATGTGCCTGATTGGAGGAAAAAAGCGACTCTGTCAGTAGTGTCTGTATTAGTCATTATGAAATTCAATGTAAAATGAATAGATTATATTTTACAGTTTCATTTTCTTCTTCACTAACAGCTTTTACCAAACTATGTAAAGAGCCTCGTGACAAGAATGCATTAATATGAGGTCCAGGTCCTTCAACGTGACGGCTCAGGGAGTGTTACCTCTGCAGTGCGGGCCCTCGTCCCATCCGTCTGTACAGTCTGGAGCTCCATCACACAGTCTGCTCATGTGGATGCACAACTCTGTCCCCCCACACTGGAACTCGTTTGGGGGGCACCGCGACACAGCGCTGTGGGGACCTGGACACAAACACAAAGAATACAACATTAAAATGAGGTTGCATCCACACTGGCCCAATAAGACCGTGGGCTCCGACAGCCCCCAAAGCACCGCACGTTTGTCCAGTGTGAGATGGACTTTGGCCTGGTTCGAGCACGGCGGCTCATGTATGTGAAACACGCACAATTTATGTTTACAAAAAAGTGACTGAATTCTGCCCTAAAACTCCAGGTGAATCCACAGCTTCAGCCAGGACTGTGACAGACAGAAGCTCTGAAGCCTCGTCTCCTGTCGTCCTCGCGGCTCCACACTGTTGTTTCATCCATAAACTCAAAGGGGAGTCTCACAGCAGGACTCATATCTGACTCACTGTTTAAGATATATTTCATGCCGCTGGTCTTATTTTCTCCACTGAAGCATTAGATCTGCTGCGTCACATGTAAACAAACAGCACCGCATGATGATGTCACCGGGCCGTGGCTCGTTCAGTAGAGCAGGTGTGTGTGTGGGCCATAGAACTCTCCACAGTCGTGCTCGAGCACGCCTCAGTTCAAAAGTCCTAGTGTGAGTGTGACCTTAGCCTCATGTGGTGCGTTTCTAGACCAAAATGTGATTAAAACAGCATCCAGGTGCAGTATGTGTCACCCCCTCAGTCTCCAGGGCTGCAGTCACACTCTGGGTTTAATGAAGTGTGAACGAGACCTGCACAATTTTGAAAATAAATATATATATATTAGGTTTGAGATTTATGAGAAAAAAAGTAGAATTCTGTTCACACTCTGCACAATGTAAAACAAACACTTGACAGAAGATTTTTGGATAAAACACAGGACGTGTGATTTACTGCAATATTTGTCTTTGCATCAACTTGTGCTTTAAAGGCTCACGATACTAAGGAATAGAATCAATACTCAATGCCAAATCTGATACCACAATCATAATAAAACCACTCTTAGACAATAGAATGTGATTTTCCACATTCAATGGTAGTACTTTGTTTTCTATTCCCGTGTATTATATCTGTGTAATCCTAGTGTCCAGTAGGTTCATAGTGGTCCATGGTGTATACTACAGCTCCTTCTAAAGACATTCAGGAAAGGTTTATTTCTGTCCTGTGAATTGGCCTTTTTTAGTATTGATACCTGCTCAAATGAGTATCTAGTTTCAATACCAGTGTTAGTATCAATTGGTATCTGATTTTCGATACTTTTGACAAAACTACTGGAGTTCAAACATGAGAGAAAGTTGAGATATGACAGTGGAAAAAAAAACAACTCAACATTGGTATTTGAAATGAAGACAGGAGAATAAGTCCGGAGCGCAGGTAGCGGCTCCCAGACACTGAGCCTCTTGAGCGGGCTGCTCTGGTCTGATTGATTCTGTCCCTGAGAGCACCTCCTCACCTCTCTGCTCTTATCACTATAATAGAAAAGCCACAAAATCAAAACCAATTTTAGCCAGAGGAGCGTCTGTCACAAAGATGTCAATATATAATAGAACCATCACACACAACACCAAACTCAGGTCTCTATGTGGGCGCACACGAGCAGAGGGGTGACGTCTGGAGTCTGTGTCGCGGCTCGTTTTAAAGCTGCACCACGGAACTTTACTGGTTTGGGGTGCTCCACATGCTTGTCTCCATGGAGATGTTATACTGGAATGAAGCACAACAAGGCTTTAAAGTAAAATTTGTAGGAGTAGGGTTGTCAAAAGTATCGAAAATCAGATGCTAATCGATACTAAAACTAGAATCTCCATGGAAACCAGCAGGTGGCACCATCAGGGAAAGTTACAGGTCAGATCTGTGGGGAAATGAAACCCGCTTGCAATAAAAAAGCAGGGTTTTCAATGTATTTTTGAGAATGAAATATACTCACAGTGAAATAAATGCAAGATAGATAAGTTTAATGCCATACTTCGGAACTTTCTGGAGTAACAAAATGACATCTCCGTGGACATCAGCAGAAGTCAGTAACTTGGTTCAGAGCCTGGCATTTCTATCTCACATTTAAGTGTTGTTTCTTATTAAAAAGAAATACCTAGAAACACAAAATTCTAACAGTGAGCAGGTCGCCTCTCCACAGATCTGACCTGTAACTTGGCCTGGTGGTATCAATGGCTGGTGTCAATAACGATAGCTACATTTAACGCCAAACTGTGGAACACCATAGGTAAAGCGATAACATCTCCATGGAAAAAAGCAGGTTGCGGACTCTCCAGCAGAAAAGTTACATAATGCCGCTTTAACTTTAACGTTAGACTGTTTGTTTTTACAGTGCACCAGCCCCGTCCCACATTATCACCGCGGCCCACTGTCTGAGCCGCAGTCTGTGCCACAAAACAGTCCAATTTTGGTTTTGGTCCAGTTTTATGGTTGGCTACGTTCCACAGACGCAGGCAGCAGAAATAGAGACTGTCTGGAGCTTCTGATGGATCGAATTTTAAAACTCTACGACAACAGAATATCATTTTCACCACAAAATAATCTTAGTTTATTTCATACAGACATTTTAAAAACTTCAGAAAAATCAACACTCTTTTCTGATCTGTTCTAATGTTGTCTCCTCATCACAAACAGACCTGGAGTTGTGTTTTGTTTCATTCACACATGTTTAACACACAAACCCTGTATATTTAAGCTGAGTTCTTCTCTCAAACTCAAAGCACTCTGTTCCACCTTGTGATGTCATCAAGTGGTAATACAGGAAGTGCTTCACAGTGTTTTTAAACTCCATACACTTTCGCTAGGATCATTTGCATAATTTCAATCTCTACAGAACTAAAGGTAAAAAGTAGCTGCTAACTTAAAAATGACCACTTTATGACATCACAAGGTGGAACAGAGGATTTTGAGGTTTGGAGATGAAACAGACTAATAATAAAGTGTTACTCAAACATGTGTGAATGAAACAAAACACAACTCCTGTTTTTGATGATTTAACAGCATTAAAACGTGGCATAAACCCATAAAGTCCATTTTGTGTAATATAGGACCTTTAAAGTATCCTCTATGTAAAAGTCCACATTGTACTAGTGGCCATGTTGTTTACAAAAGTGCAGTTCCTCTGGTGGAGCAGTATTTTCCATTTGAATCCCGAGTCTGTCTGTGAGTGGAATGTGGACCAGATGTCTGCTTAACAAAGTGAGTCATCACACAAACTGTGGGTCAAACCAGAGCAGAGGTCTCTAAATCCGTAGATCCACTCTTATGTAATCCAGAGTATGATGTGTCTGCTGTGTACATCTCAACAGGGTCCACTTGTAATTGTTCTGTGTGGTTTGTGTCTCCGAGCGTCTCAGGCCCGGGCTCCACTGCAGCAGTTGTGTTTCGTCTTGTGAGATTGTTGGATGTCGCACTACACGACGTGAGGAAGTTACATCGTACGGCAACACTATGACCAAAGTTTGTCCGAGCAAATATCAGGCTCCAGGTGTGTGAGAACGTCTCAGAAGGTGTACATTTATTACTATTATTAGGCCTACTACTACCCACTACTACTACAACTACTCCTACTATTAAAAGCCTACTCTGACTACTACTGCTACTACGAGCCTGGTCCTGCTACAGCTACTAGGCCTACTACTACTACTAACAGCCTAGTACTACTACTGCTGCTACTACTACTACTACTACTACTTCTGCTGCTGCTACTACGCCTACTACTAAGAGCCTACTTCTACTAGTACTACCACCAGTTCTAGGGCTACTACTAAGAACCTATTATGACTATGACTACTCCTACTATTAAGAGGCTACTGTGACTACTACTGCTACTACGAGCCTGGTCCTGCTACAGCTACTAGGCCTACTACTACTAACAGCCTATTACTACTACTTCTGCTATGACGCCTACTACTAAGAGCCTACTTCTACTAGTACTACCACCAGTTCTAGGGCTACTACTAAGAACCTATTACGACTATGACTACTCATATTATTAAGAGCCTACTACTACTGCTACCAGTACTAGGCCTACACTAAGAACCTACTGCTACTACTACTGCTGCTACTATGCCTATTAGTATTAAAAATCTACTGCTATTGTTACTACTGCTGTTACTACGCCTACTAAGAGCCTACTACTACTGCTAGTAACAGCCTACTAATACGGCAACTAAGAGCCTACTTCTACTGCTACTACCACTACTACTAGGCCTACTACTTAGAACCCACTACTACTATGACTACTCCTATTACTAAGAGCCTACTCCTACCACAACTGCTACTACTACAAGTCTACTGCTACTGCTACTAAGAAGCTACTACTACAATCCTAGTACTACTCCTTTAAGTCCATCCGTGTTGATTGTATCTAAAGTCTTGTCTTTATTGATGTTTCATGTTTGACTTGTGCCTGAGCCTCGTCTCTGACTCATTTACCATCAGTGTAAGAGGACGTTCTAACATTGCACAATATTGCAAAACGGTCTTGTGCAACTTTCAAATTTTCAAATACCATTATAATTTCGTCTATGGAACATTTATCCCCGTCTCCTTGGCGATGTTGTTGCCCGGAATGTTCCACAGTGTTATCTTTCATTAACTCAGGTTTAACAGGTGTTTTTATTAACAGATATGATTTGTAACTTGGCCTGGTGCAGTTACCCATTTGCAAAGCTTCAGCATCTCCATGGCAACAAGCAGCTGGTCGACCCTCGACCAGAAAAGTTACCCAGTGCAGCTTTAAATTATGATGTAATGACACAAAAAGTCAAGTCATAACTTTAGCAGCTCTGGAGGTCAAAATGAGTCCACTGTGTACTGTCTGCATCCAGTTAGAATGTGTTTTACTGACAGGTGATCAGGAAGTGCACATAAGTATGCTAGTTGCTATTAGCTTTACCCTCACGGAAAAACTCCTCTGGCCCCTGACAGTTGTGAAAAGCACTTATAAACTCATCATGGTGAGTAAACAGGATATTCTGAATGCATAAGTGAGGAATAACTTTGTACCACTGCAAAATGTTTAAAATGAACTAGAAAAAGTCACAAACAGCACCTTTAAACCGAAAATACTTAATGCACAATTGAAGGAGAAAGCAGAGATGAAAAAAGACATGAACCGATACCACGTTTGCCTATAACGAGTATCGATACCATACATTATTTTTAAAAGGTCCCATTACAGTGGTAAATCTTATCTCTATCTAGTTATCTCCATCTCACTATAGTTAGATATAATTCCAGTATACAGTTGTCCCTCACTATATCGCCGTTCAGCTTTCGTGGCCTCGCTGTTTTGCGAATTTGTTTTTAGTGCAATTTTGCATGCTTTTTTTTACTGCGTATGAAAGTCCATTGTGTTCTGTGTCCTGATTGGCTGAGGAACTGTAGCCCATTGTCCCTCAGTCTCCTCTGTGCCGTGTCTCCTGTACAGTACAGAATGTGTTCAGACAAATTTACATAAATGTTGGATCGCAGTGTGACTCTGAAGTGCTGTATGTTTGCAAGTTTTCTCCACAACAAAACCCACTATGTCGATGAAACGTTCTGCACCGACAAAGGCACCTGCGCCCGCCCCCAAAAGGCCGAGGAAGATGTTAATCATCGCAGAAAAAGTTGGACTTCTGGACATGCTGAGGAGGGTAGAAGTTACACGGCTGTAGGGCCATTACGGAATAAATGAATTTTCAGTTTGTCACATAAAATAAGAGGAAAATAAGATAAGGACAACAGCAGCAATAAGTTTTAGCAAGGATGCAAAAAGGGTTGTAACTGCAACAGGACTATCATGTGGATGGCGTCTGCTTTAGCTGTGGATCAGTGACTGCAGCAAAAAGAACATTACGAGACATTACAGCGGCGCCAGGACAAAGAGGAACTGAGAAATACATGTGAGTCACTATTAATCATTTCTTATGTGTCCAACCTCGTAGGCTGATCATTAAAATTAAATGTGTTAGAGTATTTCCAAAAGCTGTCATTTTTATTTACAGTGTAGTGTAGTATTTGGTTTTGTTCTATAATACTGTGCTTATTTTTTTTAAATCTACAAAGGTTTGAACTTTGAGTGTTTAAACGAGAGAGAAATGTGAGAAAATGTTAATGCCTGTGTGAGAAAAGTGTGTGGAGAGGGGTTTTACAGCCTTAAAATATATATAATTGTAAAAAATACAGCTGACTACTTCGCAGATTTCGCCTATTGCAGGTTATTTTTGGAACGTAACCCGAGGGAACACTGTAAACGAGGGAACACTGTAATTTTGAGCAGTAACTTTTGATATTTAGTACATCTTTGCAGTAGCCACTGTTATAACTGTTACCACAGCCACACTACACTGCCCATCCCTAGGTAGAACAAATCAGATTTCCTTTTTTTTTTTTTTTTTTGGCAAAATGTGTCTGCACACACCAAAATGTTCCTTCTCTGTTCCTAAACTCAAACCTCCTTTTGGTCAAGATAGAGGGACGTGCGTCAGTGTTTCCTTTGGTCCCAGTGAGTCAAAATAAAATTGTGTAAAGTTCAATCCTGACAGACTAATCTGCTCTGGCGACTCCTCATCATTTACTCCCACCAGCGAAGGAACGGCCCGACCCATTTCACTTTCCATTTAAGCCCTCAGTACTTTCAGTCTGTGTTTTTCTGTTTATGCCAAAGTATAAGAGCCAAAGACACTGACCAGACACAGGCAGCAAAGGGAAATGCTGATGTGATCGATATAAACGCATTTTTGCAATACCAGAAATGAGTGATTTGGAGTCTCATGTTTTGCAATCTGTTCTTTTGCGATATTTCTGCATTTTTGAGTTATATTGAGTCATTTAGCACACACACACACACACACAAACACACACACTTGTACTGAACCCAGAACTTCACCTGAACTAGAACTGAACCAGGTCTGTCAGGACTAAACTGGGCTCAGGACTACACTTCCATGTTTATATAAAACTTGGGATGAAACATCAAAAATGTACCAATTACCAAAATGACTGTCCGTTAACCATGGAAATCCGCCATGTTTGTGGCAGCAGTGCAAAATGTTGATAGACCAGTGAAGAAACGTCACCAAGTAAAACTAGCAGCTATCTGTACTTTATTTTTTAGTATTTGTTTACAGACTTTTTACTTTTACTTCACTACCTACACTAGTATTTGTACTTACATTTCTACATTTTTGAACTGGATTGAAAAGTAAAAGTGTTTTTCATTATTGTCTGAGACCTGCTGAAAAGGCTGAGGGTTTATTTTTAACATGTTCATACATTAAAAAAACAACAACAATTGATTGAGTTGTTTCTGTTGAACAAAAATCAGCACAAATCTGTATCAAAATCACCACATTTGAAGCTTTATAAGACTCAAAATCTGTGTGAAATACTTTTACTGTTTACTCTTTAAGTACATTTTTAAAGGGGTACTCTAATACTTTTACTTAAGTAGACTTTTCATAGACATACATCAGCCAAAACAGTGTTAAAAAGTGAACAAAATCTTGATGGAACAACTCAATAAAAGTGCTGGGTCACGTCTGGTAAATGCGTCCCTCTCCCCTCGTTCACTCCACAGCTCTCACTCTTTAGTGGACTCCATAGAGACTCGTTCACAGAGATTCAGACGTGCGGTTCACTACTTTCAGGCCATGTGACTCTCGGTCTGGCTGAAAAAAAGCCTAAAAATCTACTGATAAAAGTTGATTTGTGTCATAAATACTAATCAGACATTTAGACGGCACTAAAAATGACATGACCCCAAAATAGCGCCCCCTGTAGGAATAGCGTGGACGTTTGGACACAGCCAAAATCTCCACTGGGTAACGTCACAGTCCTGAGCTCTATTTAAAAACGCCGTAAGATGTAAATGTAATATAACCACGGCGTTTTACTGTAAAGCCTCTCCGTATCACAGCCTCAAACAGCTGATGTATTGTACGTATTATAACTTCTGACAGAGGAAAAAGTACTTCTTGGAATCCAGCTGCTTTTACTTTTGAAGATCTAAAAAGCTGGATTATTTTGGTCTGTTTTACATTTTTGCATCAGAGAAACACGCGAAATGGATTAAGAAGAACACGCAATGTGGAAGAAATGATGCTGCCATGTTCAGAAGTAAACAAGGCATGAACACACGGCAAAGCTTTAGCACATTTCAGATCCGTAATAATGTTTTTGAGGTTGTAGTCGACTAAAGAAATTCTCGGTCAATGGACTAAAACGGGGGCGTGGCAAAAGCTCTCAAAACTATTGCGTATATCCATGTATCTGAGCCAAACTGCACTCACAAGACTACACCTGCAGGGGGAGCTCATGCAAAAACGACTATTTATGGAGAAAAAAGTGAACTGAAGAACTTTGTATGGATAAAAGTTCAACATTATGAGACATTCTAGGCCAAAATCCTTCATCGTTATTATACCCACATAAGACCCAAGAACCAACCAGGATATTGGCTTAACAGATTCAACCGATACCTGATCCAGCTAATGATACAGTATCGGTGCCGAGATGGATCCACTCTTTCACTCTGCCCTTTGTTTTATTACAGGTGATGAATATTAAACCCATCTCTGTTTTCTCTGTGGAAAAGTGGGTTGGCCGTCGCTGTCTGTCTGAAGAGAACAGCACTGTATGAAATGTATCTATAAGGGACTACCTCAAAAACTCCCAGAATCCCTCACCTGCTTGTTAATCATTGACACCAGAACATTTAATACCAGATCACACTAAGGATAAGGCTAGCTGCACCAAAACTGAGAAGAGAAAGAGTTTTTTAGCTGTTTTGCTTCATAAAAATGGAATAAAAAAGCAAAATTGGATACTGTACTGTACTGACCAGACATGCTCAAACTGTGGCCCGGGGGCCAAATGCAGCCCTCGGACCAATTTTTCTTAGCCCTCAAGCTTCCAGGTGAATTGGCCCATATTACCTTAAACATTACTTTTTACTGTACATTTCTGAAAATCTACTTTAACAAGCCCATATCAAATATTTAATGTGTCCCACTGAGGATGTGCATGAATAAAGGTCTAGTGCCTCAACTAACACGTTGTCACAGCGCGTGCTGTTTTCCCTCGTGCGCGCTATCGCTCTTAAAGTGACGGTAACATATTTACATAAAAGTTCAATAATGACAATCCTAAGATATTTTCCAAAATCAACATTAATGTAGTAAAACAAGTGTAGCTTATACATATAAATCAAATATTGACATAAAACATAATTTATTAACATTAAAATATTAACAGTCAGAATTTGCATGCATTACCAAACGTAAACCAAAACTTGGCTCCCACAGATGTTATTAAAAAAAATATTAACAATACATTCAGAGACTTGTTTAAAAATTCACACATTTAGTTGTATTCAGAGTTAAAAAATATTGTATGGCTCTCACGGAAATACATTTTAAAATATGTGACTTTTTTGGCTCTCTCGGCTAAAAAGGTTCCCGACTCCTGGTCTAGTGGTTCAGTCTAACTTGTAATAAACACACAGATTTGAAGTATTCACTGTATTGGAGACCAGTCTATGGCCCTCAATCGGCCCTCAGCTTTGTCTCTGTTTTTATATGTGGCCCTTAATGAGAAAAGTTTGGACACCCCTGCTGTAGACACATTTGCTCCTGTTTTTAATGTTTTATATGAACTTATATACTTGTTTTTTTTTCTGCTTATATTGCATTTTAAACAGAGCACCCATGAAAAAGAGCCCAAGTGCACTCATTGGGTTCCCTTGTATAAATAAAGAGAGAGAAACGGCTCATTCCCCAGTCGCTGATGACGGGTTGAGGTTGTTTGGGTTTTAACAGTTGCATTTTACCGCAGCAAAAACACTGTATTTAACATAATTTGCAATAGATTATTTTGAGGATCTGGAATCGATTCAGAAACATTAAGACGTAGAATTTCAATCTTATTAAGGATCTATTTTTTCCCGGCTCCCCGTGGCCTCGGCCTGCGTGAGCCCTGGCACAGTCACATGAGAGGGAGGTTCATTGTTTTGGATCACACAAATCGGCTGGAGCTGCAGGTCACGTGTTAAGAGCAGAGCCCGACCTGAGACACATGGAATACAACGGATCACACAGGGTTATGTTTGATTTAAAGGTGCACTGTGTAACTTTTCTGCTTGTCTCCATGGAGATGTTATTGCTTTTCCTGCATTGTTCCCAGTTTGTGTTCTTGTATCCTTTATCTATTTAATTACAAGTGTTATTTCAGCTCAACGGCTTCTTGGCTAACTCTGCTGTATTATACAAGAGCACTTCTAGTTAATATGCTTCAAATAAAAATTCAAATAAAAATTGAAATAGAAATAAAAATTAAAAATGGCATGAAATTAAATAAACACAAATAAAAATGAAATAAAATAAAATAAAATAAAAAATGAATAAATAAAAATAAAAATGAAAAAAGAAATGAAATGAAATAAATAGAAATAGAAATAAAAATAAAAATAGAAATACAATGAAAAAAAATTTAATGAATAAATAAAAATAAAACTTAATAAATAAAATGAAATAAATAAAAATAGAAATACAAATAGAAATACAAATTAAAAAATTAAATTAAATCAATAAAAAAACTTTCGATGCCACCTGCTTGTCTCCATGGAGATATGGGCAGTTTAATGCGATACTTAGGGACTTTGGTAAACTCAGAAGTTGGAATTATGAGATTTACACCTAAAACAAAACAAAAGTATGGAGTATGGAATGGACGTTGTATCACTATAAAATCCAGTCCAATTAGATGTGAGTACACAGTTATATGGCAACTTAGTGCTTATCTTTGTAATGTGGTTCTGTTCCCCGCCCTCTCCTCTCATTGGTCAGTCTCTGAATGAGTGACAGGTGAATTTAACCAATCAAAGTGTGATGTATGGACTCTCAAAAGGAGAATCTAGCCTTATTTCACTCTTAAAGGTAGTATACAGCTACTGACTATGACATATAGGCTTTAAGAAAACAGTGACATGAAAAGTATACAACACAAAAAAGGGGGCGTGGCAAAAGCTCTCAAAACTACTACGTATATCTGTGTATCTGAGCCAAACTGCACTCACAAAACTACACCTGTAGGAGGAGTTAATGCAAAAACTACTATTTATGCAGAAAAAAGCGCTAGTAGGATACGCTTTTTTTTTCAGTATTTAACTTGTCTTATTATAGAGTTGTTAAATGTAGAAAAATTCTCACAGTGCTGCCTGTCTTGGACCTGAACGTGACATCATATTTAAGAATGTAGGTGTAGGTGTTTTCATAGCTCAAAAACACCTCGAAAACATGCATTTTTTACTGTGAGTGGGCTTGCCTCTCCACAGATCTCATGTAACTTGACCTAGTGACAGCAGAAATAATTTTTAGGAGTCAATATTTATCATGCATGCATTTTTTTGTGGATTATTCAAATTTAAGATGTTTAGAGATGCTTATTTTAGACATGTTTATGAGTTCATGTTATGGGGTTAAAGGTCATATATTATACAAAACTGACTCTTATGAGCTTTTAGCCACGTTATAATGTTGTTACCTCCCCAAAAACAGACCTGGAGTTGTGTTTTGTTTCATTCACACATGTTTGAGTAACACTTTATTATTAGTCTGTTACATCTCCAAAGCTCAAAATGCTCTGTTCCACCTTGTGATGTCATCAAGTGGTAGTTTTCAAGTTAACAGCTCCTTTTACCTTTAGTTCAGTAGAGCTTAACAATTCCGAGGCTGAAATGATTCAAATTATTCTAGTGAAGGTGTGTGGAGTTTAAAAACACAGTGGAGAACTTCCTGTATTACCACGTGACATCACAAGGTGGAACAGAGTGTTTTCTGTGTGAGAGAAGAACTCAGTCTAAATATGCAGGGTTTGGGTATTAAACATGTGTGAATGAAACAAAACACAACTCTGGGTATGTTTTTACTAAGGAAATATCATTATAACAGAGATAAAAACAGAAAACAGCATAACACGAGCTCTTTAAAATGTGTTTTTTCTTTAAAGTTGGTCCAGTTCTACAGTAAAATCTACATCTTCACATCAATAATTCACATGTTGATCCACAAATACACTTCATAAATAAACCAGGTTGAACCAGTTTACAGCCACTCCTAATGACGCTCTACTACTGCCCTCTAAAACCACAGGGGGAGTCACTGAGCCGCACTGGACCTGGGGACTCTGAACCTCATGTTTCCATGACGACGACCTCGCTGACCTCTGTCTTGTCTGACCTGCCAAAAACGCAAACTCCCACAGACAAGCAGGACTCAATCAGCCCCTCAGAGAAACAGCTGGGACAGAAACAACAGGCTCGTTTTTGTAGTTTTGAATTATTTATTTATAAGTGAAGAAGTTATATTGGGCCTCAGTGACTTTTTATTTAATTTGATCTAGATTAAAGATAAAAACTAAATTAAAAAATCCCTTAGTACAGAATATTTTCCTCCATCTAAACTATAAAAAGGATTATCCTGTATTAGTATAAGTAGTGGCAATACTAGTAGTATACTAGCAGTAGAAGTAGCAGCAGCAGCAATAGTAGTAGTAGTAGTAGTAGTAAAACAACATAATTTTTATATGAACTTTTGAACTTTTAGGGAGTGTATTACTCTCTCAGGGGGACTGTGAGGGGCTGTTGAAAACTAGCTTTTTATAATAATGCTAATGTTAGTTATTAATGTGCACTGTCCCACTGAAAACTAAATAAATAATTCAATCCTTCAAAATAAATTGTATTTGAATAAACTACATTTGCTTGAAAATGTGCCTAAAAATGTTCATTTCAAGTCATTTTTTTGGTTAAAATTTGAATAAATCAGACTTGGAATAAGATATCACAAAATCCTTCTGTACGATTCGTCAAAATCTTGTTAAGTCCAAGACTGTAAAGTTTGGTGTGTGTCGGTGCCACTTTAAGAGCTGATCCTTATGTCCCTGTGGAGGAAATGCATTTGGACAAACAATGACCCTGTCCCATATAACTCTATGGAGCAGGTTGATTATATTAAATATTACAGCCTCTCTGAGCAGAGTGACAGTCTGGATGTTTCCACATGAAGCTTGTTGCTAAGAGACCAAACTGACCAAAAAACAAAACACTGAAACTGTTTTGCCTGTAGTGTTTCCCCTTAAATAAACCTGTCCACGGAGACAAGCAGTGACACAGTGTTTGTCACCAGACATGTCTTCACTGACTCTGATACGCCCATTTTTGCTCCTGGTCTCTGTGGGGTTTCTGTCAGGGTGTCTGTGCAGTTCTCTCAGGGGGGTCTCTGCAAGGGTATCTGTGGGAGTGTCTGTGGGGTTCTCTCAGGGGATCTCTGTGAAGGTCTCTGTGGGGGTCCCTGAGGGGGGTCTCTGTGGGGGTCTCTGTCAGGGTCTCTTATGTCGGGGTCTCTGTCAGGGTCTCTGTGAGGGTCTCTGTGGGGTCTCTGTGGGGTTCTCTCAGGGGGTATCTGTGAGGGTATCTGTGGGGTTCTCTCAGGGGATCTCTGTCGGGGTCTCTGGAGGTCTCTGTAGGGGTCTCTGTGGGGTCCCTGTGAGGGTCCCTGTGAGGGTCCCTGTGAGGGTCCCTGTGAGGGTCCCTGTTGGGGTCTTTGTGAGGGTCACCAGCACTTTCAGGGACAATCCAATCAGTAAGCACTAGATTCAGCCACTACAAACTATTACAAACTGTTAATCAGCACGGTTCCCCTTTCATGAACAGAGAACAAAAAAACAAAAAAAATCATCTTACATCACTCATAATAGGACTAAAGGAGAGAGGGAGGGGGGAGGAGGGGCGGAGTCTGGAGGACTAAAGGGGAGAGGGCGAGAGGTGGGGGGCGGAGTTTGGACATATAAAGAACAGTGTGATTGATCTAAGAAGTATCCACACTTCAAACTCCACCTCTGCAGCCATCTGTTTGTAACCAGAAACACCTGGCTTTAATCAGGGCAGTCATGTGTGATGTCACGTAGTGCACAGAAAGCTGACATAAAGCTGCAAATTGACCTAGTTTGCACAAAAAATGACAAATAAGGACTAGGAACTGTGCAAAACCACATACACAGTTTAGTAGTAAAATAAAGTTTCGTTTAAAGTTTAGTTCCATTTTAAGGCCTTTGGTGTAAATACAAAAGCCCCGTGCTTCTTTTGTTTCCTAATTCTTTTGAAGGGTCCAGTATTTGGTTCAGATTTCCACACAAAAGATGAAGGATTAGCAGTAGAAAAAGGGCCATTGTTGAAGTTATTGGGGACTTAAATCTCATTCAAACATTTACACAATATACAAACGCAAAGGCCCAAATGTAGAAACTGGACCAAAAGACTGTGCTGTTTAAAGGGCAGTTTGTTTGAGGGATTCATATTTTGTGATGAGAAAATGTATCATATTAAAGGGATGGGTATATGGATGGGCAAAAGGGCCAACTGTAGACTTTCAAACAGAGGAAGATCTTCAGGTTTTCTTTCTGATCTTATCCCAGTATGTGAGGAATTATGAAACACCTTAAATCACATTTGTACAGGTGCAAACATCTTCCACATGTCAGTGCCACATCAGCCATCTCATAATCTGAGGACTACACGGACCGACCTTCTGCTGGAGCCCAGAGTCAGGACTAAACCGGGACTAAACCGGGACTAAACCGGGACTAAACCGGGACTAAACTGGGACTAAACCGGGACTAAACTAAGACTAAACTAAGACTAAACCGGGACTAAACAAGGACTAAACCGGGACTAAACTAAGACTAAACCGGGACTAAACCGGGACTAAACCGGGACTAAACCGGACTAAACCGGGACTAAACCGGGACTAAACTGGGACTAAACTGGAACTAAACCGGGACTAAACCAGGACTAAACCAAGACTAAACCGGGACTAAACCGGGACTAAACAGGGACTAAACTGGAATTAACCGGGACTAAACAGGGACTAAACCGGGACTAAACTGGGACTAAACTGGGACTAAACCGGGACTAAACTGGGACTAAACTGGGACTAAACTAAGACTAAACCAGGACTAAACCAGGACTAAACCAGGACTAAACTAAGACTAAACCAGGACTAAACCGGGACTAAACCAGGACTAAACCGGGACTAAACTAAGACTAAACCAGGACTAAACCTGGGGAATCAAGTGTTTGTGATTTATGTAGTTAAAACCTGGGACATTCTTCCTGAAGATGTGAGACAGGCCTCTACTTTGACAATGTTTAAATCCAGACTCAAACGGTTCTGTTTAGCTGCGCATATGACTGAAAGGGTTTTACTCTGCCTCTTCTGTTTTAATGTTCACTTTACGATGATTATTTATGTTTTGATTTGTTGTATTGTGATTTTAATGTCTTTCTTAATCTGTAAAGCACTTTGAATTACCTTGTGTATCACTTGTGCTGTATAAATAAACGTGTCGTGCCAAACACTGTCTGCCTGGAGGAGTGGCTGAGGATTGGCCAAATGAAACAAAAACAACATAAAAACTCAGACCTAATTTGTGCTAAAAAACTTAATTTCGTGAGAACTAAAGAAGTAGATACATGACATCACACCGAATCTTAAACAGCGGTGCATTATGGGAGAAGAGTGGATAACTCCTAAATATAATATAAGAGCACCTGCAGCACTTGTAAACAAAGATAATACTGTAATCTCCCATTCATAAAAACACTCCACCATTAGATTAGCACGCCAGCTAATGTATGCAAATGATACTACAGGCTCGAGGCAGAGGCACGGAGAGAAGGAGAGGGGGAGAGAGAGAGAGAAAGAGTGGGGAAGAAGGAGAGGGGGAAAGAGAAAGAGCAGGAGAGAGAGGGGGAGAGAAGGAGCCAAAAAGAGAAGGAAGGTGGTTGAGAGAGTGGAGAGAGAAAGAGAAAGAGGGGGAATGGGGAGGATAGAGAGACAAAGGGAGAGAGGGATGGGGTAGAGAAAGGGAAAGAGAGAGAGAGGAGACAGAGCGAGATAGGAGGTAGAGAGAAAAAGGGAGAGAGGGAAGAATGGAGAGCAGGGAGAGAGAGTGAGAGAAAGGAGCAAGAAAGAGAGTGGATGGGGTGAGAGAGAAGAGAAAGAAGAAATAAAGAGAAGAAGGGGTGAGGGAGGGGGAGAGAACGAGGGGGGAGAGAATAGAAGTATTGACATAAGAAATCTGCAGAGGCCAGACGAAGTTAAACGTTCCAGCTGAGTCTTCAATAATGAATCTATATTTACTACACACACTAGACACAGTACATGCAGTACACACAGTACATGGAGTAAACACAGTACACGGAGTAGATGAAGTACACACAGTACATGAAGTATACAGACACAGGCAGGACACACTGAGGAAACATTGAGGACAGAGACATGCAGATGAGCCCCTCCTCACTCAGAGCAGCTAGAGGAGCACAGCAGGAGGTCTGTCTGTATCAGGTCTGCTGTCTGCTCCTCTGAAAGATACAGGAGGGAGAGGAAGAGGAGATGAGACGAGGGAGAGGAGAGAGGAGGAAGGGAAGGAGGGAGAGGAGCTCTGTCTATATCAGGTCTGCTGTCTCCTCCACTAAAAGATACATGAGGGGAAAGATGTGGGAGGAAGGAGATAAGAGGAGGCGATGAGGAGGAAGGAGAGGAGAAGGAATAAGGAGGGGGGAGAGCGAGGAGGAGAGGAGAAGGAATAAGGAAGGAAAGGAGGTAGAGGTAGAGGAGGAGAGGAGGGAGAGGAGGAAGAGGAGGAGATGCAGTCAGGAGGCACGGGGGATCTCCCTGTCAGCCGTAGACTCAGATTTAGTGAATGTGGGACATTCACATTCAAACATTTGACTTAAATTGATGGTTTCATTTGAACGACCGCCGCGGGCCTTTGGTTTGATTTAGATCCAGAGTCAGACGACTTTATTAATCCCACCAGAGCAATTAGTAAAAACACACAGTGACACCACTGAACTCACGGAGCCGCTCTGAACAAAGACGAGCCGTGAGGTCAGTGAGTTTAGTAGATGTACAGTGTGTATCGTGTGACAGATGAGGTTTCACCAACTTATTGTAATGGGCCCATTTTTAGTGTCAAAAATAACACAGCAGAATACAGGATGTGTTTGTATATGTGAAAAAATCATGGGAGAGGACCCCAGACCCCTACATGTTTGGGTAACATAGCTGTAAAAAAAACATGCTGAAAAAGGGATTAGCAGATTGGTGATGAGTCGCATTGTAAACACTCCCTGTAGAAATTAAAAGCCATACTGTGGAATATTCCAGGCAAAGCATCTCAAGCAGGTGGTAGAACCTTTATTAGAAAAGTTACATAGTTCTCTAAAATATAAGTTTCTCTAAGTTTTCTGCTATGTGGTCCCCTGGCTCTTCTTCTGCCCCTCCTCTGGTCCAGGCTCCTCTTTGGCTCTTCTTCTGCCCATCTTCTGGTCCAGACTCCCCTTTGGCTCTTCTTCTGCCCCTCCTCTGGTCCAGACTCCCCTTTGGCTCTTCTTCTGCCCCTCCTCTGGTCCAGACTCCCCTTTGGCTCTTCTTCTGCCCATCTTCTGGTCCAGACTCCCCTTTGGCTCTTCTTCTGCCCATCTTCTGGTCCAGACTCCCCTTTGGCTCTTCTTCTGCCCCTCCTCTGGTCCAGATTCCCCTTTAGCTCCTCTCTTCTGCCCCTCTTCTGGTCCAGACTCCTCTTTGGCTCTTCTTCTGCCCCTCCTCTGGTCCAGACTCCCCTTTAGCTCCTCTCTTCTGCCCCTCCTCTGGTCCAGACTCCTCTTTGGCTCCTCTCTTCTGCTCCTCCTCTGGTCCAGACTCCTCTTTGGCTCTTCTGCTCCCCCTCTGGTCCTGATTCCCCTTTAGCTCCTCTCTTCTGCCCCTCCTCTAGTCCAGACTCTCCTTTGGCTCCTATCTTCTGCCCCTCCTCTGGTCCAGACTCTCCTTTGGCTCTTCTTCTGCCCCTCCTCTGGTCCAGACTCCTCTTTGGCTCCTCTCTTCTGCTCCTCCTCTGGTCCAGACTCCTCTTTGGCTCTTCTGCTCCTCCTCTGGTCCAGACTCCTCTTTGGCTCTTCTTCTGCTCCCCCTCTGGTCCTGATTCCCCTTTAGCTCCTCTCTTCTGCCCCTTCTCTAGTCCAGACTCCGCTTTGGCTCTTTGGCTCTCAAACACTCTACCAACCGAGCCACTGTTGCCCCCGATGCAGGAATCAGGAAAATAAAGCAGAGAAATCCAAAAGCGTATCCAAACTTTTGACTGGTAGAATGTTTTTACAAAGTGATTCACCTTTGATCCTTGAAGGTGTCAGAATATTACAGTTGTGTTGGCTCCCTGTAAAACATGACGTCGGCTAATCTCTCCTCCATGTTGTTTTTGGATATTTTATCATGAACATAACTGCAGCTTTTGAGATTTTATAATTGTGCCACTTCAAAGTGAAATTTCACAGCAATTAGTTGAAATAGAATAATTAAAATCATTAACAAATCTACGTCAAAGTGTGAATAAATGAGAACAGGCTTGAGTCAGCAGGACGCCGTCTTAACGTACATGTGACAGGTTTTCAGGTGTTTTCAGTTATTACTTGCTTTTCCTGAGATTGTACCTGTTTGTGGTAAAAGGCTAAGAACAAAAACACAAAAATACAGGAAGTAGCACTGAGCTCTTTCTGCCCAAATAATGAACATAGAAAACATCCAAAATGCAGGGAAGGCATTTTATGTTTCAGCCCTATTTTGTTTGTGTCTCTATAGTTATAATCTCTGACACTGTGGATCATTATGTTAGAATTTGCACATTTTAAATCACAATATTCATCTAAAACGACTTAATAAAAGAAACATGTCCGCCAACTTTTGCGTTTGAAATCTGAGGTGTCCAACGGGAGCTGACGCCGCCGTAAACATCATCACAATAAAGTGCCGTTTTTTCATTTGTACCAAAATGACTACGCGATGCTACAGAATCCTACGAGTATCACCGATTAAAAAAATAAAACTGGAGAAGGAAGTGTGTACGTTACAGTGGGCGTGTATCAGTGGAGGTGAAAACGGGGGCAGATCGACAAGATGGCGTCTTGAAAATAGTCGATTAAAGACTATTCAAACTTGAATCACTCCAAACACAACTTCAGAGGCTCAATGAGAAGAAACAACTATAAGATGGTAAAAGTTCTTTAAAATTTAGCAGAATAGATCTGATTTAACAAAATAAATTTGTTATATTTATTTGTACTAGCCTAATCTTACCAACTGTATGATTTCGAAATGTTTTGGCCCTTGTTTACATTGGTTGCGAGGTAACAGTTATGAAATTACCTAAATTTGGCATCTTTTAAATTGAACTTGTTTAACTCTTTTCAATGTGTTTACTCTGCGCTCGGTCTGCTGGAGCCACACCTATTGCTAAACTTAATCATATTCACATCAAAGTTTGACCATTGCACAGTTTATTGTTGGAAATAGAAACAAAAGTGATTGTCTTTAACAATAACTTAGCTGATTTACTGAAGTCAGGGTCAACTCAGCTCTGCTCTGTTTAAATACCTAATTTTTATCAGGCTCTGACCAAGTATTTATCAGTAAAACAGTTTATATTGCAGTAAACTTGATCGAATGAATCTCAAAAAGTAGATTTGTCCTAAGTGCGGTTACTATAGCAACTTCAGCACCTGCACCAAAGTATGAAAAACAGAGCCAAATCAGGCAAAGGTCCAAATCAAGCAACGTCTGTACCACATCTGCTGCCTGTGTCCAACCAGGAAGTACAAATATAACCTTCACACAAATAAAAAAAATTAGGCAAGATTTTTTTGTTTTGTTTAGTAAAATCTTATATTTAATTATGCTGCCAATAATTTTGCTAAATGTGTAGTGTGACCAGTCATACGCACGTTTAAGAGGCGCCGGCTCCTGGTGTTGACTTTGTCTTTGTAGATGACCATCTGACCTGACAGATGGCTCCACTGATACAGACACATCAGCGTAAAGGCCAGAAAAAAATGATTTAAAGTGCGACTAAACGCCTAAACTCTGCCCCCAAACACATTTCAAATACAGCTGATAAAGTGGGCAGGGTGGGGTCTGGAGGACTAAAGGGGAGAAGAAAAGGGGAGAAGAAAAGGGGAGGAGAGGCGGGGTCTTGACATATAACGAACAGTGTGATTGGTCTAACAGCCATCCACACTTCAAACTCCGCCCCCTGCAGTCAGGTGTTTGCAATCAGAAACACCTGGCTGTAATCAGGGCAGTCCTGTGTGATGTCACCAACTACTTGAAAGTGCAGAGTCCTTTGAAGGCAGCACCCACTTAGATTTAGGCGTTTTGAACAAGAAAGCTCCAAATTTTCCAAGTTTGCACTAAAGCTGCCAAAAAGAATGACCTGGAACCGTAGATAAGGCTATTAAAACATCATATACTCAGTTTAGTAGCAATAAAAAGTGGATTTAGTGTTTAGTTCCACTTCAAGGCCGACAAAGGAGTGAAGGAAAAGAGTGAAATGTGTCTTATGATTTAAAATGCCGCTGGTATAACATCATAATTCATGCTGAAAATGAAAGTTCAGTCATAAGTAATAATACCATAGTTTTATATAGCTCTTTTCCAGACGCAGTATAATTTCGTGCTTTATTCATTCGCTCCATAATCAGTGGTGGTAAGCTACTATTTTAGCCACAGCTGCCCTGGGTGAAGTGTCTTGCCTAAGGACGCAACAACAGTATGCACAAGGGTTTCAAAAGTATCGAAATCAGATAGTATAAGACATATAAACCAGTATACGCCCATGGACCACTATGGAACCTACTATTGTCTAAAGAAAGAGTGTTTTTATTATCAAGTATTGAGCATTGAGTCTATTCCTAAGTATCAAGTTGACAACACAAGTTTTGAATGATAGAAAACAATAAAAAAGTAAATCGCAAATCTAATCACAATGCTTCCCAGAAAAAACACAGTCCTATATTTTTTCCCCAAACGGTTCAAGCCAAACACTGATAAAGTCTTTTGTTATGTTTGTTGCTGGTCGGTGTCTATCTTTGCCGCGCTCCGTCAGCACAAAGGCGATCATTGATGAGGTTACAGCTGCAGTGGACAGTCTGAGCCCACAGAGCCACACAGAACCATCCACATGAGTGCATAAATAAACCAGCTCATGCCAAAAACGCAGGACAAAGAGCACATTTAAGCACAACAACAAGCCAACGTATCAACAGGGAGACATGACACGGCATTATATAACACGGGGCTTCAGCCTGTCACAACTTTTCAGGATCAGTTTTGTGAGTTTTGTTTGAGCAGAGAGAGGGCAGTGCTCAAACTACATAATGCATAGGTTTATAATAGGGCTAGCGCGTTTGCTAACTCGATTTGGACAGCTTGATTAAAGGCCCTGTATCTGATTTTGTTCCATATTTGAGCAAAATGTGTCTTGCCCCAGTACAGATCTATTACATAAGCAGCTCGAGGTCAGAATAAGTCTGCTGTGTGCTGTCTGCTTCTGATTATACAGCGATATACTGTCAGAGAATCAGGAAGTGCGTTAGCATGCTAGTTGCTCTTAGCGTTACCATCACGTCTCATGGCTTCTGAGAGTTGTGGAAAGCGTTTATAAATTCATCGCAGTAATTAGGATGCTCTGAATGCATAAGGTAAGTGAGGAATAATTTTGGACCAATGCAAACTGTTGATGAACTAGTTTGTGTTTTTTTTTTAATGGTTTTTAAGATGGTAAATCAGGTACAAGCATAGACTGTATATATAAATGGACATAGCTAACGCACTAGCCGCCACTTTCCAAACAGGAAGTGAGTATGGGCACGCTTCCAGATTATATCTGCTTATATCCATGGAGATAAATATGATTAATAAAAGTTTACATTTCAGGCAAAGCAATTACCTCTCCATGGAAACAAACAGATGGCAGATGCTAACATGCTAACACAGATTAAACTAAACTCAACTGCAGATTTAGTTTTTTTTTATGTGAAATGGTTCCATTTTCGCCAAATATTGAGAAAGTTAAACCATAAAATGTGCTTTGTCTCCAGATCATATTCGGAAAGTGACTGAGCAGATTTTCCAGTGGCGCTGTCTCCAGACTTTGGTCAAAATGGAAAGAGTTGAACTGGAGTTAGCGTTCCTCCTTTAGCTGCAATCAGAGCAGATGACACAGAGGAGTCGAGGCGTGATTGGGTCAGTGCTATTCCTGTAGGAAAAACAGCAGAGCTAAAAAAAAAAAACTTAAGAAAAAAACTTTAAAAAAAACTAAATCGTGGCAAAAATGAGTTTTTCCATTTTCCACTTTTTTCAAACAGTGACAGAGACTGAGATAGTTCAAAGTGTAAACTGTTAGCACTGGTCCAATCTCAGTCATCACGTTTAAAAAAAAAAAATCTACATTCTACATTCTACATTCTTCTCAATGTTTTTCGGCCAAAAATTATGGCAAGATATTACGGCAGTACAACAAAAATTTGTAAAAGGACCTGTATGTAAGATTTTGATTATAAATTTCCTAAACTCGGCCTGACTGCATCCTTAAAAAGCTTTTACTGATAGTTAAAATGATGATATATTCTGTATTCTTATTTGCAAAAACACTGGACATGGTTTTGGGTCTAAAGACAGTAATGGTAAATGGTCACATGTTATATATAGCTCTTTTCTACCTTTAAACCAGAAGTCCCAAACTCGCAGCCCAGGGGCCAAATGCGGCCCACAAGATGATATTTTGTGGCCCGCAGGACAATATGAAAGTTTAATGTTAGTGTGGTATAACTATTTTGTGTGTAGGAGGTTCTGCCAAATCAGTAAACCCCAAACACACGCTACTCCCATCACAAAAGATTCAACAAATAACGATGTATATCCATAAAATCCACAAGAATTGGCATATTTTATCATGTATGTTGAAAACAGCGATGACGTTTGACAAAATTTTAACCAAGCTTTTTTTGTGGAATACCTGCCCAGCCTCACCCAGACTCTGCCTCCTGCGGCCCCCAGATAATTTGAGTTTGAGACCCCTGATTTAAGGCAAAACTAGACTTCACAACACAACAACAAATTAAACATTTTTTAATAGAAAGCATTTAATTTATGTTCTAATGGAAGACAGGGGTGGGATTTAATAAGTTTTAGTAAGTTCCCACACCTTTTCAAGCTCAAATAAGCAAAAAATTGTGAAATGTGCAGAAAGTGAACTGGATACATGTGCTCGAAATAAATTAATAAATGAAAAATGAAATGAATGAGCCTGATATGTCGCTACAGAGAAATACTGCGACAAACGACCATAGTGAAGCTGCTTTATGCCACTGACACAATTAAAATAAAGCAGGATAATCCCAGTGAACCATTCTTTAAATAAAACGAATCACTAAAAGGCCTGAGCTGCAGAATGTACCAATAATGAGCCTTAGAAGTGACCTATTCCACGCTCGACAGCTCAAATCTGACCTTATTATATAAAAGTGGCAAAAATCTCCCCACTTTCAGAATATATTGTTCCAGCTTTCATGTACTGAACGATAACGATTATTAATTATTGTGACAAACTTACTCAAAGCTCTTTACATCAAGGAACCACTCACACATTCATTCGAACCGATTAAAATACTCAAATACGGCCAACTGAGCTACTGTCTCCCGTCCAATCAGAACGCAGAATAAGCCTCACATGACTCTCCCATTTGTGCTGCCAGTTTCAACGCTGAAATCCAGTTGGTTTAACCCTAAACTCCCTCGCTCTGATCTGATTGTCCACTACCTAAACCCCAGTTCCATGCTAGTGCAGCTTCTCCTTCTGCAGTATTCGCTAATAATACACTAAGAACGAGAAAAACTTGCTTGCGTCTTTCTCCACTGGTACAATTTGTATTTTTCTAAACCATGTTCCCATTTTGAAGCAGCGTAATCATTCCGGGATCAGGTCTTTGGACTAAACAGCGGTGACGTCTCTGATTGGCTGCAGTTGTGCCTGAGATTAGCGTGATGTGAAGTGGCTAATCTCAGGCGTGTACAGCGTAATAATCGACCTCACAAAAACAGCCCACACTCAGATAAGACTGACTCATGCCTCAGGTTCTTGCCACTTTTGGGCGTTCAGCACAACTTAAACTGAGGCGAAGGTACAGCCTGAGATCAGCACTTTTTTATATTATTTATGTATTGAAATGTGTATTGGCGAGGCAAGTTTATTTGTATAGCACAATCGGTACACAAAGTAATTCAAAGTGCTTTACAGAATAAGAAAGACATTAAGAGAAGAGTGCAGAGTAAAAAACTTTGTATAACTGTGCTTGTTTGATTATAACTTTCAAGACTGTATAACGAAGTGGACTAAGTGAGTGTGACGTTACCCAAGTCAAATGAAGCTCATCGAAGCTAGAACAGGTTTAGCGGCGAATTTGGAGCTAATTTCCATATTAGAAATTCCGATCGCAAGTATCATAGCAACGAAACACTCAATCCAGAGCGAGGCTGTTGAAGATAACGCCTCTTCCCGTCCGCGCAACTGGTTTAGCAGGGAGCGGGTGCTTGGCAACACTGTCAATCAAACCTGTTGCTAACGCTAGCGGGAGCAAACTCTAGGAAAGAAGGTGCTTGATTCGTCTGTTATTAATGTTTATATCTTGATTTATGGACACAATACTTAAATAAAAATACTAGGATGATGTAGAGCGGATTAATACAAACATTTAAAGACCAGAATGACTAGTCTGACAGCAGCAGTTACAGAGAGAGGGCCATATTTTTTTAGTAGAAAGTGAATTGGAGCCAGAGTGGATGGAGCTGGAAGCGCGCCCATGATCACTTCCTATTTGGAACGCGGCGGTTAGCAGGTTAGCTAAGTACATTTATATATACAGTCTGAGCTTTCAAACAACAAAGCTAATGCCATACTACAGTCATATTATGTATTTTTTTTAGCAGAACAATCTTAGACTTTCTTTTACAAGGAAATGAAAGCTGCTAATCCTTAATCATGCTGGATTAGGGCTGGGTACTTTTCCATGTTTTCTTTATTTTTTGGTCCAAGCACTTAAACCATTCCAGTGTTTCTTGGGAAATGTTACTTCAACAGCACCTTGTACTTGTACCTTGTAAAATATGTAAATTAAGAAAAGCTCTAGTTTTCTGCTGACACTGCCAAGTTTTTGTTTGTTTGTTTAGGAAGCACCTTATGACTGACTTCAATCACTTAAAAATTTGGACAGTTCCACTTACCCAAAGGCTGGTGTGGTTAATACATAAACTAAAATCACATATTAATCACGTATTTTATTATTTGGGCCAATTTTCCGTTTGGTTTTATTATGTCCTATTAAAAACTAATAAAAATGTCTTTCCATATTAATTTCCTGAACATTAAAGGTCCTATATTTTGCAAAATTTAGTCTTATGAGTTTTAAGTCGTGTTATAATGTTGTTACTTCATCAAAAACAGACCTGGAGTTGTGTTTTGTTTCATTCACACATGTTTGAGTAACACTTTAATATTAGTCTGTCCACATTTCCACAGCTCGAAATGCTCTGTTCCACCTTGTGTTGTCATGAAGCGGTGTTTTTTTTAGGTTAACAGCTCCTATCTCCCTTTATTTCAGTAGAGATCGGCAATTCTACATTAGCCCTTTAACAATACAGACTTTTAATCAATTCCATTTTACACAAAAAATTCTTTCTCCAAACTCTGAACTCTGCTCCAAACCACATGGTTTTGCTGAGTGAGGAGCGGCCATGGACCTCTCCACTACAAAGACCCAAACTCATCATCGATCATTTGAAATGACTGAAAATTTGACTAATGGCACAGCTAATTTCAGCTAATGGCAAGAGTCATTGAGCAAGACATATTTTAGTTTTAGTAATAGAAATGAAATACCTTAAAGGTGCTGTATCTGATTTTACTGTCTTATGAATGAGAAAACCAGAACTAGTTCATTTTAAAGGGTTTGCAGTGGTCCAAAGTTACTCCTCACTTGCCTTATGCATTCAGAACATCCTAATTATTCACCATGATGAGTTTATAAGCACTATTCACAAACTTTCAGAGGCTGTCAAAGTAAAAAAAAACAAAAAAAAACAACTGGCATGCTATGCACCCACTTCATGGTTATCAAACAATAAAATGCTTTATAATTAGATGCAGTGGTGGAAGGTAATAAAGTAAGTAAAGTTCTGTACTTAAGTAGAATTTTTAGGTATCTATACTTTACTTACATTTATCAGTGGATACTTTTTACTTTTACTCCACTACATTTTTGATCAGGACCGAAAAGTAAAAGTGTTTTTTTATTATTGTGTGAGACCTGCTGAAAAGGCTGAGGATTTATTTTTAACATGTTCATAATTTGAGCAAAACAAAAATATACAAATAAAAAAATGATAGATTCAGTTGATTCTGTTGCACAAAATTCAGCTCAAATCTTTATCAAAATCACCACATTTGAAGCTTTATAAGACTCAAAATCTGCACGAAATACTTTTACTTTTTACTCTTTAAGTACATTTTTAGATGGGTACTTTAATACTTTGACTTAAGTAGATTTTTTTCATGTAACAAATAACAAAATTGAGTACTTCTTCCACCACTAGTAAAGTACACAGTAAAGTAAAAAAAACAACTGGCATGCTGACTGCGCGCTTCCTGATTATCGGTCAGTAAAATGCTGTGTAATTAGATGCGGATACTACGCAGAGATTTACTTTCACCTCAAGAGCTCCTTATACAGTATATCTGAACTGGGGCGGGACTAATTTTGCTCAAATACATGGAAGAAAACAGGGTCCATCGCCTTAAATGAACGCAGACGCAGCACTGTGTTAATGAGACAGACAGAGTCCACTTCAGTCCAGTCACATCAGAGCGAGCGTAAACACAGCCAGCCTCAGGGACACAGCAAAATGGAGGCTCGATCAGGTTGTGAAAAACAGCAGGTTTCTTCATAGCTCCAGGCGCGACTCTAATGACTTCCAGAGCCACTGTGGTCTAGCTCTCACACCCCACACACACTGCACTGTCCTGGGACGCTTCTACCACCTGCCCCCCCCCCCCCCCCCACCCCCTCTCCTTCACCCTCCAGCTAACCCTACCTTCTGTTTACTCCATCTGAAAGAAAGGCTGACCACGGGGGCTGCTTTCAAGCTCTCCACGGGGAACACGCCTACAGACTTTGTGTTTTAATGAGGAATTGGATATTTTTTTGTTGTTTTGTCTCATCTCTAAACACAAAAGCACATAAAGTCTTAAAGAGGGGGTATTATTGCTCCTCTTTGGGGTATTAACTACAACACATGACATTTTGTTGTTTTGAAAATACTATATTCAACCAAAACAATGTATTAACATAGTTTCACTTTTGTTTTTTGATGCTCTGACAAGCTGAGGCTCTGACAAGGAGGTGACTGATCTCGACAGATCTCTGAAACTAAGCAGGACTGGGCCTGGTTAGGATTTGGATGGGAGACCAATGGGAATACCAGTGGCCACAGGAAGGACCCAGTGGCAAAAACTGATTTAGGCAAGGACACAACATCTGGGAGTTTCAATACCACCATGACCTAGAATGAATGTGGTGTGTTGGTGATGGTCGGAGGGATCCCACCTGGAAGAGGCCCCGGGGGACACCCAGGACACGCTAGAGGGACTATGTCTCTGGGCTGGCCTGGGTACGCCTTAGCGTCCCACCGGAGGAGCTGGAGGACGTGTCTGGGGTGAGGGACATTTGGGAGTCCCTGCTTAGACTGCTGCCCCTGCGACCTGACCTCGGATAAGCGGAAGAAAATGGATGGATTGTAAACTGGAACTGGATAAGAGTAATGCATTATGCATGTATTCTGAGTCCCCCCCTCCCTTTGCTCCCCGGACTAAGTCACACCCCCTTCAGAGCGCAATCATAACACAGCTTTGCTACTGAAACTCAGGTTTTTAAAGTTGTAGTGTTCCATTTTGTATCATGTTTTTGTGTATTTATGGAGAATTGCGGTGTGGTTTGAACAGGGCCCAGGAGAGATCCCTAGATTACTCAAACATGCATGGATGACATATAAAACCACTTGAGCCATGTTTTTGATGAGAGAACATTACACGGCACAAAGCTGTAAAAAGTCGATTTTGCATAAACCCCTTTTTTAACAGAAGTTAGCAAACGGAACTTATAGTGATAAACTGGTCTGTCAACAAATGTTTAAAGATAAAACGCAGTGAGAGGAGATTAGCATAGCACTGATGTTCAACTGCTTTAAATTGCTAATATATTGAAATAAGACACACGGATTTGAATACTTTGTTGACAAAATATCTACCATTTGCTAAGATCAGATAGAAACCGAAAATAAATGGGTTAAGAATGAAAGGAAATAGGATCAAAACAATAACATTAAACCAAAAAGCTATTTGTTCTAGATCAGGAGTTAAAATCTTCAAGAAACAAATGGTTATCCAGGAACCACCAGATCTGAACTAGGTCTATATGAGGACCGATTTAAAGTAGTACTAAACCAGGACTAGGAAAGGACTAAAGCAGTTCTAAGACTAACCAAAAGCAGGATCAAAATGTGAATACAATTTACTATGTCAAAACAATATTAAAAAAGCAGATAATCACACATCACCATTAGAAACTTGAACAGCTAAACTAAGACTATGCCATAAATACAAGAGCCAAATAAACCAGGACTAGAACAGGACCAAACCAAGTCTACATCAGGACCAAATGTCTAGGAAACAGGAAAAGTTGGCGGATACAAGCAGCCAAAATGAGTTTCCTTATACTGCTAACCACAAGGAGAGTTCGAATAGGACCTGGAAAAGATCCCTAGATTACTCAAACATGGATGGATGACATATAAACCCACTTGAGTCATGCTTTTGATGAGGGAACGTTACATGGAACAAAGCTTCAATAAGTCGATTTTGCATAAACCCGCTCTTTAACAGAAAATAGCAAATGGGACGTAATTGTGATAAACGCGTCTGTCAACAAATGTTTAAAGATAAAACGCAGTGAGGGAAGATTAGCAAAGCACTGATGTTCAATTACTGGACGTCTCCCTGGGGAGGTGTTCCGGGCATGTCCCACTGGGAAGAGGCCCCGGGAAAGATCCAGGACACGCAGGCGGGACTATATCTCTCAGCTGGCTTGGGAACGCCTTAGGGTCCCACCGGAGGAGCTAGCGGTAGTGTCTGGGGTGCGGGAAGTCTGGAATTCCCTGATTAGACTGCTGCACTCGCGACCCGGCTCCGGATAAGTGGAAGAAAATGGATGGATAATACAAAAACAAGTCTGTGAAATGCATCATGCCTTTTCCTATTCCGAGCACAATTCCTCACCGCTGTGTTGAAGTGGCCACTGGACTGGACCAAACCCCACAGACTCCAGGGTCTTTAGTGTTACTTCTTGCCTGGCCGGCCAAGACAACATGCTTTCACTCTACAAAGGCACATGGTCTGGAACCGTATCCTGTCTCCATAAAGTCCAACAGATGACAAGCAGATTACAAATCAAAGAAGCACATAAAATCAAAGCGCATCAATCTTTCTCTTTATCTACATTATCAACAGCAGATACAGGTCTATAATCAAACCCAAAACTCTCCATCCCCTCTCCTCTTTTCCTCTAGCTAACATCTTGCCCTGGTAACAATAGAATCCGATACCGATACTTGGCCTCAGCGTATGTGCCGATACAGATACCACTCTGATACTGCATAATGTGAAGAAGTAGACTAAAACAAAAGCAAAAAAAAATAAACTCTCTAAAGAAATGGCCAATGCTTCTCCATAGCTCCCCCATTGATTTTTGCCCCACTTTCCGAAATATTCAATCTCGGCTAAAAATATTCAAATGGATACCACAGAGTGTTCAAAATGAGATGACAATACGAAATTCCACATTAGGTTTCAGAAATCACTATAGGGGCTAACTACACTTAAACTTGATTAAAACCTGTTTAAATTAGGACTAAATAAGGACTAGAACAGGAACAAATCAAGTCCACATCAAACATAAAAGGGGGTCATAGGCAGTGAAAACAAACATGGCGTCTATCAATCAATCTATCTATCTGTCTGTCTATCTATCTTTATCAACATTATCAACAACAAATATGGTAACAACAGAAACAGTAGCAGTAAGAGTGTTAGCATTATCCTTGGGAAAAGTAGGTTAGCCCAGTGCAGTGTAAACATGGGACGTCACGATTATCATGGACAAAATAACTCCAATTAACAACTCAATGAAATTCAGTCTTTACTAAGAACACAGAAAATCTCTTGCTAATAAGAATATAAGATAATAGTTTTAAAATAAAGTTGCTAACAATTTAAAAATAAAGTTGCAAACAGTTTAGAGTTGAAGTTGCTATCAGTTTAAAAATAGAGGTGCTAACACTTTAAAAAATAAAGTTGTCAACACTTTGGAATTCAATTTTCTAACAGTTTAAAAATAAAGTTAACAAATGTGTAACAGTTTTAAGTTAAAGTTGCTAACAGTTTAAAATTTAAGTTGCTAACAGTTTAAAAATAAAGTTTCTAATAGGTTAAAATTGTTAACAGTTTAAAAATAAAGTTGCTAACAGTTTAAAAATAAAGTTGGTAATAGGTTAAAGTTGCTAACAGTTTAAAATTAAAGTTGTTAACAATTTAAAGTTAAAGTTGCTAACAGTTTAACAATAAAGCTGCTAACAATTTAAAGTGAATGTGCTAACAGTTTAAAAAATAAAGTTGCTAAGAGTTTAAAGTTAAAGTTGCTAACAGTTTAAAAATATATTTGCTAACACTTTAAAAATAAAGGTGCTAAAAGTTTTGAGTTAAGGTTTCTAACAGTATAGAGTTAAAGTTGGTAACAGTTTAAAAATAAAGTTGGTAACAGGTTGATAAGTTAATGGATATGAATAATGATAATTTGAACATAATATTATGAATAAGTTCCATATTTATACAGAGGAGATCGTCATGGAGAGGTTTGTTCTGCACATTCTGGTGATATAAAGACGATTATCTCTGTTAGCGTTTCTCACGATTCTATAAAACGTCCCACAAACAATTATTGTTGCCCTTTTTGTCACAATAAACGATATTATTGATTATCGTCCCATCCCTAGTGCAGAGCGGTGCAGACTTACAGACATCTGGCTCCTCGTCAGAGCCGTCGGGACAGTCCTTCTCTCTGTCGCACCTCCAGCCCTTTGAGATACACGTCACTCCATCTTTACACACAAACTGCTTTGGGCTGCACGTCTTTGGGGCTGAAACAAACACACAAATCAACCACTACTGTTAGTATCGTCATCGTCTGTGTACAAGATTAATACTGTGTAACACTACAGGCAAAGTAACATCCTCTCCATGGAGACAGGCAGTGTACACTCCAGTAAAGTTACATAGTGCACCTTTAGCATTTGAGAGTAGATTGAAATATGAATTATTAAACTAAGACAAGAATCACATTTCAGAGCATGTTAGTGGGTGTCAAAAGATTAGCACGACTCCAGGTTTAAGATATTTTTAGGGATGCACCAATACCACTTTGTGCAAAATGAGTACGAGTACTCCACCGATACTGAGTACTTCACCGATACCAGACATTATTTTTACAGGTGTTCGATTATAGTGGTAAATCTAATTCATTTCATAGGATTTTTATAGTATAGCGTCCTTTAGCTATGATGTACACATGTATGTTTTAGCGCACTGTGGATTGACTACTAAAACAACATCTGAAAACATGAAATTAAATAAATGTTTTTGTTCAATATCGCCCAATGGCCCCATCAAAAATACCACAATAATAATCTGAGTTTGTTCCTTTCCCAATACTCGTTCAAAGTGCAGACCTCGGCCTGAAGTCTCATTAGGAGCGAAGCCTGTTGTGTTGAAGTCAATGGGGTCCTACACAGGCTCTAATTAGGACCAGAGAGTTACTTCATCAACACAAAAACAGATGACGCAAGAGGAAAAGCACAATGGAGAAAAGCCCTGCAAAAGTCTGGATATGAAATGAACAGTAAACTACTGTCTCAACTGAGGCGCAGCGTGACTTTAAAGGTCCTATAATACACAAAGTGGACTCTTGTGAACGTTATAATGCTGTTACCTCCTCAAAAACAGACCTGGAGTTGTGTTTTGTTTCATTCACACATGTCTGGAGATTTTGACAGACTAATAATAAAGGATTACTCAAAGCTCAAAATGCTCTGTTCCACCTTGTGATGTCATAAAGTGGTAGTTTTTCACATTAACATCTACCTTTTACCTTTAGTTCAGTAGAGATTGACAATTCCAGGTCTGAAATGCTCCAAATGATTCTAGTGAAGGTGTGTGGAGTTAAAAAGCACAGCGGAGAACTTCCTGTATTACCACATGATGACATCACAAGGTGGAGCTGAACTCAGTATACTGCTATAGAGCGCGGGAGAGATCACTAGATTATTCAAACATGCACGGATGACATATAAAACATCTTCAGGCATGTTTTTGATGACGAAACAACATCATAACATGGTATAAGCTCCAAAGACTCACACACAGTACCCGCTCTTTAAAGCTATAAACGTTTAATACCATAGCGCAACACTGTGGAACATTCCAGGCAAAAGCAATAACATTTTTTTTATGACACAAGTAGGTGACAGACCCTCCCCCAGATGACGCTAAACGGAAGCAACAGGTTTACAAAAGCTGCCTCAGTATTTACATAACCACTGCCAGCGACTTGTGAGGCAGATCTGTGAACGCCACTCACCCTAAATATCACTGATTCTACATGACGCTTGAGCACACACCTGTCTACCTCCGCTCCGTCTCCACTTATCTGCTCCGTGTGAGCTGCCGCCACGCTGCTGAGCTCAAACCATGCAGCGTTTATCTTTGAATTATGCATGAAACTCCTCCATGTATATGTAAAATGCATTATATTTGTGCCAAAGCAGTTGTCTATTTCAATGGCTCTCAAACGTTCCGCATCAAGTACCAAAGGAAAGATTTGGCTTCCTGAGTATCGTCACATCTGAATCAGGTCTCTAACAGGACTATCCCAGGTTTAAACGCTAAACCATGTCTAAAAGTGGACTACATCATCTCCACTGTGAACACATAGGGCTGCTCAAATTGCAAACACTAATTTTACAACATTAACATGATTTATTTACAGTTCACTGTCCAACATGTTTAAGTCTTACAAAGGCAGCTTCATTGTGATCTGATTAACCTGCATGTTTAATCACGCTGAGAAAACATGAAGCCTGGATTTAAACATTGTCAAAGTAGAGGACTGTCTCACATCTTCAGGAAGACTGTTCCAGGTTTTAACTGCATAAAACTGAAACACTGATTCCCCATGTTTAGTCCTGGTTTAGTCCTGGTTTAGTCCTGGTTCAGTCCCGGTTCAGTCCTGGTTTAGTCCTAGTTGAGTCCTGGCTTTGACCTGGTTTAGTCCTGGTTTAGTCCTGGTTTAGTCCTGGTTTAGTCCTGGTTTAGTCCTGGTTTAGTCCTGGTTTAGTCCTCCTCATGTGAGATGGTTCATGTGGCTCATGTGGGAGATGTTCTTTGGTGCTGGTCCATGGAGACACTTGTTCACACACAGAGCTGCTTTAAAGTCTATTATCTGAGCCACAGGAGCCAGAGACCTGAGCACAGGACACATGTGTGAAGTACTTCCTGGTTCTAGTCAGGACCCGAGCAGCAGTGTTCTGGATGTACTGCAGCTGTCTTAAGGCTCGTTAAGTTCCTCCCTCGGGAATTCTCCTCCCCCAAAACTTTCAGAGGTAAAATTCAAACATAACAGAGCAGTCATAGAGCCTCTGCTCTGTGGATGCAGGTGGATTATGAGAGCTGCTTTGGAGTTAAGACTTTTTAAAGATTTGACACACTTTTTGGCTTCAAGTGCAGTCATTATAAACACATGTTTGTATTTGCTTTATTTGAAATTTAACTTAATGCAAGGCTTGTTTTCATGAAAGAAATGGTTCGCACGGTTAGCAACTGTACTAAGAATTGAATGTGTTGAATGTGTACAGGGTTAGCATCTTTTTATACAAAATCGGACAGGATACTGTACTGTATTAATGATACCTAGACAGATGCATGGTGAAAGGGTTTTATGCTGCCTTTTCTATGTATCTTATCTATGCATCTATGTATCTATCTATCTATCTACCTATCATATCTTTTATTTTGTTAGTGTTTGTTGTCGCTCACAGCAGGTAGCGGTTGGCTGTGGCGCTGTGTTAGCAGGGGTTAGCGAGATTAGCGGGTGAGCGGGGTTAGCAGGCTCGGCGGTGCTTGATGCTGACATGTTTTGACCCTCTGTTGTTTGTAATGAAGAAAAAGGCAGAGACACAGCTGTAGAAACACGTCACAGTGGAAGTAGGTCGAGAGGTGAGAGACAAAGGAGCAAGCAGAGTGCCAAAGCTAGAGAGTGAATGTAGAGGCTGAAGAAGGCGAAAATACTGGGTAGAAATGGTCCAGTAGTTCTCAAACTTTACCACCTAGGGAAAAAATAACTTTCTGAGTCTCACCAGATCTAAACCTGAACTATATCTGACCTAATTTAGGGTTGAGAACAGTTTGCGTATGGTAGGTAAGGCGAAACGGAAATTTTCTGAGCAATGGCGTCTTGAAAAGGGCTGCAAGATGAATCAAAATCAAACCAAAATCGCAATTTGAATGGACACAAATAGCAAAACCAAAGACCACAGTTTTTTTAGTATCAACATTTTCTAGGCATTAAATATCCTGTCTTACTCCACATAAAAAACGCTGCTATCCCTGCAGTTTCTGTCTATACGAACATGCTGTGAAATGTGACTCTTGTATCAGTTTGTCAGTTGTGTTTTTTAATGTTTCCGTCATTTCTTCTGGACGTGTTTAAAATGTGTCGTAAATCTTGTCAGAAAAATCGCAATTAGATGTTGGTACCAAATCATTCAGCCGTAAAGATGCGATCTGTAAGGTTTTATTTTTTGTTTTGTTTTTTACCAGTAATTGGATGATGTGAAACCTGTTCCCCTCCTCCCCCCTCACCTGGCCCCTCCCATCTCCACTGGCCCCTCCCCCCTTTTCCCTCACCTGGCCTTTGTTCAAGCTCACCTATGCTTCCTGATCTTCTTCTGTCAAAAAAGAGCCCTGCACAAATTCAGACAGCAATAACACGGAAAGCATCTAGTGGTGACATGTGAGAATGCAACACGGGTGGGTCCGCTAATCTACGTACGAATGGTAGCTTTAAAGGTCCTATATTACACAAAACTGACTCTTGTGAGATTTAAGCCATGTTATAATGCTGTTCCTTCCTCAAAAACAGACCTGGAGTTGTGTTTTGTTTCATTCACACATGTTTGAGTAACAGTTTATTAACTATTAACTTCCTCAGTCACCACATGATCAAAAAAAACAGCTAAATATGGGCCCATAAAAATGACTCAAACATGCTTGAATCAGTCTTAATACAACTTTAAGTGGGTCTGTGGGAAAGGGTAAACAAATATAACACGCTTCAAAGCTCTTAAACGTAACTTTGGCAAAACATTTCCTTTAAAAACGCAGAGATCATGATGGAGGTATGTATCAGGTAAACCAGTTAACTACTTTGTCACTCTGCGTCGCTAAAAATAGGTCCCTCTAAACCCCTTTCCTATGTTTCCTTCAGTTCCACATGGAAACTGCACAAACGTGATCCTTTCTGACATGCAAATAAACGTCTTCTTTCTGTTATAATCCTTTGCTCCGTGCCTGTCACATCCGGAGCAGTGCAGCCAAACCTTTTTAGACGTTTCCAACTGGGAAACTCAGCCATTTTGAGACCAACTATTTAGTGGAGTGAAAGCAGAACCAGAAGAAGGACTGGTTATTTGAAGAAAAATAACATGACGAGAAACTGCACTGAATCAGCATTAGTCACAGAATTAAAGTGTGGATTTACTTGGTCCTGTTAGTTTATTGTTTTATATGGAATTACAGTATTTTTTTGTTTAGGCTTATGCTAAAATAGGATGGGTTGACACAAATTATGATGACTTGGTTTGGTCCTGGTTTAGTCCTAGTTTAGTCCTGGTCTTGTTCCAATTTGGTTTGGTTTAGTTTACACTCATAAAACCGTCATATCATTGGATTTTTTTCCTTTTTCATTTCAGTTTTTGATATAATTTTCAGCCTTACTTGTTATGGTATAAAAGATTAAGACGTTTTGATTTAACATATCACTGCTACTTCCTTCAAGTCCAGAATGATCTCTCCTCACTCCCTCTGTCACGCCTCAAGCCAAAACCAAACATGATCGTCCAATTAAATTTCTTTTTTGTGAAACGAAGGAGCTCATTGGTCACCCGTCATACTGAACAAAATCATTTCCCTCACCTCAGATTACAGGGTTTAGTGTTTCGCTCATTGATTCTACAGAAATCCGCCATTTTTTTCAGCCCAATGTGATATTTTGTTCCTTTCTATTTCCCTCATGAGCAGCCATATTTGTTTTGATACAAACGAACCATGCTTGTCCTTGATTGGCTAATCCACCTGTCAGTCACACCCATCTGAACTGTGGGAGATTCACCGATGACCAGACGCACATCTTTTGGAAGGGTGTATTATGGATCCCAGGCAAACTACGTCCAGTACTACTCTCTAAAAGGACTTTTGCAACTTACTACAAATTTGACTAAAGTTGGACCAAACCAGGACTAGAACAGGACCAAACTAAGTCTAAACATCAGGACTAAACCAGGACTAGAACAGGACCAAACTAAGTCTAAACTTGGACCAAACCAGGACTAGAACAGGACCAAACTAAGTCTAAACATCAGGACTAAACCAGGACTAGAACAGGACCAAACTAAGTCTAAACATCAGGAATAAAATTGGACCAAACCAGGACTAGACCAGGACCAAGCCAAGTCTAAAGGACTAAAGGACTAAACTTGGATCAAACCAGGAGAAATCACATTTAACTATGTCTCTTTTCCGGCCGAGAGTCTGCTAATAGCTTTTCTTACATGCTCCATTTCTAAATGTTGCCAGCAGAGGGCGACAGAAAACCATTCAACAGTTCTTATACAAAGGGAAAGGGGAAGCCAACCTGAAAAATACATTTATAAACATGTTGTCTTAAAGCTACATTACCCATTTACAAATAAATAGTTCCTGGGTCTCACAAAAATCAAGCATGTTGTTAATATTCACATGCATGGATTTTCAGATGTGCACAACTTTAGAACAACTTTTATAAACTAGCGAAGTGAAACTGGAGCAAACCGCTAAACTGTGGCCAATCGATAAGATACATTCAATACATTATATTTAATTTATACTGATTCCATCAACTGTCGTCATCTCCTGGGGGTGTGATGCTAACTAGAGGCACTGTTCTGCCTGAAGCTCTGTTACTCAAGTTACACTTTAATCTGAGCTTTGTTTTAAGTGATTATACCATGATTAAGGAAAAGTCAATTATTGCACAAAGATATTCATGACATGACATAACTCCATAACTCCGAGGGCAGCGAGTTGATTTGGTGGACTGAAATGTCCCAGATTGCAGCGTTTTTTGCAGTGTTTGGACTCGGTCAGGTCTGCACAATCACACACGCTGGAATGGTGAAATCGGAGCGACAATTTCCTGAAATGATCCGAGGTTTGTGGTCGGAGCAAATATGGATTTCGCATACCTCTCTCCACCCAAACTTCAGCTTCTACTACTGCTGCTGAGCATACCTTCAGCGCAGTATAGGAGAGATTAAATGGTATTACAACATTCTATAGACCGATAATATTTAAAGGGCCCATATTACAACGTTTTCTGATTTGTTACAATGTTGTTTCCTCATCACAAACAGACCTGGAGTTGTGTTTTGTTTCATTCACACATGTTTAACACACAAACACTACATTTTTAGGCTGAGTTCTTCGCTTAAACTGAAACACGCTGTTCCACCTTGTGATGTCACGTGATAAAACAGGAAGTGCTCCACTGTGTTTTTAAATTCTATACAACTTCATTGGAATCATTTGGATCATTTCAGCCCTGGAACTGCCAATCTCTACTGAACTAAAGGTAAAGGGAGCTGTTAACATGAAAACTACCACTTCATGACATCACAAGGTGGAACAGAGCATTTGAAGCATTGGACTAATAATAAAGTGTTACTCAAACATGTGTGAGTGAAACAAAGCACTCTAGATATCTAGAACTCTAGATATGTTTTTGAGGAGGTAACAGTACACGGCTTAAAGCTCACAAAAATAGAGTTTGCGTAATGTATTACTAAAGTGAATATTGGTAAAATGGATGCTTTTATAATCTAGAGAGTACTAGGGTCTACTCTGATCAATAATTGGTTCAAGACTTGTGGATAATCTTTTGAGAATATCATGTAATTCATTCCATGGGATTCAGAATGATGAAAAGTGAGGACTGTTGTCATAGAGAGTAACAAATCAAAACAAAATAATCTTCCGGATGGCCAACTGTCCTACCAGGCTTATCCCAGTTCAAACCAGGACACATTTCCCAACAGCGACAATAAGGTTTAACGTCAAGGTGCAAAGTTTGAAGCTTCAGTAATAGCTCCAGTCACTGCTGTATGAAAATGAAAAAGGATAAAACAACAAACAAGCTAATGGTCTAATTGTCATCTAATTATATAGCACTTTCCAAAAAGCAGGAAGTGTGCAATTAGAATGCTAGTTGTTGTTAGCTTTACCGTGAAGGCAAAACTCTGCTTATTGTTAAGATGCTCGGAATGCATAAAGTAAGTGAGGAATAACTCTGGACCACTGCAAACGTAAAAAATTAGGTACAGCACCGTTAAAAGATCAAGCTGTGTTTTTAATAACAGAAATCACAATTGTAATAATTTTGAAATTTGGTTTAAAATTCAAGATTAAGTTTTCAGTGCACATTTTGAACACCATGAACCATTGACACACATTCATTCATCAGCGTATACAGACACTGGGGGCGAGGTCTTGCTCAAGGACACAATTATCTGACCGGTCAACTGATGGCGTTTATGTCAAACCGCCAACCTTCAGATCAGTGGCCAAACGCTCTACCAACTGAGCCACTGTCGCCTCACATCCAGCTGCGCTCGCATTTGAGAGAAAACTGAAATATGAACTGCTAAAACAACACAAGCGTCGCGTGCATTTCAGAGCGTGTTTATAGAGGTCTAAACTACAGGGTGAGCACATTTTCCACAGAATCAGACCCTATGGAGACGAGATAATATGTTGTTTGTGGAGAATGCTGTATTACCTAAATAATAATTGACTCTGCTATTAGCTAACCGCAACCATTCAAACTGTTCTTTCGATTTGATTGTGTGTAATCTTGCAGCGCCAATGTGCGTATATTATATAACAGATAGAGTTTCCCCAGTGTCCTACCTGCTTCATTGACGTAATAGCTCCGCTCAGACACAGCTGTGGCTCAGCACTGTTTGTATCAGTCGACTAATCATTGTATTTAGATTATAAGGATTTATACGAGACAATGGCGGAAAGGAGCTGGTTTAGGGCGCTTAGCAACACTGTCAATCAAACCTGTTACTAACGCTAGCGGGAGTGACCCTGGGGAAAGAAGGCGTCTAATTTGTCTGTTATTTATGTTCAATGTTTCAGACACAATAGTGAAATAAAAACCCCAGGATCATGTAGAGCGGGTTAATACGAACATTTTAAAGACCAAAATGATGAGTCTGACAGCAGCAGTTACAGAGAGAGGACACAGTTTTTCAATAGAAAGTGAATTGGAGCCAGAATACTTCCTTTTTGGAACACAACGGCGAGCGGATTATCCATTCATATATACAGTCGATGGATTAAACTCATGAATCACCAGTTTAATCTGTCTTTATATAAATACATAGCTTCCTAGTAATTATTTTCTGCGTAAATATTAGTTTTTGCATGAACTCTCCCTGCAGGTGTAGTCTTCTGAGTTCAGTTTGGGTCCAAATTTAATGAAATTGTAGACCGACATGCGCCTAAAAGAAAACTTAGAATGAAAAACTATAACAGTCCTTGGTTCAACTCAGCAATATTAAGTTTAATTAGAGAAAGAAATGCTGTCTGGAAAACTGCACACACAACTAGGTCAGATATGGATTGGGATTTTTTTTTTTTTCGCAAAAAGAGAAATAAATGTTTATCAGCAGTTAGAAAGGCAGAAAAATTAGTTGCAAATCAAGTTAATTTATTTAACTAAATTGCCCATTTTGAATCTTATCAGTTTTCAGAAAAGGGCATAGTATTGTCACTGCAACCACAAAAGTTTTAAATGATATTTTCTCAGCCCTTGATGATAAACAAGATTGTGTAGCTCTGTTCATTGATTTAACTAAAGCTTTTGATTCAGTGGATCATGGAGTCATCTTGAAGCGTCTGAAACATACTGGATTTAATAATGCTACATGTGATTGGTTCCAAAATTGGTGGTCAGAGGGGCCGATGGTGCAGATTGGCTTCATTCAGTCTGCCCCAGGGCAGCTGTGGCTGTGGTACAATAGTAACTTAACATCACCAAGTTTAAGACATTATTATTACTATTATTACCCGAAGTGAAAGGAGAAGTCAATCTGAAGAGTACATTTACAACGCCGTTGTCTTAAAGCTACATCAACCAATTTCCAAACCGCAAAGACAAAATGATCATTAAGAATAACTAGTTCCTCCCTCTCACAAACCCTTTGGCATGTTCTTAATATTCACATCCATTTATACAGAAGTGGAACTGGGGTGAACCAGTGAGCCATCACAGTGCTGCTTTCGGTTCTTACTTTTGGGTTATAAGTAAAAAATACATTACATTTAGTTGATATCATCAATATTCCCTGGGTGTGTGATGCTAACTGGAGGCACTGTTCTGGTTGAAGCTCTGCTACTCAACACAGTCTCACCAAAAAGAACTGACTAAGTTGGAACTATAACAGGTGAGTGGATTTGTGCTGTTAAACAAGTCCCTCTTAAATTACATTATAGTCACAAGCTAGCTAGCATTAGCCAACAGTTTGTCAGTTAGTCACACTCATGTTTTTGTTGAAAATCAAAGTCCTAAACAGGACCATGAACGCTCGGATTGATCACAGGCTCCTGAAAATCTGCTGTTTAATCCATTTTGTAGTTTTTCTTCAACGTTTGCTAATGTGTGCATTGTGTCTCCATGGTAACTGCTGAACATTCAGCCACAGACATTCACATAGGCCCCTCAGTGTGATGTCACCGCAAAGTATTAATTATAAGATGGACACAGCCAAAGACAAAATACTCTTTGGGGTTAAAACTTAATTTAAAAATCCCATTATAGCATATATCTTTAGGGCTCAAACCAGGACCTTCTGAAAGTGAAAAAAAAACATTTAAAATGTCCTAAGGAGAAGAAAAGTCATAATTGTAGGTTTTGGGTATTTTTTGCTCTGTCCTTAAAGGGGCACTATGTAACTTTTCTGCTTGAGGATAAACACCACCTGCTTGTCTCCATGGAGATATCGCTGTGCATGGACTGTCCCACAGCATGACATTAAACATTAAACACCCATTTCCAAAGAGAAAAGCAGTTGACGCCACCAGGCCGAACTCCAAGACTTCAGGTTTTTTTAGCAATTGAATACATGCCCAACTGAATAAATAGGTACGTTTAATGACATACTGTGGAACATTCCAGGCAAAGCAATAACATCTCCATGGAGACAAGCAGTTGGCATTATCTCCATCAGAAACGTTACACAGTGCTGATTTAAGTGGTACAAACCCTGTACGTCTCCATATAATTTCTGTTTAGTGAAGTGAATAATGCAGAAAATGCTGCAGTTCTGTAAATAAAATACAAACTTCTTCTGTAAACAGTAAAACATCCAGTCTAAATAAAAACTCTAAGAGTATCCAGGGCTGAAGAATTTTGGAAAAACATGTCTTTATATATTCTTCCAAAGTTCTGTCTGTTTCCCTCATCATTTATTTGTCCATTTTCAGAGTGGGTTGTTTACTCTAGTGCAGCTGCTCACATCTGCTCCTGAGTCAACAATCCCTGGGCTGCATCCAGCTCTCACGTAAACAAACGGCCCGTCTGGAGTCGAGCACGAAACTCAGCAACATATTATAAAGAATATGCAAAGAAGATAAGTTCAAGCAACAACACAACAGTTATATCCAAACTACAGAGCAGTCTCCATGGAGACAGACACGCTTATGCCACACTGTGGAATATTATGGCTCAAGGAACAACATTCCCATGGAAACAAGCAAGAAGAGGCCCTCCTCTAGGTTAAGTAAGAGTCAGGTTTGTGGAGATGCAAGCCCAATCAACGACACACGGCTAAAAATTACATATTGGGGCTTTAAGTATTCAGGTACGACTATCCCGACATAATAACTACACTGTACATTGAATAAGAGTGAATGATTATACATTTTAAAAGATATTTTGTTGGATGAGAACCATGTGGAAACAATAGGTTACATTCACATTGTAGAATTTGATAATGTCATAATTTCAGATGGGCTGGGGCCTGTGTAACTCTATGGGAGATTCACCTTTTTATGAAGAAATAGCAAGTCTTACAAATTATGAAGAAAGTATTTGAAAACCAATCTGCCCAAAAAAGTCATGTGAACTCCGTCTATTCCCTGTGACGTCTGAATGAGAGAAGGGACTGAGTGGGTGGGGCAAACAGTTAATGCAGAAACATGTTTTTTTCAGTGATGGTGCGAAATTGCCTTTAAATATTCCTCAGGTAGAAGTTCTCCTCCTACACTTGTTCCTAGAGTCTGGGCGGTGTACTCAAACACGTTTCCCTGGCCATGCTGGATAAACATGTTTAGTCTATGACAGATAGCATGTTCTGAGCTCATAAAACAGAGGAGGTGGTTCTCAGGGGGAACGAATGGCCCAAATAATAATAATAATGGATGTAAAGCAGCTTGATGGCGGCCGGGTGTTTACACAGAGATGTTTAATATAAAGCTGGAGAATAAACACAAGGGTAAACAGCAGGTTGAGTAATCGCATCGGCCTTGGCCAAGTCTGAAGTCGACACAGTTTCTGTTCTGTGGAGCTGGATCTGAGGAGGAGGCAGAGGACCAGAGCAGGCTATACACAACGACGACCTACGAATACACAGCCCCACATAAAACTCACTGTGATGTACTGCAGTGGTTCCATCATAGACTGTATAAATAAATGGACATAGCTAATTTGCTAGCCGACAAGTTATAAATCCGAAGTGATCATAGGCGCACTTCCAGCTCCATCGGCTCTGGCTCCAATTCCCTTCACATTCGAAAACTGCGGCTCCTCTCTCTGTAACTGCTGCTGTCAGACTCGTCATTTTGGTCCTAAAATGTTCGTATTAACCCGCTCTACATGATCCGGGGTTTTTTATTTCACTATTGTGTCTGTAAATCAACACATGAACATGAATAACAGACAAATATGGGGCCTTCTTTTCCCGAGGCTGCTCCCGATAGCGTTAGCAATAGGATTCCCTCCAGATTGGCTCTTTGGTTGCTATGATACTCGCAGTCAGAATTCCAAATATGGAATTTTGCTCCAAATTGGGACCATAACCGCTAGCCTTGATGAGTTTCATTTGGAGCCGAACGCTGTGGGTGACGTCACACTCACTTCGTCCACCTCTTTATACTGACTTCAGAACCTTTTTGTGTCTCGAGAAAACACAAATCTTTAACCCTATTGCGTCAGATGCTATTGTCGCAGATAGAGCAGGTTGCAGACTTTCCAGCAGTGTAACTCCGCAGCCAGTCGTGCTCTCATGTAAATTCAAACGGCGTCTCAAAGCGGAGGAATGGGACTATTTAAATATTTTAACATCATTACGGTAATCTGCCTCTGTTGTCCCTCGAAGGTGACGAATGAGAGCGCGGGGCTGCGGGGATTTTCCCAGTCATTTATTCGATGCGTAAAAGAAAAAATACAGATGGATGTGTAAAATAGAGGTAGTTGTATGAAAAAATGCAGTAAATTCTGATACTTCCTTCAACATGATTTTTATGGCTAAAAAAAGAAGTCTAGGTGAGCTATACTGGTCCATAGTGTGCTAAGTCCTTAAAGAGTTAACTCAGACTAAACCAGGTACAAGGTATTTATACTACAGTACACAGTAATACTCAGCTATTACTAATATTCCTTGTTTTAATGATACTAACATCCAAATTTTCCCAAAACATTGTTAAAGCAAACCTACTGTGCTTGTGTCTGTTCTATAGTTATAATTTCTGACACTCATGGATCATTATGTTAGAATTTGCACATTTTAAATCACAATACTCATCTAAAATAAAAGAAACAAATCCACTGCTTGACTTATAGGCAATGTTCCTTCTAATTTTTCACGAGTCTGAGCAAACACACAAACTCCCTGAGCAGTCCCATGGACCAGTGTGAGCGACATCAGACGTGCGCACTGTGGTCATGCTGCATCGAATCCATCCAAGTTAAATGGTTATTAAAAGAATCAAATTGCCGCATTTACATTTCTGTTATAAGACTTTTAATTAAGTGCTTTAGCCACTTATGCAATGAAAATGACAAAAATCTTGCTCATGACCTGTGTAGTATGTTAATGCTATTGGAAGTATAAATATTTAATTTTAACTATGGCAAAACATGAGCTTCAACCAAACCAAGCCAACTGTAAACTCCAATGTTCAAAACACACTTAAAATTTGTATTATAAAGCTTTGACTTGTATTATGAGTATAAGCCAATGTGTGAAGCTTTTGCTGTGACTGAGTGAGATTGTCCTACTGTGTCTGGGAGACAGTCCGATAACTCTTTTTCAGTTTATGACACGATCATTTGATTTTTACAACTCATAAACTAATGACAGTCAATGACCAACACACACTGAGAGGAATCTGTATCTGCACAGCTGCTCTATTACTGTACATTTATATATCATATCAAAACACAATGTATAATGTGTATTTGTATATAAAATATATTCAAAACAAGTTGTATGGGTCAAAATAAATATATATTTACAAACCACACACTGCAAACAGTGAACAAACACACACACTTCAAAATGTAAACAAACACACATTGGAAACTAAGAACACACTGGACATGTGACAGTGACAGTCAGTCTGTGACAGAGGCTCAGTGGTTAGAGGTTGGAGAATCGAGTCCCGCTCGGACCAACTTCCGTCATTGTGTCCTTAGGCAAGACACTTTGGCATTTGGCACATGTAAAAGTCTTTTCTGATTAGCTAACGCTAATGATTACGCATGATATATTTGACCCACAATTAAGTCAATAGCAGAATAAACCTCGCTTACCGATCAGCAACAGCATCCAGTCCATCAAAACATAAGGTCCTCTACTCCAGAGTCCATCATGAGATCTTCACTCGGTTCCACGAACCGCTCCGGGTCCGAGATGCCTCTAGTTTAACTTGTACAAACATCCACAGTGTCCTCGGTCGCGTACTTCCTTTGTTTTGTCCGTTTCGTCATGTTTAAAACACAAAACTGCTACAAAACAGTGCGCCAGAGCGCGGGCCGTCGGAACGTTAAGGGGATAAACAGCACTTAGCATCCTTAGCATCCTTAGCATCCTTAGCATCCTTAGCATCCTTAGCATCATTAGCATCATTAGCATCATTAGCATCATTAGCGAGTTTTCACTCCACGTCGGTCACATCGGTTAAAACTCTGGTAGCGGCGCATGAGGAGCCTGTCAATGACGTGGATAAGCTGCACAAATACGTACGTGGCTGGAGCAGCTCGTCCCCGGTCACACTCACTGACTCACATTGACAAATAGCGCAGAATGAATGCTGTGTGTTTATTTTATTTTCAATTCCGGTTCGATTTTTTTGTGCGCAGCACAGATTTTCTGTGCGCGGAGACCGTGTCAGCAGTGCGCAATTGCGCACGCGCGCAGTTTAGAGGGAACAGTGCTTATAGGTCCATGTATTTTTTGCACTGGCGTCAAACTTAAACTCCACACACACGCGGCACTGTTGTTGTAATTCCTATGTAGATGTAGCGGAGGTAAAAGTGCTTGTCGTCTCTCCTCCTCCATCTTCATCCAAACTGCAGTCACAGCTGATTACACTGTGGGTTCAGACAGGGCCAGGCCGGAGCCCACTCGCAAACGGCTCTTAATTAAATTCACATCTCATTACTTTGTCCATTTAAACCCAGATTGGATTGAGACAGAGTTCAGGGCACTGGAACAATATGGCTATGGAATTTCAACTATAGAGCAAAGCCAGTTAAAAAATGGAGCTGGAGGACAGGTGAGAACTCTAGGGTGGAATTTTCTGGTAAAAGATGAAATGTGTAACTTTTCTGGTGCCACTTTAGAGTCTCCATGTAGATGTTATTGCCAAAATGTTCTGCAGGACATCATTAAACGTATATACATCTCACATATATTGAATTACAGGTGTTACTTTGAAAAAAACAAACGCATATATTCCAACTGTGAGGGGGGGGGGTCGCCTCTCCACAGATCTAACTTGTAACCTGTCCTGCTCACTTCATCTGCTTGTCTCTTTGGATATATTTAAGTTGTAATGCCATACTGTCGGGCATTCTAGGCAAGGCAATAGCATCTCTATGGAGACAAGCACATAGCTGACACTTAACCAGAAAGTTACATATTGCACCTTTAAAGGGCCCATATTACACTGTTTTCTGATCTGTTCTAATGTTGTTTCCTCATCACAAACAGACCTGGAGTTGTGTTTTGCTTCATTCACACATGTTTAACACACAAACTTAGGCTGAGTTCTTCTCTCAAACTGAAAACACTCTGTTCCACCTTGTGATGTCATCATGTGGTAATACAGGAAGTGCTCCACTGTGTTTTTAAACTCCACACACCTTCACTAGAATCATTTGGATCATTTCAGCTCTGGAATTTCCAATCTCTACTGGACTAAAGGTAAAAGGTAGCTAGATAGTTAACTTGAAAATTACCACTTCATGACATCACGAGGTGGAACAGAGCATTTTGAGCTTTGGAGATGTACAGACTAATAATAAAGTGTTACTCAAACATGTGTGAATGAAACAAAACACAACTCCAGGTCTGTTTTTGAGGAGGAAACAACATTATAACGTGACTTAAAGCTCATAAGAGTCCATTTTGTGTCATTTTGTGTCTTTAGAAAGCAGAGCCATTATTCAACCCCAAATCTGAGTGTTGTCAGTTGAAAGGACTAAACCATAAGATTAAGTTTCAACATTTGTGGCTCAGAAGTTTGTATATTCTTTCAAAAACAGTCCATTTCCCACAGAGTTATACCAAATCAATATTAATCAAAAGTTTCATATTGGAGTCATTATTACCAAGGCCAGACCAGACGACGATGTTTTGGTTTGACTATTACTTTTTACAATTTGCAAAGTTCCTCAGAAAATAACTGCTCATGAAATCAAATTATGTTTTAGATTTTGCTTGTTTTTTTCAGTGAGATAGAAAAATGATAACATATTCATTATATTTCTTAGGAATAAAACTAGACGATTTATTTCTGTCGATTTCACCCAAGTTTCAGACAATAAGGAATTTAATTAGCACCACACAAGCCACAAAATGAAACCGTTTTAGAGGCATTTTGTTTTGTTTGTTTGAATCCCACTGCGGCCCAATAACGATTTGTCTTTTGTCCCGTGTTTTGGAAATGTGGTGAACCTCGTGGGCCACCGTAGCTCCGACCACAGCGGTGTAATCCTTCATTGTAAGCAGTAGCAGAGGAATAGGCTGTACAAAGCAAGAACCAAAGCCATATTAAACCCTGTTAGCACGCGCCGCACTGGAACGCTGATTAAAGCGGCTTAGGGCATTCTTCACTGCATTTCGTGAGGAAACAGAGTGTGACGCAGGAGCTGGGGTCTCTGGAACCTTCTGCGGCAAAAGTGAATAGAGTTATACGCTGACAGACACTACAGGCCTGATGCCGTAATTATTACATCCAAGTATCATGGTTCAAATACTGAAGGTGAAGGATTTTGATTTGAATGATCCAATATGGCTGAACATCACTGACAAAGAGGACTACTGTGTTTTAGAACTGTCTTTTAGCAATGTAACAGCTGTAGCGATAGGCTGATATGTTGTTTTTTTAGTTTTTTAGGGGTGTTTTTGTTTTTTGAGCCGATATTTAACCTGATGTTGATATTTCGCTTTTAAAGAGTCCATGTTACACTGTTTTCTGATCTGTTCTAATGTTGTTTCCTCATCACAAACAGACCTGGAGTTGTGTTTTGTTTCATTCACACATGTTTAACACACAAACCCTGCATATTTAGGCTGAGTTCTTTTCTCAAACAGAAAACACTCTGTTCCACCTTGTGATGTCATTTGGTAAAAAGGAGAAAGTGCTCCACTGTGTTTTTAAACTCCACACACTTTCACTAGAATCATTTGGATAATTTCCGCTCTGGAATTTCTAATCTCTACTGAACTGAAGGTAAAAGGTAGATGTTAACTTAAAAACTACCACTTCATGACATCACAAGGTGGAACTGAGCATTTCGATCTTTGCAGATGTTATAACATGACTTAAAGCTCACAAGAGTCAGTTTTGCGTAATCTAAGAACTTTAAAATACATATCTTTAGTTGAAGTAAAGATCTCAAATTCACTTTTCACAAAAAATTATAACAAAATGCATTTATCTGTAATATCAAGTGATCGGTTGCATGTCTGTGTCACATACAGCCATAAAACACTATTTCCATTTGGATTCATTCTGTTCAAAAAGGGGCACACAGAGAATGAGGCAGCGGCAAAAAAATATCTGTATCAAATATTGGTATCAGCCAGTATCAGCTGGAACAGGTGTATCGGCCATCGCTTAACACTGGTCATTTAATAAATACATGATCACTTTAAGGCCTAATTTTGGAAGGTTCAAGGGAAGGCAATAACATCGCCATGACAACAAGATGCATGCATTCTTACTTTGAGCCGCGTCACCTCTCCACAGATCTAACCTGTGACATGGTCTTGTGGCATCACCTGCTCACGTCCATACATAAGTTAAGAGGCAATAACATCTCCAGTGAGACAAGTAGTCAATGGATCCTCCACCAGAAAAGTTACATAGTGCATCTTTAACATTGATGTGAATTACTATTCAAACACATTATACTAAACTAGACCAAAGTCACCTGTGCAAAAGCAAAGGTTTACCTGCTCTACACTACCTCAAATCTGGGGCTAAACCAGGACAAGTGCTGCACCAAACCAAGTCTACATCAGGGCTAAACCGGGATCAACCCAGGATCAAACCAGAACTAAATCAGGACAAAAAACAGAACCAAACTAGGATCAAACCATGATCAAACCAGGACGCGCCCAAACACAGCCTGCACACTTGTCATTTCTCTGACCGCTTTAAACAGTTTGGATTTTAGTGACAGTTTCATTCAGTTGGCAGTTCTTTGATAAGCTCTTTTCTGTGCCACATGAATAATAGACTTACACTGGGCTCAGTCAGACCACAGGAGCTGGGCCTCCACGTGGGACCGGTCCAGTGTGAATGTCAGCCAGTGTCAGCACAGGAACCACAGGGACCACTCCACTCACTACAGCCACAGGGACAAATCCACTGACTACAGCCACAAGGGCCCCTCCACTCACTACAGCCACTAGGGCCCCTCGACTCACTACAGCCACAAGGGCCCCTCCACTCACTACAACCACAAGGGCCCCTCCACTCACTACAGCCAGTGTTTACGACAGGAGCTGTCAACAAAAACAAAACAACTATACAGATAATAAGAGCCATCCATCCATTTTCTAAGGTTTTTAAACCTCCACAAAAATGGTGTGTTAAAAAAATTCAATTCTGTTCTGAATATTCTGGTTGTTTATTTTACTTCCCATAACCAAAACCAAGTCTACAGTGCATAAATACAAAAACATATGATACTTCCTATGTACAGATAAGATATGAGGAGAGGCGAGTCTGTGCACAATAGGAACTCATGTTTCCCTAGTCCAGGGGTGTCCAAATTTTTTGCAATGAGGGCCAGATTTGGTGAGGTGAAAAGGTGCGGGGGCCGACCATTTACCCTGATCATTCTTTAAACCATTAATATTAAATGCACATGAACTATTTAATTTTTTATTTACTTTTTATTGCAATTGGCTTTCACCTTTCTAAAACAAAATGAATTATCACAGATTATAAATATGAAAAAGTGAACATTTAATCTGTGGTTTTGATTATCACATTAAAATTAATTCACTGAGATTTTCAAATTTATTCATCAAACAAACTGAGACTGGACTGAAACTGAGATCTGGACTGTAGTAAATAGGCCTTGTCTGGCTCAAAGATGGTGGTTTGGATGCGCAAAATGTCACGCAGGTGAGTCAGTCTTGTCCTCGCACGGTTCTTGTTAAAGTTCATAACCGAGAACTAAACAAACTCAGCATTTTCTTAGCAAATGTTCGAATTTCTTTAAACATGTCTTTATCCAATTGTCATTAAAGGTCAGTAAGAGCGCGACCTCGGAGTACGGCTCGGATCTGCTGCCATCCTTGGTGAAATATAATATTGCTTGTAAATGTGTATTTTACGTTGGTCAACAGTGCAACGGGCCACACATAATTATTTTTATTCCAGAGGCTGCGGGCCAGTGGAAATTTGTACACGGGCCGCAATTGGCCCCCGGGCCGGACTTTGGGTATGCCTGCCCTAGTCCCATGGGTGCCCTGGTCCTTTGAGTGTCCTAGTTTGTATGGGTGCCCTTGTCCTGTGGGTGCCATGGTTCCTAAGGTGCCCTGGTCCTTTGATGCCTTGGTTGCCTTGGGTGCCCTGGGCTCACGTGTCTGTGGATTTGAGAACAGTTATGGAGCTGAGAGCTTTGTGTTTGGGATTAACATTTTCACCATGAATCAGCCTCTGTTCCAGTTTGGGCCATTACACATGTGACCTCCATTTTGTGTTGACGCAAGGTCAAACATACAGAAATACTAAAACAAGTATCGAAACTAGATACTCATTAGAGCAGGTAACGATATGAAAAAGGTCCACTGACAGAACGGAAATGAACCTTTTCTCTTTATAATGATGTCTCTCTGTATTTTTCACAAGTATAAGACACATAGACGTGTATACACCATGGACCACTACTGGACACTGAGGGATTACACAGATATAAGACACATGGTAGAGTCTATTCCTTAGTATCAAAATCGTGTTTGAAATTTCAGTATCGTGACAATAATCCATCAACTGTTCACCAATAAATACAGTCATTTCCAAATTGTAAAAAAATAAATAATAATAATAATAATAACAATAATAATAATAATAATAATAATAATAATAATAATAATAATAATAATAATAATAATAATTCGATAAAAAATAAATCAATAATTGTAAGTATTGTAATTGTAAAAAAAAAAAATGTGTACAGTCAAAATTATAAAATAAAAAGTAAAATGAATATAATCTTGATCAAAAAGCGCTAGCGTCAACCATGCAGGAGATATCACTTCTGGCGACTTTACAAAACCCACAATTTTTCTTAATGACTTTGTTGACCTTTACAACATAATTAGTTTAAAATCTAACAGTGCATTTGATTTATACAACACTTTTTCAGACACTCAAAGACGTTTCCCATCCCTTATTCACTCACTCCACACTCACAGTTTGCATCTCACAATCAAATCAAGAGCAGTGCAACACAGCGACGCAGCAGCTAGCTCACTGCGCCTCAGAGCTAATCCTAACTTTTATTAAAAAATAAAATATAAAATAAACAATTCCAATACTTTTGACAAGCCTAGTCTTTGTTTTGTGGCATTTTATGGAAATTCAGCTTGTCTTTGTATTGATTGACAAATGCAGCGCTGAATATAATGCAGTTTTAAACCAGTAGGCGCCAATGTTATTCCCATCAAACAAAGAAAGAACAACACAACAGCATAGAGTGAAGTGTTTTCCTGGATAAATAAAGCGTGCGCAGTGACTAAGCAGGTTACTGGCCCTCGCTGTGTATTATTATGATAAACGTGTTGTTATAAATGTGGACACTGTGGTTTCCTGGAATATCCCTGTTGCCTGGAGACAGGTGCTGCAGATGCTGAGACGCAAATACATGAGACCTCAGCCGTATATCACACTCCAAACCGTTTAACGCTGACTGTAATGGAGGCGTAATGTAGTGTCAGAAGGATCGAAAATCAGATCTAAACTAGATACTGATTTAAGAAGGTATCAATACTAATAAAGTCACATTCACAGGACAGAAATGAACCTTTCTGAATATCTTTAGAGTGATCTTGAGCTGCATCAGAACAGGTATAAGACACATAGATGGGAGTATAAAAGAAAGTACTACCAGAAGGGTTCTATCTGTAAAAACAACCAAGTCCGTAACGTTTAATAACACTGACCTGCTTTTCATGAGTGAAACTTGAGGCTCTCGTGCAGACATGAAGCATGTCCTCTGTATTACTCATGTTTCAGCCTTGTTTGTCTGGTTGTGATGGTCGTGATGGTGGAGCTGTGATTATAAAGAATACCTAAAGTGCACTACTCTAGTCTACTACTACTGAATCATTTTCACTGTCTGAATATCTGATGTTCCCTCTGTGCAGTCCAAATCTGTCTACATGTTGATGCACCTGCCAAACCTGATCTATGGGAACATGGGAAAACAACTTAACATACAAACCCTCCAAACAAAACTTCAGAGATTCTTTCAAACTTTATCAAACTATGACAGAGTTCTTGTTCTTGGCAACTTTAATATACATGTGTTCTGCCTTACAGCTTCTGACTTTATTCAAATTGTTGAATCATTTAATTTAACTCAACATGTGAATGCTCCAGACTCCTGATCTAATATTATTGTATTAAATTTCAATTGAACATTTAGATCTTATTGATCTGATTATGTCTGACCGCAAAGTCCTGTCAGATACAACTTGAATTCTCTGCCTCTCAGGCTCTCCCTCAAAGACCTTTAAACCAGATTCAACCTGACTTTTTATGGAACTTTTTTGGCTGTTTCAGACGACACCTCCACAGACGTGGCTCCTGACACAGACATGTGTCTTGACACCTCATTAGATTGTCCCTTTCAAAACCAAAAAACATGAATCCAGTTTTCTTCCCTGGTTTAACGATCACACAAGAGAATTACAGACACAATGCAGCAAGTGGAAAAACGATCATCTTGTGTTTCCCGAAAACTTAAAAGATGAAACACTGGCCTATCAACAAGCTGTAAAATATGCACAAGATGCAAATCAATCTGATCTGAGACGTCACAATAGCCACGATTCAAGATGACTTTTCAAAACAATAAATTCCATTATGAGCCCTCACACAGATCAGTTGATTAATGCCTCCACTGCAAAATGTGAACAGTTCCATTTCACAAATAAAATAGAGATGATAAGGCATAATATCACTCCACTCACAGTGGAGTGTATTTAGTGTGAGCCCACCTCCAAACTGGACATTTTTGACCAAATCACTACGTCTGAGTTACAAAACCTCATGACTCGAACAAGCTGCTCTGGCTGTCAGCTGTCGGACCTCCAAAACTCCTAAAAGTCATTTTTCATAGACTTGGTCCTGACTTGTTCTCATTGTGAAGTGCTCCTTCTCTACAGGCTGTGGTCCAAACAGTTTTTAAAAAGCCAACACTTGACCCCATGGACTTAAATAATTAGGCCTATTTCAAACTTGCCATTTATCTCAAAAGTACGAGAAAAACCTCTAATTGCCCACATGGATAATAAGAAATATTTTGAAAAATTTCAATCTAGTTTCTGTAGTAACCATAGTCCAAAGACAGCACTTATTAAAGTAAAAAATCTGCTTCTGGCAGCAGACAGTGAGGACAGCTCCATCTTAGTCTTGTTTGATCTCAGCCTTTGATACTATCGACCCTAAGACTCTGTGGGAGAGACGGGAGAGCTGGATGGGTCTTTGAGGCACAGCTCTCACATGGCTCGAATCTTATTAATCAAAAAGTTTTGTTTTTTTTAGTTGTATTGGGACAATTCTCATCATCTTTACCTCTCTTTTCTTGTGGCATTCCACAAGGCTCAATTCTCGGTCCAATTTTGTTACCAATTAACATGCTTCCAATCAGTCATATTTTTAGAAAACAAAATATTAATAATTTCCATTGTTACGCGGACGATACATAACTAAACTTACCTCTGGCTAATAATGATCTCAATGCTTTATCACGTGTTTTTTACTGTTTCAATGATATAAATAACAGGATGTCACAACATTGTTTTTATCACCAAACAATTCTAAGACAGAAAGAAAAACTGCCTGCAATTACTTTTGTTTTATTATCATTAATCATTAATTTATCATTGGTATCTGAATCAGTATTGAGTTTCGATTTCATTCCTTTGTATCGAAATTGAGTTTGAAATTTTAGTATCTCTAACACTAGTATTATTGCTTTAATGTAGTGACCTCTCTTCTTCACAGATGTCGTCTTACATAGAAACACATAATGGCATTTATGTTGTAATAGTCATTTTATCTGCATATGGTTTTTACTGTTACTGTGAACGGGAGGGAGGATGGACTCTCAGCTTCTCTCCTTGAACACGTTATCGTCTTGCCTTGAACGTTCCAACATTCGTTCAACATAACCTTGAAAAACATGCATTCTTATCAAGTGAACAGACTTGCCTCTCCACAGATCTGACTAAGGTTTAGATAACAAGTTTGACTGAGCACAAGGGTTACTGTAGACCGTAACACACGCCGAACACAAGAGCAAAATAACAGAAGCCTCAACTCACTGGAGCCAGTCTCCAGAACAGACCAGTAACCGACCAACAGAACCATAACATCAATTTGTCGCTATAGCAACCAAATGTCCCATACAAAAGCAGATATCTTGGTAACAACAACAAATAAACACAAACAAAAGGTGTCAACTCTGAAATAAACACAAAACATCACATCATTTATATCATGACAACAAGCAGGTGACATCACCAGATCAAGTTACAGGTCAGATCTGTGGAGAGGCAACACACTAACAGTAAGAATACATGCTTTTCAAGGTGCTGTTAGAGCAATAAAACATATGTAACTGAATAAATGCTAGATAAAGTCTAATATCAATCTGTGGAAGATTACAGACAATCCAATAACAGATTCCAGATAAATTACAGAGTCCACCTTTGAACTGAGCTGATGGTATTCCAGAGCTTGGGTTCACATATAAAGAGGGCATATTTCTAGCTTTAAGGCATATAGAATAACTGATAAGAGTTTTGCAGTGATCGTTCTTGGCCTTTTCCGTTGCCAAAAAACATTAAACACATTTTATGCTCAATACATCCTCCATTTTGGATCCGGCTGGAGCCACAACTCAGAGCCTGTTGGCAGAATCAGCAGCGCCCAGGCCAGTTTTCATGCCAATAACTTACAGTGAAATCCCATCCCTCTATAACAGTGTAAATAGAAACCAATGGACAATATGTTTAGTCGTGTCCTCAAGAGACTGGACCATCCCCAGTCCTCAAATAGGCTATTAAAGGAGCACTACGTAACTTTTCTGGTGGGGGATTGCCACCTGCTTGTCTCCATGGAGATGTTGTTGCTTGGGCTTGGCTTTTAAACTTCTTTAAGTTGCTGTACTGGGTTTTAACTGTCTTAAAACATGAAGTTTGCCGTGGTCCAAAGTAATTCTTCACTTACCTTATTCATTCTGAACATCCTAATTATTCACCATGATGATGAACTTTCAGAGGCCAGAGCGAAGTTTTGCCATCATGGTAATGCTAACAACAACATTTGAACACTTCTTGATTATTTGGTAAAAAAATTACTTTATAAATACATGAAGACAGCACACAGCGGACATATTTTGACCTCAAGCTTGTACTAGGGATGCATCGATACCAGTATCGAGTATAAGTCTGATACCAGATATCAGTACTCATCAATGTGCTGCCAATACCAAGAGCCGATACCACTGTAACTGCACCAAGTCTTAATTTGACGCTCACAGCTCCTCTGGGCAGAGCCGCCCTGAGCAGAGGTGACCATAAACAAACACTTTAATTATTGTGCACATCAGTTTTAATCATACTGACTGAACATGAACTGTAAAAATATTTAGGACTCTAAAGGTTTCTTTATTTCAAAGCAGATTTCAGCTCAGTGCTGTGTTTATGATAGTAGCATGCTAACGTGGCTAACATGGCTAACGTGGCTAAGGCGATTCTTTTCTTGTGCATGTATTTGGACTTATTGTAATTGACAAACAAAGCTAGACTAACCTTTTCCAAGAGGTATAGCTTGTCCATATTGGTCAAAAATTGCCCATGATGAAGTACGCCCACACTTAGCAGTTAGCGCAGTGAGTATCTACATTATATTGTAAATATACATGAGTAGGCGATACATGGGGTGAGACCGATTTAGCTCAAATACATAAGAAAAAGGGCCTTTAAGACACTTAAAGACAATGCAACAACATATAGTTTTCCATACGTTTCCACCCACATGACTGACATTCTGAGGCTTTTTGTCATGGTAAAGACAGACCAGCAAAAGTTCAAACTGAGCATTGGAAAAGAGAAGAAAAGACTCTGAGCGTTTCTAAACTGGCAACAAAAAGGTAGCAGCAGCCGCAGTAGCAACACAATAGCTACTTGAGGCAGAGAGCGCCAGCAGAAAGACGTGAGCTAAAGCCAAACACTCCACAACCGTCTAAGAGCAAACACAAGAATGAACAATGTTTAAAACAGAAAAACAATCACAATTTTCATATTATTCAAAACACAAAACCTGAGTTATTTTTCCCAGGTGTTCAGTCCTATTAAATAATATATTTGTATAAAAATTGATTAAAAAACTACAACTAACTACAAATGATTCTCAGTGTCTCAGACTGGGTAGTGTTGCCACGATACTAAAATTTTAAACTCGATATCGATACTAAGGAATATACTCGATACTCAATAATGATTCTGATACCACGGTGATGATAAAAACACTCTTTCTTTAAACGATAGAAGGTGATTTTCCACAGGTAGATTCCATAGCTATGACATCAGCTATAGCAATAGCAATATTCCTTAGGTGTGTGTGTGTGGGACGCTAACTGTAGGCACTGCTCTGTCTGTCTGTCTGAAGCTCCGTTCGACTTTAGTCTGAACTTAATTTTACTACAATCTGACAATAAAGATCCAAGTAGGAACTGAAACAGGTGAGCTGAGTTGTGCTGTTAAACAATTCCCTCTCAAATAACGTTACAGTCATAAGCTAGCTAGCATTAGCCAACAGTTTTCCAGTCAGTCGCTATCAAACTGGACCATGAACATTTGCATTGATAACAGACTCCAGAACATGTGTTGTTTAAATCCATTCTGTATTTTCTCTTATGTTTTCACACAATCTTAAAACTCTTTCGTGTCACCATGGTAACTGCTGAACATTCCGCCATAAGCATACTGGCAGAACACCCCCAGAGTGCTGTCACTGCATAGTATAAATTTATTTGCTAATTAACTAGTATTGACACAGAAGACATTGAACTTTGAGCTAGTTTTTGTTTCATGTGAATAGACCCAGTATTTACACAGATATTAACCATAAACCAGGTTAAGGCAAATTCTATTAATAGAATTTTGAATCGCCCCATTACAGAAGGAAGGGCATCTGACGCACAGAGATAAAGGAGGATGCAGTGAACAATGTTTTGCAACCGATTATGGTCCCTTCTCTGCACATTTCACTTCCTCTTCTGCCCTCAGCCTGTTTAAAGCTACAGAGGAGCCTTTTTTACTCCTCTGTCTCCCAGTACAATACAGTCTCTCCTCAACAACAGACCATAGCCCAGCTCATCTGCTCCAAAACTGCAGCCATCAGGGGTCCAGGGAGGAGACAGGAGGAGAGAGGAGTAGGCAGGAGCAGGCAGGAGGAGAGAGGAGCAGACAGGAGCAGACACAAGGAGGCAGGAGCAGACACAAGGAGGCAGGAACAGACAGGAGCAGGCAAGTGCAGAGAGGATTAGATAGGAGCAGACAAGAGGAGAGAGGAGCAGACGTGAGAAGGCGGGAGCAGGCAGGAGCAGAGAGGAATAGACAGGAGCAGACAAGAGCAGGCAGGAGGATAGAGGAGCAGACAGGATCAGACAGGATCAGACAGGAAGGGAGTGGAGCTGACAGGAGCAGACAGGAGCACAGAGGAGAGGGGAACTGAGATTCAAACCACAGATGTTCAGTGAATGGGAAAATTTGAAAAAGCAAAAAAGGAACAGTCTGGGTGGATAATTCGTAGTAAACAGAAAGTGTTTGTGACTTTAATCGGACAAATATTGAGACGGATGTTATAGCTTTTTTCCATAATGTTCCATGAGTATGGTATTAAACGCATCTATCTCCATGACGACAAGCAGGTGACAGCATCAGGCCAAGTTACAGGTCAGGTCTTAGAGAAGTTTAATGCTATATTGTGAGACATCCCCGGCAAAGCACCAACATCTACATAGAGTCAAACAGGTGGACCCCCGACCAGAAACGTTACATAGGGGACCTTTAAATCAAGATTTAGATCGCAGTAAAAATGGAAAGTCATCAGTTTTTGGAATTTATCTGACAAATATTGTGTTTTGTTTTTTTGTTTACTGTATGGTATTTCTATAAAGATGCACTATGCGACTTTCTGATTGATGGTCTGAAAGAAAAAGTCCTCACAAAAAAATTACTGACCCCCAAAAACTATTGTTCATTATAGTAATTTTTCCGGCAGGCCTACAAAGTGGTCTGTTGTCTCAGGCCCCAGACTCTTAGGGGCCCAGAATTGGACTCTCTTCCTATTAATTTGTATTAGAGGGGGGCCCATGTGAAGCTTCTTGCCCCGGCCCCCCAAATTTCTGTTGACTGCTCAGTCATAATCTTCTCCGCTAGATTGTACTTATTTTGACTGATAACAAAATACAATTATATAAAAAGTTTAAATATGTAACTTATTCAGAACATTAAAAAACATTAGAATTATTCATATCCACAACATTTTTTTTTTAACTGTTAGCCACTTTAATAATAATATAATTGTTTATTTCAGTTATTTTGGCCATGATAATCTTTTGGAGTAAGTAATCTGACTATTTTTTGTGTTAGATGTCACAAAGTGTAAATCTGCCTTATTTATATCCTTAATCAACAATTAAACCCATTTTGATTATGTTTTTGAAAAGAACAGCAAAGTCTGTGGTCTTTGTTGATTGCAACGATTCAAATTGTCTTTCATTGATGATTTGGCGCTACAGTAAATGGCCCTGGATCTTCTCTGAGAGTGATTTGAGCAGAGTGCAGATCTATGTGGGTTTTTCATAGGAGCTGTTAGTTGGAGCCCCATTAGGCGTTTTTCAGTGCAGTTTGAGTCCAATTAAACCAGAGCCAGTGGACAGTGTGCTGCAGGCCAAAAGAGCAGGCCGTGACAGAGGAGACAGGGGGATATGAGAGGGGGAGTGTGAGAGGAGGAGTATGAGAGGGGGAGTGTGAGAGGGGAGTATGAGAGGAGGAGTATGATGGGGTATATGAGAGGAGGAGTATGAGAGGGGGAGAATGAGAGGAGGAGTGTGAGAGGGGGAGTGTGAGAGGAGGAGTATAAGAGGGGGAGTGTGAGAGGGGAGTATGAGAGGAGGAGAGGACAGGGGGATATGAGAGGAGGAGTATGAGAGGGGGAGAATGAGAGGGGAGTGTGAGAGAGGGAGTATGAGAGGGGGAGTGTGAGAGGGGGACATGAGAAGAGGAGTATGAGAAGAGGAGTATGAGAGGGGGAGAATGAGAGGGGAAGTATGAGGGAGTGTGAGAGGGGAGTATGAGAGGAGGAGTACAAGAGGGGAGTGTGAGAGGAGGAGTACGAGAGGGGAGTGTGAGAGGAGGAGTATGAGAGGGGGTATATGAGAGGGGAGTATGAGAGGAAGAGTATGAGGGGGTATATGAGAGGAGGAGAATGAGAGGGGGAGTATGAGAGGTGGAGTAAGTGAGGGGAGTGTGAGAGAGGGAGTATGAGAGGAGGAGTAAGAGAGGGGAGTATGAGTGGATATATGAGAGGGGGAGAATGAGAGGGGAAGTATGAGGGAGTGTGAGAGGGGAGTATGAGAGGAGGAGTGCAAGAGGGGAGTGTGAGAGGAGGAGTATGAGAGGGGGTATATGAGAGGGGAGTATGAGAGGAAGAGTGCAAGAGGGGACTGTGAGAGGAGGAGTATGAGAGGGGGACAAGAGAGGAGGACTATGAGAGGGGAGTATGAGAGGAGTGTGAGAGGGGGAATATGAGAGGAGAAGTATGAGGCGGAAGTATGAGTGGAGGAGTGTGAGGATACGAGAGGGGAGCATAGGAGGGGAGCTTGAAACATGTCAATTACTTTTCTTCTTATCTGCTCCTTAATTTCTTTGGATCGTGGCAGGAGGTCTTGGGTTCAATATGGCCGACTTCACTTTGTCAGACATGTTTTATTTAAGTGATCTCTTGATTTGAAAGGTCTGGCAGCATCAGGCCTGGGTGTGGCTATGAAACTGAACTCAGATTTCCACAGTATGATTAATCACATTTACCTCATCATTTAACAAGGGGGGTAATTACTTTTTCGCACAGGATCATGTAGATTTGCATAGTATCTTAAAATCATCACAGAAAAACTGCATTTTCTGTTTACTTGGGTTATCTTTGTTTAATATTTAAATTTGTTTGATGATCTGAAACAGTTACACATGCAAAAAAGTCTGAAATTACGAAGGGAGCAAATACTTTATCACAGCAGTGCAGTAAGCTCCGGGGGGACAGTCTGCTGCATTTGGTCATTTGAAGTGAAGTTTAGACGCAGCGTTACAATTTAGGTTATGGGTTTACGGTTACAATTAGGGTTTAGAGAAAAGTATACTATGCAGGGCCCATTTATGAATCCTTTGTTAAAGCCACAGTATGGAACTTTTTAGCCAAAACACAGACTTCACTTTGGTTTTGTTTATTGCAGTGAAATACAGAGAAAAACATGGTCCTTACTCCACAAACCTGACTCTAATTTGACTGGAAGAGGGCCTTATTCTGCTTGTTTCCATGGAAATGCAGTATGGCATAAAACATATCTATGTCCATGTAAAATGTTCCAAACTTTGGCTGCATTATTCTATTTCCATGGAATCATGCAGGTGACACGCCACCCCCTGAAAGTGACATACTGTACCTTTAACTGCGATAGTGGTTAGAGTGTTGGTCCCCCAACCTGAAGGTTGGAGGATCGAGTCCTGCTCGGACCAAGTTCTGTCGTTGTGTCCTTATGCAAGACACTTCACCCAGATTGCCTAGTATGAAAGTGGTGTGTGTGCGAATGATAGGTGGTGGTCAGAGGGGCCGATGGCACAGATTGGCAGCCTTGCTTCCGTCAGTCTGCCCCAGGGCAGCTGTGGCTATATAGTAGCTTAACATCACCAAGTGTGGAAATGAATGAATAATGACTATAGTGTAGTGCTTTGAGAGGCTTTGACAAGCCTGTATTATTATTATTATTAACTGATTCATATTTGTTATAGCCTTATAGCAACTGTCTGCCCATAATTGTTATTTTTCAGGGTTTTCGGAAAAATACAAAAATGAACAGCTGACGACTCTTTCTGATTGGCCAAGGAAGGAGCCAATGACGCCGACAGATGCTGCAGGGTCCAGAGAAAGATACAGAATACTCAATTTGGCCTAAAAATGACTAGATTGGCTTGACTTTTCCACGTTCAAGTCGCTCAAAGCACTTTACATCAAGGAACCACTCACACATTCACACAGACACCGGGAGCGAGGTGGGGTTAAGTGTCTTGCCCAAGGACACAACAACAGCATTCATCTGTGAGAGCTGGAATTGCACCGATCCAATGAATCTTACAGCTAATATAAACTACTTTAATGTTAACAGAGGTATGTGTTTTCTCTTCAGAGACTACCCCAGCATGATACAAGAGCTGCGAGACGTCCTCATTCCTTTACCGTGTCTGTTATCAGCTGAAGCTCATGTTGTTGTTTGTAACAGGTCTGGTTCTCCTGGGATTGTCCTTCAAACCCTCCACCTCTGCTCTTTTTGTAACACATCTGAAGTGACAGCGTACGCTTCATGTTCACAGCAAGGAGCTTTTCTCAAATCTCTGCTCGTCCCTCAGAGAAAACTCCCTCCTGCTGCTTCTAACGCCTCCTTCATAAACACGTTGCGTTCATTACATTATAGAAATATATTTAGATGGCATTATGTCCTCTGCGAAGAACAAAACATCTTGTCTTTTCAAAATCTTGCTGTTCCCAGTTGGACAGCTCTACAAACTTGTGATATAGCGCCTGATTTTCCACCTTCAAGTCACTCAAAGCGCTTTACATCAAGGAACCACTCACCCATTTACACACACAGTCACACACCAGTGTACACGGGCACTTGGCGCGAGGTGGGTTAAGTGTCTTGCCCAATAACACAACAGCAGTATTCATCTGTGGGAGCTATAATATCACCGCCAATCTGTGTTTCAGTGGATCTGACCGCTCAACCAACGATGTTTATCTCGAGAGCAGGATTGGAAGCGCCAACGTTCAGCTCAGTAGACAAATGCTCTACCAACTGAGCCACTGTATCCTGTATGAGTTCAGTTCATATTTAACATCTCTGAAAATCGCAAATCTGATCAAAATCTCAGTTGTTTAAAAAAAATCAAACAAACAATTCGATTTTCCCCCAAAATCGTGGAAACCTAAAATAAACGGATAATGATCATTTTATCTGTATGCGAGAATGTTCCAGAGTATGTTTAATGCCATACTGTGAAACATTCCTGTCAAAGCAATAACATCTCCATGGAGACAAATAGGTAGCAGACTCTCCACCAGAAAAGTTACAAAGTGCACCTTTAAAAGTATGACCAACTACAATGATTTTTTGTGACTAAATCCTGTAATACAACCATGTAAAGATACTGGACTTTATGCCAGTTTTTGTTTCACGTGAACAGGCTGAGGGTTTGAGATATTTCGAAGGACCTCGTGCTGTTTTAATCCACACTCTCGAGTAGAAAGCGCTTAAATCAGCACAGCTCATCACCATCGTTACTTTAGTCTCAAAATCTCATTTATTCTCATAGATGTGCTTTAGAGATAGACTTTTACTAGAGTTATTGTCTGCTCTTGTCCTGCCGCAAAATTTAGGAGCCTTAGTCTACTTCTTCACACTATGAAGTATCGGTCTGGTATCGGTATCAGCGGGTACACTTGGGTCAGATCCAGAACTGTAACACTAACACCAACTAGCATGCTAACTGCGCACTTTTGGTATCAGATCAAATCTACCGTAAATTTCGGACTACAGAGCGCACCTGATTAAAAGCCGCACCAGCTAAATTTGAAGAGAAAATCAATTTTGTACATATATAAGCCGCACCTGAATAAAAGCCGCAGGTTTTCATATTGTAACATGAGATATTTACACAGAAAGACGGTGCACTGACACGCTTTTTTTTTAAACTGTGCCTGAAAATTGGAACCAACACGACAACAACACGGGATGAACACATCTGCAGGTTTAGAAAATAAAACTGCACCAAAACGGAAAATCTGCTTTTATTTCCTCTGAAAACTTTTGTCGTCTTTTACATTGACCAAGTTGGATTCATTGATGTCGAGCTTACGTGCAGTGGCTCTATTTCAGGAGTCTGCAACCCGCGGCTCCGGAGCCGTATGCGCCTCTTTCAGCCTCATACTGCGGCTCTGCGTGGCTGAAGTGTATTTTATTTGTGTTAGTTCTTTTTTGTTGTAGTTTAAATTGGAAGATTATTATGATCTTAAAATAAAATTATATTTTCTTATTTTTCGTTGCTCAAAATAAGCGTCACACTCGCGGAACAATGTTCAAAACAAACACCGCTCACGTCTCACGTCTCACGTCTCACAGACACAGACACAGCTCACAGTCCTGCGTAAAGAGCCCTGATTTTCAGACGCTGTGCGCACAGGGGTCAGGAGCAACTTTGGCCCGTCCCTAATGACGCACTAATAAGCTCGTCCATAGATGTATCATGAAAATCCTGCTGGAAATCGCCACAGAAATCTATTTGATGTAGTAGCAAGTTTATTATCTGCTCTTGTCTCCGCGGTGACGTATCACGTATAACACATCAGACACGACGCACAAAACTAGAGCCACAAGCGAGTGAAAATGAGCCAAAACAAAAGTCTTTGGAGAGCTTTTAACAAAGGGTAAAAGGACAACTGAGGAGCCAGAAGAGGAGACTACACCTCCAAGAAAAAGAAAGATAAATTTAACAGACAATGCCTACTTAAAACCTGGGTTTGTCGCTGCAGGTGACTCACGCGCACAGTCCGCTCTGCGTAACATACGGGAAAAGCAAATAAGGCAATGAAACCTTCAAAACTGCTTTGGCATATGGAGAATAAGCACCTGGGATTAAACGATACGCCTTTAGAGTTTTTGAAAGAAACTGCGGAGCAGAGTACACATAATCACATAATCAGCGCAGGGCTCCCTCTGATGCAGCGCTATGGTGAGTTGTATTTTTTTAATGCACTTAAGTTGTTTTTGCCATATTTATCTGCCACGTGTAGAAGGCTTGTCCGTGAAAATAAAACCCAGGGGCCGTTATCCAGTAAAAAATCCATAAATAAGCCGCACTGCTGTACAAGCCGCAGGGTTCAAAGCGTGGAAAAAAAGTAGCGGCTTATAATCCGAAATTTACGGTATACAAAAAGGTATCGGAACAAAACTACTTAAAACGTGCCTTAGCCTACTTCTTCACACTATGCAGTATCGGTCTGGTATCGGTATCAGCGGGTACACTTGGGTCAGATCCAGAGCTGTAACACTAACACCAACTAGCATGCTAACTGCGCACTTTTGGTATCAGATCAAATCTATACAAAAAGGTATCGGAACAAAACTACTTAAAACGTGCCTTAGCCTACTTCTTCACACTATGCTGTGTCAAACTGGTATCGGTATCAGCGAGTACACTAAGGCAAAGTATCGGATTAAAAAAAAGGTATCGGAACAACACTGCTTAAAACATGCCTTGGTCTACTTTTTAACACGATGCGGTATTGGTCAGGTATTGGCATTGTGAGTACACTAAGGCCAAGTATCGGTATGGGATTAAAAAAAAGGTATCAGAAAAACACTACTTAAAACATGCCTTAGTCTATTTATTCACACTATGCGGTATCGGCCTGGTATGGGTATCAGTGAGTATATTAAGGTCAAGTGGCGGTTTTGAGTCAGATCCAACATAAGTGGTATCAGAACAACACAATTTTAAACATGCCTTAGTTTACTTCTTCACACTATGCAGTATCGGTATCAGCGCGTACACTATGGTCAAGTATCGGTATCGGATCAGATCCAAAGTAAGTGGTATCAGAACTACACAACTTAAAACGTGTCTCAGTCTACTTCTTCACACTATGCGGTATCGGTCTGGTATTGGTATCAGCGGGTACACTTGGGTCAGATCCAGAGCTGTAACACTAACACCAACTAGCATGCTAACTGCGCACTTTCTGATTTTCTTTCTGACAGTAAAACGTTTTATATTTAGATGCAGACAGTGCACAGTGGACTTATATTGACCTCAAGAGCTGCTTTACATAATAGATCTGTACTTGGGCAAGAAGCGTTTTTCCCGCATGTATTTGAACAAAATTGCCTTTGACCTTTGGCCTCTCACCTTTGACTACAGCGTCCACCAGAATCCTCCCATAGAATCCTCCAGCTCCATTTTGAACTACGGACAGTTTAAAAGGATACGACATTACATGAACCCAGGCTTTTTATCCCTCATCAGAGCCATTGGAAAAGCGCAGATCCAGACACACGGAGCCACGGCTTCAAAGAGCAGGGGTATTTTGGCCAAAATGGTGATCTGTAGTTGCACTTTTTCTTACATTCGAGACGTTCGGACACATTTTTGGACACGTTTTAAAGCCAGGATGTCTGCTATTTTGTGAAAACAAAACCTAGACTGGGGTAAATTCTTTCACACTAACACGGGCAGAGCGAGACTGTAAAAAGCATAATCGTTTCCAGAAGTCGTGAGGTGCAAGAACAAGGTCAGAGGAGGAGCCACGTGAGCTCAGTGTGAACCCAGTGTAAACAACAGCTCTCAAGGCAACGCGTATCAGGCTTTAGCGCTAAACGGGCTGAGATACAAGGCCTTTTGCTAACACTGGTAAGAAAAATGAGGAAAGATTATCGTTATATCATTATTATTGTTTTAACATTTGGATCACGGTTTTACTCCAAAATATTGAAGTAAAAAATACAATTGTTTTTTTGTATTAAAGGTAAATTACGCAACTTTCTGGAGGTATCTGTGTAATCTCTCAGTCGTCCAGGTCTGATCTATAGCAAAACAAAAATAAAATCTGTCAACTGGACAAATCGTTGTTGGAGTAAAGACGTTTGGCTGACTGTCTGAAAGGAGGGAGCGAACTACACTGAACCTGGAAACAGCTTTTGTTTACAGTTTCTGTTTGTGGGCTAGGTCTATTGTGTTACTCTAAGTGCGCACTGTGCCTGAATCCTTCTTAGCATAGTCATTCAAGCCCCTAATGAGTGATTTCACACCTATTAGCATCTTGGCTAGGCCTATTGTTCTCTTTGTTCTCTTTGTTCTCTTTGTATTGCATTGGGTCTGAGGATGGAGTTATAGCGTGTCACCTGTACGATGCAGAACACACACTTCTTTAACACTTGTGGACCTGTTCACCAGTGAATCTCCCTGTTTCCAGATGGGTGTGACTGACAGGTGGATTAGCCAATCAGGGACATGCATGGTCTATTTGTATCAAAACAAATATGGCTGCTCACGAGAAGAAAATCAATGAGCGAAGAAGTAAACTGTTAATCTGACGGGAGAGAAATGTGATTTTGTTTGTAAATGATGGAGACCAATGAGCTCCTTTCTTTCACATGAGTCACTGAAATAAACAAATCTGATTGGACGATGAGCATGTGGGCGTGGGGACCAGACTGACTGACTCTCTCTGTATAAAAAACACATAGAGGTACACACTGAATGCTATAAAAGGGTCTCTCTTGGTTAGGCCTGTTGTAATAATCACTATATGGACTTAAGTGGAAAGACCCCATATTACTCTATTTTCTGATCTGTTCTAATGTTGCTTCCTCATCAAAAACAGGCCAGTTCTTCTCTCAAACTGAAAACACTCTGTTCCACCTTGTGATGTCATCATGTGGTAATACAGGAAATGCTCCACAGTGTTTTTAAACTCCACACACCTTCACTAGAATCATTTGGATCAGTTCAGCCCTGGAATTGTCAATCTCTACTGAACTAAAGGTAAAAGGAGCTATTAACTTGAAAACTACCACTTCATGACATCACAAAGTGGAACAGAGCATTTTGAGCTTTGGAGATGTTACAGACTAATAATAAAGTGTTACTCAAACATGTGTGAATGAAACAAAACACAACTCCAGGTCTGTTTTTGAGGTGGTAATAACATTATAACATGACTTAAAGCTCACGAGAGTCAGTTTTGTGTAATATAGGACCTTTACTGACATAATAAATACATATACATACACATAAATACCTGATCTTAGTTAGTATCTATCATTTGGAATTATTTGACCCTGTACATCTCAAATGTTAATATAGTAGCCTACAAATAAACTAAATAAAAATAAAAAGTTACCTCCATAAAGGCATACAGGACACAGTACAGTGATATGGTTATTATTATGACAAAACAATTACTATGTTGTCACGATACTAACATTTCAAACTTGATTTCAATACTAAGGAGTCACTCAATACCGATTCTGATACCACGATGAATATTAAAAATGCTCCTTTTGCTCAAACGAGTCTCTAGTTTTGATACTAGTTTCCATATCGATTAGTATCTGATTTTTGACCCTTGACAGAATTAATTATATAACTAGTTCCACACTGTGTTCTGCAGGGACATCGTGGCCTGAGTACTTTCCGTACTAAAAGTTGTGTGTTGTGGTTGATATTGCATCATGTTGTGCAATCGTGCAGTGCTGACCCTCATAACAGCTCCATAAAGTGAACACAAGTGTAGGTGTTGCTTTGACTTGCATAATTCTTCACATAATGATATATTTTCATTTGACTTTGCGGGTGACATCATAATAAAGCCCTGTCTGACGGTCAATCACACTGAACAGGAGAAGTGTGTCACAGCAACAGCAGAGGTTCAGCTGGGACTGGACTGAATCACGACTGGAAACTGGAAAGTAAAGTTCACCTGTTGGAGCCTGGAGTCTGACAAGAAATAGCATCATAGCATTTAGCGTATATATACCTCTGTGTTTTTGAAATAGAGAGGTATCAGTCCGATTCACGCGCCATGGCCTGTCACGATCATACATTTTGAAGTTTGATGTATCGCTGAAGTAAATGCAGACAATAAACGATAATATTGAAACTGACTTATGTCACTGACACACACACAGATTTAAACCACAAAAACTATTATAAATCTGCAATACTGTTAAAAATCATGAGCTGCGATAAATAAATATCTGAATGGAACATGTCAGTCGTTAGTTTGTATCTCTCTCTACTTTCTTCTCTCTCTTCTCTCTCCCATTCACTACTCTCTCTCCTTCTCCATCTCTTCCATCGCTATTCTCTCTTTTTTCTCTCTTTCTACTCTCTCCCTCTCCTCTCTTGTCTCTCTCCTTCCCTCTCATCTTCTTCTCTCTCTCTCCCTCTCTTCTCTCCCTTTCTCTACTCTCTCTTCTCTCTCCCTGTCTTCTCTCTCTCCATCACTTCTCTCTCCTTCTCTTCCTCTCTCTACTTTTTCTCTCTTGTCTCTCTGGTCTCCCCCTCTCTTCTCTCTCCCTCTCTCTACTCTTTCTCTCTTGTCTCTCCCTCTCTCTACTTTCTCTCTTCTCTCTCCCTCTCTTCTACTCTTTCTCTCTTCTCTCTCCTTCTTTCTACACTTTCTCTATTGTCTTTCTTGTCTCTCCTTCTCTTCTCTCTCCCTCTCTCTGCTCTTTCTCTCTTCGCTCTCAATCTCTGTACTCTTTCTCTATCGTCTCTCATCTCTCTCCCTCTCTCTACTCTCTCTCTTCGCTCTCCCTCTCTTCTCCCTCTCTCTGCTCTTTCTCTATTGTCTCTCATCTCTCTCCCTCTCTCTACTCTTGTCGCTCTTTCTTTCTACTCTTTCTCTCTTTTCTCTCCCTCTCTCTACTTTTTCTCACTTCTCTCTCCCTCTATGCTCTCTCCCTCTCTCTACTCTTTCTTTCTTCTCTCTCCTCTCTCTCCCTCTCTTCTCTTTCCCTCACACTACTCTCTCTCTCTTCTCTCTCCATCTCGCTCTTCTCTCCCTTTCTCTTTTCTTTTCTCTGACACAAAAACCCAAGAACAGATTTAAACCACAAAAACTATTCTAAATTTACAATATTGTTAAAAATCATGAGGTGAAATAAATAAACAGCAGACTTAAACACTTTAGTCGTTATTTTTCATTTGTAATGAGTCATAGACGTTAATAATTCAACCTTTTAGAGCTTAAATCATCATCAACCATCATATCGCCAAAAAATAACCAGAAATGTCCAAGTAGCGCAAAGAAAATGTACACATGATAAATACTGACAGCAAAAATACAGTTCCATCTTTCATGTAGTGAACGATGAGTTGATACAGTGGTTTTAGTGACAGGCCTGTCTGGGATTTAAACTGGTCTTTATTTATTGATGCATTTGTTTATTTAAAGGGGACAGGACAAAAGCAGACAGTGACATATTTATTTATTTAATTTATTTATTTATAGCGGACAGTGCATGTTGACCAACAGTAACTGTTTACCATGCCAGAATTAGCCAAAAGGCTAGTTTTCATCTGTTGTCTGTTGCCATGATTTACAGATGGCTCCTTATAAAAACATTTGCAAGCACATATAGACTTTACAACACAAGGCCACTGCTTCACTTTGCACTTCTATTGCTTCAGATCTGTATGAGTTTCAGTTGTTTAGGTAGTCTCATGTTGTGTTTTTCCTGCAGCAGAAAGTCTAAGAAAACTGAAACGGCGGCTTTTTTCTGATCTATGTTATAAAGTTGTTTCTTCATCACAAAGAGACCTGGAGTTGTGTTTGTTTCATTCACACATGTTTAACACACAAACCCTGCATATTTAGACCGAGCTCTTCTCTCACACTGAAAACACTCTGTTCCACCTTGTGATGTCATCATGTGGTAATACAGGAAGTCCTTCACTGTGTTTTTAAACTCCACACACCTTCACTAGAATCATTTGGATCATTTCAGCTCTGGAATTGCCAATCTCTACTGAACTAAATGTAAAAGAAGACTTAAAAACTACCACTTCATGACATCACAAGGTGGTAAATCAGTCTGTCACAATAATAACCATATTGATTTATAAGCAAAGTACATTTATAACTTGTACTATGTAATTTCAGATGTAGTTATAGAGACAGTAGCTAACTGGAGGAATGTTTTTGTGCTGTTTATTAAGTCAGTGGCTCAAACTGGTCTTTAATAAGATTTGGTTTTCTGAGTACCACCAGGTCTAAACCAGGTCTATAACAGGACTATTCCAGGTCCATTCTAGGACCAAACCAGGTCTAATCTTGGTCTAAACCAGGTCTGTAAAAGGACTATTCTGGGTCTAATCTAGGAGTAAACCAGGTCTATAACAGGACTATTTCAGGTCTAATCTCGGACTGAACCAGGTCTATAACAGGACTATTCCAGGTCTAATCTAGGACCAAACCAGGTCTAATCTAGGTCTAAACCAGGTCTATAACAGGACTATTCCAGGTCCATTCTAGGAACAAACCAGGTCTAATCTTGGTCTAAACCAGGTCTGTAACAGGACTATTCTGGGTCTAATCTAGGACTAAACCAGGTCTATAACAGAACTATTCCAGGTCTAATCTAGGACTAAACCAGGTCTATAACAGGATTATTCCAGGTCTAATCTAGGACAAAACCAGGTCTATAACAGGACTATTCCAGGTCTAATCTAGGACTAAACCAGGTCTATAACAGGACTATTTCAGGTCTAATCTCGGACTAAACCAGGTCTATAACAGGACTATTCCAGGTCAAATCTAGGACTAAACCAGGTCTATAACAGGACTATTCCAGGTCTAATCTAGGACTAAACCAGGTCTATAACAGGACTATTCCAGGTCTAATCTAGGACTAAACCAGGTTATAAAGTGGACTATATAATTTCCACTGCAAAAACTGATCCAAATTAGGACAAAAAGTGGATATAATGAACTCTAATTTCGAAATCTCAAAATTTACTCTCTAAATAAACAGGAATGACAACTGTTTTACTATATTTCTTTTAGGGTTTAGTCCTGATTTAGTCTTTCCACACCAAGAATAATCTCAAATTTCATTATAAAGCTGTTATTATTTTGCCCTCGGTTTAACACAGCCCAATAGACAAACACAGCCATTATAAGGAAATACCCATTTAGTGTTAAGCACGTAAATACAAAAATGCAATATAATGGTGCAGTGTACGTGGTTGTAACGTGTATGGGGCCTGTCTATACATTATACAGTTGTGCGTGCATGCATGCGCGAGGGAGCACTGCTGTGACATTGCAAGATTCACATGTGGCACGTTCAGACAGACAAAAGAGCGCTCCTATAGCCTCGCTCCTGTCATCATCACAGTCTCTGCCTCCACGCTGCTTAAGGAAACACACTTTTCCATGTATCCAAATGGGAGTTCAGACCACAAACATTACCCTGTGTTGTGCATTCATCTTACCATCAATAGAGGAGACTGCAGGAGCCACTACTTCAAAACTGTGCAACAATCCAAACACGACCAACCCGGCTGCCAGCATGTTGCAACGCTACGGCTTTTACGTGGATCAAGGGGAATTAGTCATCAATTGCGTCCTGGATTTTGGGGTTCTCTGTCCAAGCCGAGGAAAACACAAGGAAAGATGCGTAAAAACCGCTGTCCAGTGCCCACTCTGCGCGCACACTAGTCCTGCTCCGGTGTCAAAGCGAAAAACGAAGCGCAGAGGAATCCAGCCCCGCGTATCCACAACCATGCACGCGTTTGGGTGAGGGCTGCCCGCTCGGATGCCCGCACAGCCCCGTCACAAAGGCCAGCAGGCAGGCAGAGCATCGAGCTAGCCCACGGGCAGGCACGGAGCGACGTGTGGCTGCTGCTGGAGCTGGTGGAGCTGGTGGAGCTGGCGGTGCCACGGGAGCATGCGCTTCTTCTTGGCCCCGGGGGTGTTGTGGTTCTCTCACGCCGGGGGAACGAGCACTCGGAGGCGGTTTGTTGTGTTGTCTGTGCGCGCCGCTGGGTGGACGCTTGGAGAGTGGAGCCGGGGGAAGGCGCTCGTACGGTCCCACTCAGAGCTCCGTGACGTGGGCACACAGAGGCGCTCAGGCTCGCCCCCTTTCGCCCCCCCTCACCCCCCGCCCCTGCCCTCACACCCCCCGCCCCTGCCCCGCGCGCACTAGAAAGCACCTTCCAAATCTGTCCTACACCCCTGACAGACTCCTTAACCCCGGCTATGACCCTAAATCTGGCTCTTACAGCTTATTACGCGCCATATTACATTCTTACATTCTCCATTTTTCCCAAATCCTCACATAATTTTCTCTCTTAAAGCTGTACTATGGCACTTTTCTGATGGAGAACTCAACACCTGCCTGTTTCCATTGACATTATTATTGCTTTGGCGAGAATGTTCCACAGCATGGCATTAAATCCATCCATTATCCATTTCCACTGAGATAAGCAGATGATAGCGCGTTACAGGTCAGATCTGTGAAAAGGTGAGGCCGTTCACAGTAAGGCAAAGGGGTAGACTGATGGAATCTGTGGAATTGGAGCCACACTAGATAATGTGGGTGAAGTGTCTTGCTGAAGGACACAGCAGCAGTTTCCACTAGAGTGACTGGCTCGTCTCTGCAGTCGTCCATCCGAGTTCTAACCAGGCCCGGCCCTGCTGAGCGTCTGAGATCTGATGAAGTGGGGCATTGACGAGCGGGTACGGCCAGTGGCACAGAGCCGTGTCTCCTTCAGTTTACCTCACAAGACGCCACTGTTGTGACCACAGAACAAGTCCACGAGTGTCCGAAAAAGAGCTTACAGGTCCTATATTACACAAAATGGACTCTTGTGAGCTTTAAATCAGGTTATAACACTGTTACCTCCTCAAAAACACACCTGGAATTGTGTTTTTGCTGCATTTACACATGTTTGAGTAATCCTTTATTGTTAGTCTGTCTATATCTCCAAAGCTCAAAATCCTCTGTTCCACCTTATGATGTCATGAAGTGGCAGTTTTCAAGTTAACATCTACCTTTTCACCTTTAGTTCAGTAAAGATGGGCAATTCCAGGGCTGAAATGATCCAAATGATTCTAGTGAAGGTGTGTGGAGTTTAAAAACATAGTGGAGCACTTCCTGTATTACCACATGACATCACAAGGTGGAACAGAGTGTTTTCATATGCAGAGTTTTTGTGTTAAACATGTGTGAATGAAACAAAACACAACTCCAGGTCTGTTTGTGATGAGGAAACAACATTAGAACATAGATTTTTTTTTTTTTTAAAAACTGTGTAATTTGGGCCCTTTAAAAGACTGAGAGGATCTGATAGGCAGGTATAATACTCCCTACAACAGAAGCATAGCCAGGCTTGAATGGACAGTACCTCGGTGTATTGATGTCCTGAGATTCACGCCACTGAAACCACGTAATGAACTTCTAAATTAACTTTAAATCCAGTTACAACTTTCTTTACCTAAACTGTCTAAACTGTCCCTTGGTGTTGTCCCAAAAAATGGCTCCTTTTAAATCCAACAGTGTTTGTCCCTTTACATCTCAGCGTTCTTCAGTTCTTACCCCCTCGGCTCCGTTTATCCTCGCGTAAACTCATATACGTTCTAATTCTTTAGATGATTACACAAACCCTTCTTGCCCATATGTTCGAACACAATTTCCGCTACGTCCTGAATCGCTCCCTTCAAGGCCTTCAAACTTTTCCTAATCAAACTAAACTTTAACAAACCTAAAACAAATTTACTACATCCCTCCACAAATACACCAAAATTAGCCGCCATTTTGTTTCCCACAATCCCTGCTGCTCCTGGCTTACATCATTAGGTTTTCAGGTAACATAACTTTTAACTGTCAAAATGGGGACGTTTTATCCAAGCATGGAGATGGAGATGAGCGTCCACTGCTCCAGCTCCTTAACCTTAATGTTATGTCATAGCGTCCGAACAGCGCCACCTGCCTGTCAGTCTTTTAAAGGGCCCATATTACACTGTTTTCTGATCTGTTCTAATGTCGTTTCCTCATCACAAACAGACCCGGAGTTGTGTTTTGTTTCATTTACACATGTTTAACACACAAACCCTGCATATTTAGGCTGAGTTCTGATCTCAGATTGAAAACACTCTGTTCCAGCTTGTGATGTCATCAAGTGGTAATACAGGAAGTGCTCCACTGGGTTTTCAAACTAGCCTTCACTAGAATTATTTGGATCATTTCAACCCTGGAATTTCCAAATCTCTACTGAACTAAAGGAAAAAGGTGTTAGGTGCAAGCTGTTAACTTGAAAACTACCACTTTATGACATCACAAGGTGAAACAGAGCATTTTGAGCTTTGGAGATGTAGACAGACAGCCTCTTCTCCCTGGCATTTAACACTAGCTACACAGGATATCTTGGTTTTAAATGTGCTATAGAAATAAATTTAAAGAGAACTGAATTTGGTCTCACATCACTCACTCACAATACACATTAATTTGTGTGGACTATAAATGACTTGCCCAAGGACACAACAACAGTACACACGAGACAAAGCTGGAACTGAATGTGTCGTTCTACACTGTGTCTGGGAATGCTGTTCATTTCTAAAGAAGAGTTGAGTCTTTTCTTCACATTCGCTGGAAATACACTTGGGGCCATATCTTTAGAGATTATCAGCCTTTGGAAAAAAAATATTCAAGTGTCCTAAAAAGACTTATGCAAGTGTCCTAAAAAGACTTTTTTCAAATGTCCTAAAAATAATGATTCAACTGTCCTAAAAAGACTTATTCAAGTGTTCTAAGAAGAATGATTAGAGTGTCCTACAAAGAATGATTAAAGTGTCCTAAAAAGACTGACTTGAAGAATCCTTTCTCTCTAGATTTCAATGGGACTAACTCTAAACACACAGGGAACCGGGTTAGAACCTCAGCTGCTGTTAAAATGGCAGAAATCTTCCTCTATGTCTTCATTCTCATACAAACTATTAACTCCTCTGTACCATATGTCCTCCTCTGCATCCCTGCCCCTCCTTTGTACCATATATTTAGTCTTCCCTTCATCATATGTTCACTGTTCCTCCTCTGTACCACTGTCCATCTTCTGTACCATATTCACTCTCCTTCCTCTGCACCACTCTCTGTCCTCTGCACCACTGTCCCCCCTTTGTATCTCTCCTCCTCTGCACCACTGTCCCTCCTTTGTATCTCTCCCTCCTCTGTACCACTGTCCCTCCACTGCACCACTGTACCTCCTCTGCACCACTCTCCCTCCTCTGCACCACTGTCCCTCCTCTGCACCACTGTCCCTCCTCTGCACCACTGTCCCTCCTTTGTATCACTGTCCCTCCTCTGCACCACTGTACCTTCAGTCTTGAAACATTTGCATCACAACACCGTAAACGTTTATACATCTTTATCATATTTTTATCATAAATCTTTATCCATCATTTCACAGTCACTGAACAGAATATCTGAAGTCACGTTTATTCATGAAGGAAACCCCAGACACTGAAATGGAGCTGTCCTAAGAGTAAAACGCAACACAGCACTGCCCCCTAGTGGGTCTATGATGTCACTGTAGCCTCTGGACAATGGGATCTTTGTGGAGGAATGTTGACATAACACTCTGCAAAGGAAACACACTGACCCTGTACAACCTTATCTGCCAAACCGTGTCTGGATGTGACACACACGAGACGACACAACACTGATTTAACTCAATAATGCAGTTACCACCTATTTTTATTCATCTAATTATAACTATTGTGATATTTAGATGAGTTTTGGCCCCTGTTAACATTATGGTTGCCATCTCCCTTTCTCTCTCTCTTACATCTTTTTCCCTCCTTCTCTCTCCTTTCTATCTGGTCCCCCCTCTCGCCTTGTCTCTCCTCTCCCTCTCACTCTATCTCCCCATTCTCTCTCGCTCTCTCTTCCCTCTGCCTCTCTCTCCCTCTATCTCCCTCATTCTCTCTCGCTCTCTCTTCCCTCTGCCTCTCTCTTCCTCTCTCTCCCTACACTACTCCCCTCTCCTCCCTTCTCAGACTATCCCATCTCTCTCTTTCTTCCCTCTTCCCTCTATTTCTCTGCCCCTCAGCTCCCCTTCTCCTCCTTCTCTCTCCCCCCTCCCCTCTCTCTCTGCCCCTCCCCCTCTCCTCCTTCCCGTTCTCCTCTCTCCCTTCCCTTTCTCCCCCCCTCCCTCCCTCCCTCCCTCCCTCCCTCTCTCCTCTCTACCCCTCTCCTTCCTCTCCCTTCCCTCCCCCTTTCTCCCCCCTCTCTCGCCTCTCTGCCCCTTTCCTCTCCTCTCCCTCCCCCTTTCTCCCCTCCCTCTCTCTCTCTCACCCTCTCTCTCCTCCCTCTCTCCTACTCTGTCCCTCTCTCCTTCTTCTCCCCTCCCTCCCTCTTTTACCCCTACTCCTCTCTCTCTCCTCTTCTGTCCATCTCTCCTCCCTCCCTCTCTCTTTCCTCCCTCTTTCATCTCTCTCCCTCTCCTCTCTCTCCCCTTCCCCCTCTCTCCCCTCCCTCACTCTCTTTTCTCCTCCCTCCCTCTCCCTCTATCTCCCCATCTCTCTCCTCCCTTTTTCTCTCCTGTCTCCCTCTTTTTCCCCTTCCCTTTTTCTCTCCTCCCTCCCTCTTACCTCAGAGTATGTCAGATCTGCAGCTCGTGTCCAAACAGGAAGTCAAATTATAAACTCCAACATTTTAAAACTACAAAAAACCAAAGTATTTTAAATTTGCATGTTTCTTGCTGTGGGTGAGGTGAGTATACGGTGGTGAGTATACGGTGGTGAGTATACGGTGGTGAGTATACGGTCCGTAGGCTGAGGTAGTCCTGACCAAGACTAGGCTCCAGGTCTGGACACGGGTCAAGTCAAATGTAAAACAACCCCGGCTGCTCAAACTGCTGCACAGAAGTAATATAAAGTGCAGAAGGTAACTTTCCCTGCATGAACAAATACACTTTAATGTGCTTCACCTTAAAACAGGAGTCTCAAAGTCACGGCCCGGGGGCTAATTGCGGCCCGCGAGGCAATACTTTGTGGCCCGCAGGACAATATTCCGCCAAATCGGTCAACCCCAAACACACATGTCGCTCGTGCTGTGTACTCCCGTCAACAAATAACAATGTATATCCATAAAATCCACAAGAATTTGTATATTTCCTCACGTATGTTGAAAACAAAGATGACGTTTGAGAAGATTTTAACAAAGCAAAACCCTTTCTGAATAGTCTGTCTACATCACCACAGCTCGAAATGCTTTGTTCCACCTTGTGATGTCATAAAGTGGTAGTTTTCAAGTTAATATCTACCTTTTTTACCTTTAGTTCAGTAGAGATTGACAATTCCAGGGCTGAAATCATCCAAATATCCAAATGTATAAGTGAGATTAAAGTACCGTACATAGCAGAGGTTTTCATCTTTTTCTAATCAAGCCGTGGTTTTTGGGACAACGTGTGCGTGTGGTAAATATGAATCAGAGTTTTACATCCGTCTTGTGGCTCGTTTAAGGAAAAGTTGGAAGGAAAAGCTGAAAACTGCAGGAAGTTCTAAAACATGCATGACATAGATGGACTCCTTCCAACAGAACAGGATTCCAAACCCATATATTCCATGTTTTTGACAGTTTGAATGTTCCTCCGGCAGAATAAAGGTCACAGTTATGGAATTACCTCTACAATGTAAATCCAATAGATTCACCAAAACTGTCAAAAAATAGAAAACTACACAATGTTTTGGCAAAATGTTAAATCTATTTGTGTTAAGTAGATTTGAGTAGAATGAGTTGGTCAAACTGGTAATTTATGGTTATCCTATTATAAAGATTTATTTCATGGTATTTGTCAGGACCATAGTCTGTACAGTGGCCTCTCATTTATCGCTGGGGTTACATTCTAAAAATAACCCGCAACAGGCGAAATCCCTGAAGTAGTCAGCTTTATTTTTTACAATTATTCTATATGTTTTGCAGCTGTAAAACCCCTCACCTCACACTTGTTTAAACTCTCTCAAAGTTCAGACCTTCGTTGATGCCTTTGTCGGTGCAGAACGTTTCATCGACATTGTGGGTTTTGTCGGGGAGAAAACTTGCAAACATACAGCACTTCAGAGTCACACTGCGATCCAACATTTATGTAAATTTGTCTGAACACATTCTGTACTGTACAGGAGACACGGCACAGAGGAGACTGATGGACATTGGTCTACAGTCCCTCAGCCAATCAGGACGCAGAACACAATGCACGTTTATACACTGTAAAAAAAAACATGAAAAACTGTACAAAAACAAATACGCAAAATAGTGAGACGGCAAAAGGTGAACTACGATATAGTGAGGGACAACTGTATAAAGAAAAGGACTGAGCGACTGTGACGTTATCCACAGAGTTTGGCTACAGTGAAATGAAGCTCATCGAGGTTAGAGCAGTTATAGGGGCCAATTTGGAGCTGAGTTCCATATTTGTAATTCCGACCATGAGTATCATAGCAACCAAAGAGCCAATCCGGAGTGAGGCTGTTGAAGATAACGCCCCTTCCCGCCCACACCGCTGGTTTAACAGGGAGCGGGCGCTTAGCAATTCTATTAAACCTGTTGCTAACGCTAGCGGGAGCTAACTTTAGAAAAGAAGGTTCTTGATTTGTCTGTTATTAATGTTCATATCTTGAGTTACAGATACAAACGTTAAATAAAAAAAAAACAGGATCATGTAGAGCGGGTTAATACAAACATTTAAGACCAAAATGACGAGTCTGACAGCAGCAGTTACAGAGAGAGAGGACAGGGTCGATGGAGTCAGATGAGCGTTCATGTTCACTTCCTATTTGGAATTCAGAGGCTAACAGGTTAGCTATGTCCATTTATATAAACAGTCTATGATCAGGATAGAGGTGTAAAAATAAGTTTAAATTGAATAAAAAATAAGTTTAAATTTAATAAAGTCAAAAATGCCATTTACCAAGGCTCAAAATGATGAAAATAGTATTAACAAAAAGCTGGGCTCAACTGGGCTCCATTTAATCAGAACAGAACTAAACACTCAACCAGACATGAACAGAGGTGTAAATACAAAAGCATTAACACAAAATGAACACTAGAGGGAGGTATTACACAAAAAAATTAAAACTACTAACTTAAGTAACAATAAGGAAAATCAGTGTAATTATATAGAAAATAATAATATGATGATTAATAAAATAACTTTAAAGGTCCATATCACACTGTTTTCTGATCTGTTCAAATGTTGTTTCCTCATCACAAACAGACCTGGAGTTGTGTTTTGTTTCATTCACACATGTTTAACACACAAACCCTGCATATTTAGGCTGAGTTCTTCTCTCAGATTGAAAACGCTCTGTTCCACCTTGTGATGTCATCATGTGGTAATACAGGAAGTGCTCCACTGTGTTTTTAAACTCCACACACCTTCACTAGAATCATTTGGATCATTTCAACCCTGGAATTGCCGAACTCTACTGAACTAAAGATAAAAGATAAAAGATAAAAAGTACATGTTAACTTGAAAACTACCACTTCATGACATCATAAGGTGGAACAGAGCATTCTGACAGCTATGTAGGAAGGTAAAGTAAAGAAAGGGATACTTTTTAAATTTATTCTCTGCATTTGACCCATTATTCACATGCAAAGTGTACCTGTGTCTCAAAGGCCGTCAAAAGAATCAAGAATCAAATACTAATCGATACTAAAACCAGTATCGAAACTAGGTACAAATTTTTCACAGGAATCAATACAAAAAAAAAAAAAAAAATCACATTCACGGGACAGAAATGAATGTTTCCTGAATATCTTTATAATGATGTCGAGCTGTATCAGAAAAAGTATAAGACACACAGACTACTATACACCCATGGACCACTATGGCATTAAATGTGTCTGTCTCCATGGAAACAAGCACAGGACACAGTGTGACCAAGTTACAGATCAGATCTGTGGGGAAGCACCACACTCACCATGAGAATGTTTGTTTTTGTCATGTGTTTTTGAAAAATAAAACACATGTAACTGAAATGATAAATTTAAAAAATAGTAACATACAGTGGAGTATCCCAGGCAAACCTATAACATCAGCAAACCCACCAGAAAAGTTACATAGTGCACCTTTAAAGGGCCTATATTACATTTTTTTAAGGTCTCTGTTATTATGTACCTGCACGACTGAGGATTTACACAGATATAAGACACATGTGCTACTATTTAATGTGGAAAATTACATTCTATTGTCTAAAGAAAGAGTGTTTTTATCATCATAATGGCATCGGAATTGGTATCGAGTATCGAGTCTATTGCTTAGTATCAAAGTTTGAGTCTGAGTATGGTCTCAGGTTGTTCAGTCCTCTGCGTGAGCGTCAGCGGCCCTCACACTGATCCCTGTGGAGTTTCATACAGGCCTTTACAGCTCCTACACATTGAGTGAAGTTGGATTTATCGTGGTTCACTTTTATTCGTCCATACGTTTGTTTTGGCTCACGCTGCTTCTGGATTAACGGCTCTGCTCTGGTCTCATAGCAACAAGCTCACTCTCACTGAGAGAACGAGACGCCCCAAAAACGTCTCCTATGTTTCTGCTTTAACTCAAAACAGACACAACAGGGAGGAGGTGGGGAGAGAGAGGGAGAGAGGAGGAGCAGGAGAGAGAGTGTGGGGAGAGAGAGAAGGAGGAAGAGAGAGACAGGAGGAGAGAGAGAGGGGAGGAGAGAGAGAGCGGAGGAGAAAGAGAGAAGGAGGAAGAGAGAGACAGGAGGAGGGAGAGAGAGAGGAGGAGAGAGAGAGACAGGAGGAGGGAGAGAGAGAGGAGGAGAGAGAGAGCGGAGGAGAGAGAGAGTGCGGGGAGAGAGAGAGAGAGAGAGGAGAGAGGGGGAAGAGAGGAGGAGAGAGAGGAGAGAGAGGAGAGAGAGGAGGGGGGAGGAGAGAAAGAGAGGAGGAGAGAAAGAGAGGAGAGAGAGGGGGGAGGAGAGAAAGAGAAGAGAAAGAGAAGAGAAAGAGAAGAGAGAGAGAGGAGAAAAGGAGAGGAGGAGAGAGAGAGGAGGCGAGAGGGAGGAGGACAGACAGGGAGAGAGAGAAGGAGAAAGTGAGAAGAGAGAGGAGAGAGGAAGGAGGAAAGAGGGAGGAGAGAGAGAGGGAGGAAGAGAGAGGGTGAGGGAGGAGAAAAAAGGGAAGGGGAGAACAAGGGAGAGAGGAGAGAAAGACAGGAGGGAGGAGAGAGAGGGAGGGCAGTAAGAGAGGGGGAGAGGGATGGAGAGGGGGAGAGAGAGGGAGTGGAGAAAGAGGCATAGGAGAGAGGAGAGAGGGAAAGGGAGGCAGGGAGGGAGGGAGCAGAGAGGGGGAGAGGCAGAGGGAAGAGAAAGAAAAGAGAGAGAGGGAAGAGAGAAGGGGGAGAAGGGGGGCTAAGGGGCAGAGAAGCAGAGGGAAGAGGGAAAAGCGAGAGATCGAGGAGAGAGGGGAGAGGCTGAAAAGGGAGGGGCGAGACAGCTAGAGGGAAGAGAGAGCGAGAGAGAGAATGGGGAGATAGAGTGAGAGGGAGGGAAGCGAGAAAGAAAGGAAGAGGGGAGATAGAGAGACAGGAGAGGGAGGGAGGGAGAGATGGAGGGAGGAGAGAAAGAGAGAGCGGGAGGAATGACACATACATTTAGAAACTTTCAAAATAAAACCCTAAAAAAGCAGAGACTGACCACAGCTATGTGAAGTTTAACAAGAGGTTTACACAAGTGGCCAGCTCTTCCTTTAGGGGGCGCTGTTCTACTTAATATTAATATTTGCACAGCCTCCAACAACCAGACTGTTTGGATGATTACACTGATAGCAAGTGTAGGTCGAACACTTGAACAAAAACCCTCCCTGATTAGTGTTCTTTAGATGGAGTTAATATCATAATTTACAAAAACTTGAATACAGTTTTTAATAAAATATTTATTGGAAATACATCTCTCGAGTATTTCTCTGTGACACACTCAGTCAAACAGCAGGGGGAGCTCCTCACTAAAGATAAATAAGACTCACTGCAAACACAATGTACAACAGAGTCTGCTGCTCAAATTGTGAGAAAAAGGCAAAAGAAAAAAGAGTTTTTAAGAGACACTTTGATCATGACAGCCCACACACATGTTTTTAGATCTGCATTTGACCCATCCTGATATTTAGGTAACATTCAAGTGCTTTACAAACTAGAGCCTTTTAAAGTTATGGTACTTGTAGGCCAGTAATTGTCAACGTAACTAGTGCTGTGCAATATCCATATGGCAATATTAGCTGATGCAATATTATAATTAAAATAAACGTACTGCATCAACAGTTCTGGACCAGTTCTCTGTATTTTAAGTCAAAAGAAAAACACATGTTTTATTCACAGTTGCCTCATAAAGTCATACTTTAGCCTTATAAGGTCATACTTTAGCATTATAAGGTCATACTTTAGCCTTATGAGGTCATTCTTTAGCCTTATAAGGTCATTCTTTAGCCTTATGAGGTCATACTTTAGCCGTATAATGTCATACTTTTGCCTTATAATGTCATACTTAAGCCTTATAATGTCATACTTTGGCATTATGAGGTCATACTTTAGCCTTATGAGGTCATACTTTAGCCGTATAATGTCATACTTTTGCCTCATAAGGTCATACTTTAGCCTTATGAGGTCATTCTTTAGCCTTATGAGGTCATACTATAGCCTTATGAGGTCATTCTTTAGCCTTATGAGGTCATACTTTAGCCTTATAATGTCATACTTAGCCTTATAGTGTCATACTTGGGCCTCATAATGTCATACTTTAGCCTTATAATGTCATACTTTTGCCTTATAGTGTCATACTTTAGCCTTATGAGGTCATTTTTTTAGCCTTATGAGGTCATTCTTTAGCCTTATGAGGTCATTCTTTAGCCTTATAATGTCATACTTTAGCATTATGAGGTCATTTTTTTAGCCTTATGAGGTAATTCTTTAGCCTTATGAGGTCATACTTTAGCCTTATAATGTCATACTTTAGCCTTATAATGTCATACTTTGGCCTTATAATGTCATACGTTGGCCTTATAATGTCATACTTTTGCCTTATGAGGTCATTCTTTAGCCTTATAATGTCATACTTTAGCCTTATAATGTCATACTTTGGCCTTATAATGTCATACGTTGGCCTTATAATGTCATACTTTTGCCTTATGAGGTCATTCTTTAGCCTTATAATGTCATACTTTAGCCTTATAATGTCATACTTTGGCCTCATAATGTCATACTTTAGCCTTATAATGTCATACTTTGGCCTTATAATGTCATACGTTGGCCTTATAATGTCATACTTTTGCCTTATGAGGTCATTCTTTAGCCTTATAATGTCATACTTTAGCCTTATAATGTCATACTTTGGCCTCATAATGTCATACTTTAGCCTTATAATGTCATACTTTTGCCTTATAATGTCATACCTTGGCCTTATAATGTCATACTTTTGCCTTATGAGGTCATTCTTTAGCCTTATAATGTCATACTTTGGCCTTATAATGTCATACTTTTGCCTTATGAGGTCATACTTTGGCCTTATGAGGTCATACTTTGGCCTTATAAGGTCAAATTTTTGCCTTATGAGGTCATACTTTGGCCTTATAATGCCATACTTTTGCCTTATAAGGTCATAGTTTAGCCTTAAAAAGTCAAAAGTCACCTATGGATAAATACATTAAAGTGCCTATGAGAGGTGGAGCGACTCATTTCATTAAAAGATTTAAGATCATTATATTTAAAATTTAGCTAAAAACATTAGCATCTTTTTCCTTAAATTGTGACATCACTCTAGGGAAGTGTTACCTAGCAACCACACCATACACTGGGCCAAACTCCTGCAATGTACACAGAAATGATTATTTGGCAAGTAAAAATATAAGACAACACCTTTATTTTGATGAAAAAATGTGATTTTTGTACAAATTGTGCCGAACTTTTGGATAAAATTCTCCTGGGGCGATGTCATCAAAGTGGGACTCTACTTCCTGTAATTTTCAATATATACTTGAACTTTTCTTCACAAATTATGTCTTGATTGATGTAAAACTATCATTTATATTCACAACAGCTGTTATTTCACCAAATGAAATCAAAATTAGATAATAATAGTCGTGTTGGGATGGGTCCACTTTGGAGTTGTGTTGGAATGGGTCCAGTTTGGAGTTGTGTTGGAATGGGTCCAGTTTGGAGTTGTGTTGGGATGGGTCCAGTTTGGAGTCGTGCTGGGATGGGTCCAGTTCAGATGGGTTCACTTCGGAGCTGTGTTGGGAAAGTCGAGCTGAGATGAGTCCAGTTCAGAGTCGTGTTGGGATGTGTCCAGTTCGGAGTCGTGTTGGGATGGGTCCAGTTCGGAGCCATGTTAAGAGAGTTGTGTTGGGATTGGTCCAGTTTGGAGTTGTGTTGGGAGAGCCGTGTTGGGATGGGTCCAGTTCGAAGTCATGTTGGTGGGTTTTTTCTGGATCTTTCTTGGATTAAGTGAAAACATCATTCATCTGGTTTGTGTCACTGAGCTCTGAGATGGGTTTGCGTCATCCCCTCGCCCACCTCCACCCATCACGCACACACACACACACAAGTACACACATACACACAAGTACACACAAGTACACACGAGTACACATGAGTACACATGAGTACACACGAGTGCATACACATACACAAGAGTACACACAGAGACAAACATACACACAGATACACAAGAACACACACATACACACAGATACACACAGAAGTACTTCAAAGTGCACTCTACAGTTCAGATATAGGAGCCAAGACAAGGCAAGAACAGAAAATGTGTATAAAGGTTTGTGTTTGAGTATTGCTCAAAGTATGTGACAGGGTTTAAAGAGGCTTACTTCTATGGGGTATTAAAGAGTGTGTTTTGCTTCATTCTCATATGTTTGAGTAACACTTTATTATTAGTCTATCTACAGCTTCAAAGCTCAAAATGCTCTGTCTCCACCTTGTGATAATAATAATAATGGCTTACACTTGTAATGCGCTTTTTCAAAGCCTCTCAAAGCGCTACACTATAGTCATTGTTCATTCATTTCCACACTTGGTGATGGTAAGCTACTATTGTAGCCACAGCTGCCCTGGGGCAGACGGACAGAAGCGAGGCTGTCAAATCTGTGCCATCTGTGCCATCAGCCCCTCCAACCACCTATCATTCGTGCACACACTAGGCAATGTGGGTGAAGTGTCTTGCCTAAGGACACAACAACAGAACTTGGTCCGAGCGGGACTCGATCCTCCGACCTTCGGGTTGGGGGACCAACACTCTAACCACTGAGCCACTGTCGCCCCGTGATGTCATGAAGTGGTAGTTTTCAAGTTCACATCTACCTTTAACCTTCAATTCCAGGACTGAAATCATGCAAATGATTCTAGTGAAAGTGACACTGTATGGAGTTTAAAAACACAGTGGAGCACTTCCTGGTGGAACAGAGTGTTTTCTGTTTGAGAGAAGAGTTAAACATGTGTGAATGAAACAAAACACAACTCCAGGTCTGTTTCTGATGAGGAAACAACATTATAACAGAGATCATAAACCACTGTAAAATGGGCCCTTCAAGTAGATTTTCATGGGATATTTTTACCTGAGTACCTTTTTGCCTCTTTATCAGTACTTTTACTTAAGTACTTTACCAACAACACAGGAGAATAACTAGAATAGTAAAAGAAACCTGCCTGAGTCCATGTACTTATGAGTCTATATACTTGTGAGTTCATGTTCTTGTGAGTCCATGTACTTGTGAGTTCGTATACTTGTGAGTCTGTATGCTTGCAAGTCCATGTACTTGTGAGTCCATGTACTTGTGAGTCCATGTACTTGTGAGTCCATGTACTTGTGAGTCCATGTACTTGTGAATCCATGTACTTGCGAATCCATGTACCTGTGAATCCATGTACTTGCGAATCCATGTACCTGTGAGTCCATGTACTTGTGAGTCCATGTACTTGTAACTGTGCTGTAGTTCCCTCCTCAAAGCCCCTAGCACTATGACATCATCAATCACAGTTCCCAGAATCCATCTGTGTGTCCCACTAACGCCGCTCCCATTGGTCAAACAGGAAAACTAATACTCCCAGCTCAGTCCAAAGGAAAGGTTTCCAAACACGAGGAGAGCGGCCAAATCTGTCAATAATGTAATAATGTTCACGAGAGAAACGAAAAAGTTTAAGAAAGAACGATTCTCACATCAGACCTGCAGATTTACACACGTCCTGTGAGTTTAAACTGATCTCATGTGTTATCTCAAAGATTTAATGTGAGAGAGGGAGAGAGGGAAAGAGAGGGAGAGAGAGGGAAGAAGAGAGAGGGATTGAGGGACGGAGCAAGAGGGGGAGAGAGGAAGAGAGAGAGAAGGAGAGAGAGGGAAGGAGAGAAAGGAACTGAAAGAGAGGGGGGAGAGGGAGAGAGAAAGGAACTGAGAGAGGGAAGAAGAGAGAGGGATTGAGGGACAGAGCGAGAGGGGGAGAGAACGGGAAGAAGAGATAGGGAGGAAGAGAGAGGGAAGGAGAGAGAGAGGGAAGGAGAGAGAGAGGGAAGGAGAGAAAGGAACTGAGAGAGAGAGGGGGGGAGAGAGAGGGACAGAGAAAGGAACTGAGAGAGGGAAGAAGAGAGAGAGGGAGGGAGAGAAAGGGACTGAAAGAGGAAAGGAGAGGGAGAGAGAAAGGGAGGGAGAGGAAGGGACTGAGAGAGAAAGGGAGGAAGGAGGGAAAGACTGAAAGAGGGAGGGAAAGAGAGGGAGAGAGAGGAACTGAGAGAGGGTGGTAGAGGGGCAGAGGGAGAGGTGAGAGAGAGCGAGAGGCGGGAGACA